>NW_006399827.1:182705-184856 GCF_000299155.1 Elephantulus edwardii | reverse complement strand
GGCAATGAATGAATGGAAATCCAAAACCTCTGTAAAAAAAATGCACCAAAGAAGACTGCCCATCTTTCTCCCAAGGAGCAGCTTGTGGAATTTAATCACCTGCCTTGGGTTTTCAGCACAGCTCCTTACCAACTAGGCCACCAGAGCTTCCTAAAAGGCAATGCCACATAATGTTAAATACAAACAACATAAGCCTCAGGATACCACTATTGGTATGTTTAGTTTTTACTATTGCCAAGAATATACAAAGTACATTTGGCATTTAACCCTCAAATACATTTACATACATTTAACCCTCCTAAGGATTCCATTAAATATATTTCCATTATGAGCAAGGGGAGAGAATAACTGAACCCACAAATAAGGGTATCTATTCTATAGGGAAAGTATGTTCCTGATGTGAAAATATATTTAATGATTGTTGTATGTTGTTAAGTGCCAGCGAGTTAAGTAAAACTCATTAACAATCCTAGAACAACGGATCTGAACCCTGTCCTAACCCATGCCATCCTTAATATCCCTGACACATCTGAGCCCACCATCACAGCCACTGTATCAGTCCATCTCATTGAGGTTCTTCCTCTCCTTCGCTGACCCTCCAACTTTCCAAGTATGACCTTCCTTTTCAAAGAACAGCATTTCCTAACAACATGTCCAAAATCTCTGAGATTAAGTTTCGTTATCCTTGCCTCCAAAGAGCAGTTTGGTTGAACTTTCTCCAAGACATATCTGTTCTTTTGGCAGTCAATTCTTCTCTTTTCATCCTTATTCACTCTCTAGCTCTCAGATGCATAGCAGGTGGCTGGGAAGACTAGCATGAATCAAGTGCACCTTAGTCTTTAAACTGACATGACTGCTTGTCAGGATTTTAGAAAGATTTCTGACAGTTAACTTGCCCAATGAAGACATCTCTTGATCTGCTAACTGCTGGTACCAAAGGTGTGGATCCAAACAATATTCAATCATTGACAATGTCAATCTTTTCTTCACCTACTATTGATACATTGGTGAGAATTTTTCTTTTCTTGATGTTGAGATGTAATCCATATTGAAGGCTGTATGTAGTCTTTGAACTTATGCAGCAAGCACTTCAGGTGCTCTGCGCTTTGAGTAAGCAAGGTCTTATCATCTGCGTAATGCACATAATGCACGTTGTTGATGAGTCTTCCTCCAATCGTGATGCAACATTCTTCTTCATAAAGTTCAGCTTTTTGAAGGATTTGCTCAGCATACAGATTGAATAGGTATGGAGAAAGGATACAATCCCGATGTACACCTTTTCTGAGTTTAAATGGTGTTCCTTTCTTAGGGGGAGGGACTGTATTAAAATGAAAGAATTTTTCTTTTCTTTTTCAAAGAGAAGAACAAACTGGGGAATGGGAAGGGTGAGCAGGTAGAAAAGTGCAACAATGAATGAATGGAAATCCAAAGTTGTAAATTTTCATTAAAATTAGTAATAATAAAAATACATAAAGAAAAAAAATATATATGGGTTCTTCTGGTAACTATCCCTCAACACCTCTGCCCTTTTCTCTCTTTCAACTCTACACTGTTCTCATTCTTTGCTTTCTGATTCATGTTATGGGTAAGTTTACAGAAGTCTTCAGTCTGCTCCTTGACTTGCAGATTTCAGATTTACCAGCCAGTGCAAACCATACAGACAGCAGAGGTCTTCAGACTGTCACCTGATCCACAGATTTAGAATTGGCCAGTCACCACAACCGAGTGAGCCCTTCTTCACAACTACGTGAATAATTTTCTTGAAGCAAATCTCTCAACATAAGTAGTCCTCAAAGGGAGCTCTAGTGGCAAGGAATTGCACTGTCAACCCAAAGGCACACGGTTTCAATCCATTAGCCACTTGATGGGAGGATGGGAAAACTCCCTGAATGTGATTTACTGCTTCTAGAAACCCACCAACACGTTTTTAAGAGACATAAATGCAGGTTATACACATGGATCTCACCTGATGGTATGCAGAGGAATCAGATCGATTACTTCTGTGGAAGGAACTGCTGGAGAAGCTCAATATCAGCTGTGAAAACTAGGCCCGGAACTGACTGTGGAACAGACCACCAACTACTGATATGCAAGTTCAAGCTGAAGCTGAGGAAAATTAAACCGAATCCACGGGAACCAAAATATAACTTT
>NW_006399827.1:169133-181975 GCF_000299155.1 Elephantulus edwardii | reverse complement strand
ACATTCCAAAGAAAGGTGACCCAACAGAGTGTGGAAACTGAGGAACAATATCATTGATTTCACATGCAAGCAAGATTCTGCTGAAGATTATCCAAAAATGACTGGAACAGCACATCAGCAGAGAATTGCCAGAAGTCCAGGCTGAGTTTAGAAGGAGTTGTGGTACTAGGGATATTGTAACTAATGTTAGTTGGATCTTGGCTGAGAGCAGGGAGTACCAGAGGAATGCCTAACTGTGCTTCATTGATTAGGCAAAGGTGTTTGACTGTGTGGATCATAACAAACTGTGGCTGACTCTGAGAAGAATGGGAATCCCAGAACACTTGATCATGCTAATGCAAACTTATACTTGAATCAAGAGGCAGTTGTCAGAACAGAGCAAGGAAACACTGCATGGTTCAAAACTGGGACGAGCGTACACCAGGGATGTGTCCTGTCTCCATACCTTGTCAACCTGTATGCAGAACAGATCATCCGAGAGACTGGGCTCTATGAGGAGAAATGCAGCATCAGGATTGGTGGAAGATCTATCAACAATCTGTGTTAAGCAGATGACACAACTCTGCATGCTGAAACTGAAGAGGACCTGAACTGCTTGCTGCTGAGGGTCAAGTACTGCAGCCTCCAATATGGATTGAGGCTCAACATCAAGAAGACAAAGATTCTCACCACTGGGCCAATTGGCAGCATCATGATGGATGGTGAAGAGACTGAGATTGATCACAGCTTTAGTCTTCTTGGCTCCACAATCAGCACTCTTGGCACCAGCAGCCAGGAAATTAAAAGACGTATTGTGATCGGAAAGTCTGCTGTTACGGACCTCTCTAAAGTACTCAAGAGTCTCTGGAGACTAAGGTGTGTCTGATACAGCCCATGGTCTTTGCAATCACTTGTTATGAGTCAGAGAGCTGGACAATGACCAGGGAGGACAGAAGGAGAATTGATGCCTTTGAGCTTTGGTGTTGGAGAAGAATGTTGAGGGTACCATGGACTGCTAAGAAAACAAACAGATTAATCCTAGAGAGGGTTAAACCAGGCTGCTCCTTGGAGGCACGGATTCTGAGGCTTCATCTGACATACTCTGGTCAAGTTGTAACGGAGAGACCGGTCCTTGGAGAGGGACATCATGCTTGGGAGGGTGGAGGGCAGGCGCAGGAGGGGAAGGCCCTCTGGGAGGTGGATTGATTCGGTGGCTAGGGCAATCGGGATGAGTGTGTCGAAGACAATGAGACTGGCACAGGACAGAGCAGAATTTAGAGCTGCTGTACATAGGGTTGCTATGAGTCGCAAGCAACTTGACAGCACATAACAACAACAACAGAAACCCACCGGAGGATCAGCTATGAGTTGCTTTTGACTCAACAGTACACAAGAACACCAACTTACATTAAGGTCCTGTTCTGGCTCCATTATAAGTTAGTTCTGATATAAGTCTAATACCTTTTTTTTGTTTGTTATCATTATCAGTGGCTTTTATTACCAGTAGCTTTATAGATATGACCTTTATTTCTCTTTAGGATTTGGCATGACAATGATAACAGATTATACGCTGTAACACAGTATGTAGTATATACTACTAACAATAAGATATAAAAAAAAAGAAATGTACAATCCTAAGTGTAGTTCACTGTAACTTGGACACATTGTAAGTCAGGGTCCACCTGTTATTCATATAAACATTTCCCTGGTTTTACTACTAGAGAACCCAGACTAAGACAATTTCCTAGGTAGATGTTTCTCCCAAGAAAAGAGTGCTCTTGTAAGTACCCTAATGCCACCAGTAAAATAATTTTCTTAACAACCTAAGCTATCTCAGTTAAATGATATTCAACAAAACATGTAATGTCAACCTTTATGCAACGCCACCAGTAAAATAATTTTCTTAAGAACCTAAGCTATCTCAGTTAAATGATATTCAACAAAACATGTAATTTCAACCTTTAAGTAATTAAGCATTTAAATAAAAGCAACTGTTTCTTAAAAAATAATGAGGTGACATTTAGAGTAGTGTTTATAACACACAAGCACTACGGTAGAAGGAGACCACAATTTACATTTCTAATGTGTTACATCACTTTTCTTTTTTCCTCTAAAAATCAATAATGGGAAAGAAGCTAATTTGTACCAACTTGGAAGACTGATTTGGTGACTTAGATATTTTTCAAACTTATCTAATAAGTCTACAACAGCATTGTCCAAAATCACTTTTGGCAATGATGGAATGTTCTACATCTGTGCTGTACAATTTGGTAGTACTAGTCCTACCAAAGAGCTCTGGTAAGGAGCTATGCTACAATCCTGAATCCACCAGCCACTCCAATGGAGAATGTGCAATCTTCTCCTGTGAGATTTACTGCCTCTGAAAACCCACTAGGGAGTCAGCTATGAGCTGGTTCCAACTCAACAGTAAACAACAACAGTAGTCATATCAGACAATGGAGTCCGGGAAATACAACTAGTAAGACTGAAGAATTATTTTTTCAGTTTTATTCTAGTTTAACAAATTAAAATTTTAAAACCAAAGCAAGGGTGGTTGATGGCAGTACAGGCCCAGACGAATCTACACAGACATTTTTATCAACTGTTTTTCTTTAGAAATGAGAAAACTCAGTCCATAAGCTACACTTTTTACCTCCAACAAGTCATTACATAAAATTTCCACTCTGAAATTCTGTAAGGTCAATAATAACACACATGAAGCATGGAATGTGACACTGTTGCAAGAACCTTACCTGGAAGTAGCTGCAGTGTGCATAGGAAGAGGCAGTGGGAGTGACACAACTACTTAGAGCGTCCATGTGAGCAGATGGAGAGCAGCACTGCAGCACAGCTGGAACAAAGTCAAACAGAAAAGTCACCAACCAAAACAAACCTCTAGTGTTCAAGGCACTTCTTTCTTTCAACGTGGAAAGAAAAATTACAAAACTCTGACTTTATGGGTCTAACAAAATATCATACTGTATATATTATTATTGTATTTACATTTTAAAACAACATGATAACAATGTTAAAAGGTTGTAATCTACTTTTAGAAGCCCCAGTGGTATGGTATGTAAGTTACTAAGGGAAAGATTACAGGTTCAACATCCACAGCTCATGAAAAAGTTAGGTAGTCTCTGCTCATTAAGACTTATAGCCTTGAAATAAACTAGTATAAAAAAAAAACACAAACACACCACAATTTATAGCCTTGGAAACTGATAAAGAGTAAGGAGTCAGAGCCAACTCAAAGGCCCTGGGGTTTTTGGTTTTTATCTGTTCTTGTGTTTTCTTGACACCTAAGTGTGATCTTTTCAATCACCTGCTATGCATATGAGAGCTGGACAATGAATAAGGATGACAGAAGAATTGATGCCTTAGCGCTGTGGTGTTAAGAGTACGGAATATCCTATGGAATTCCAAAAGAACAAATAGATATGTCTTGGAGAAAGTCCAGCCAGAGTTCTCCTTGGAGGCAAGGATGGCAAAGATTCATCTCACATACTCTGGGCATGTTGCTAGGATAGGCTATTTGTTGGAAAAGGATATCATGCTTCAAAAGATGAAGTATCAGTGAAAGAGAGAAAGACTTTCAACAAGATGGACTGATGCAGTGACTGCGGCAATTAGCTCAAGTATGTCGGAGATGATGAGAATGGCATAAGATAGGACAGAATTCAGTTTTGTTGTTCATAGGGTCTCTCTTAGTTGTGCTTGACCCAAAGACAAACAACAGCAACAATTTTTACCTTTCCAAACAATTATTTTTACAGTGTTTATTCTGTAATAAATTATTTATTTTAAATTCCAAAATTATTTTTTCAATCACATTAACAATAACAATCATTTGGAGGGGATTTTTTTCCCTAAGGGAGAACTAAGCATTAAGTGCCCTCCATCAAATTTGTGTCTTCTAGGTTGCAACACCCCCATGATACATCTTCAAGGATATGAACATGTACGGCCAAGCACAATCAATAAGAGTGCATCTAAATTCCAAAATCAATCTCCATAATAGTCTATGTGTTTCCTACTGCCAAAGGGGCCCTTTAGAGTAGTGAGAGAAGATCTTCACCCTGAAACCCACAGCGTCCCTTTTCAGCAGGAAGTAGCTAAGAGAATATGCCATCCCCTTTTCCTTATGACTCAGGGTGAAGTCTCTCTCAGGGAGGAGTGATAGGGAATGGCAAAGGACACACTGACAAAGGAGATTAATCAGAACTGACTTTGACAAGCACTGTGGCAATTGGACAATTAAAACAGACATTCGGATGGCGGGGAAGAAGAACAAACTGGGGAGGAGGGTGGAGAGAATGGTGCGGCAATGAAGAAGTGAAAGCCCAGAATCCCTGTGAATGTTCATTGAAACTAATAAAATTTAATAATAAAAAAAAAAAAGTGCCCTCCAAATGTCCCCACCATTTAATCAGAACAAATGTTCACTGGTTTTAAAAAACAATGTATTCATGGCAATATATGCAAAAACAATATGTTTACCATTTTAGATAGAAGCAACTTCCTGGGTTTGGAGACCATTTAATAAATGTGCAAATTTGAGAAAAGTTAATTAAGTCTTTGTGTGTCAGTTTCTATATCCCATAAAAAAATTAGATTATAATAATAATTTCCTAATACAGTTTTTGTGAGGAATAAGTTTAACTAATATGCAAAAGCAATTGGAATAGTATTAGTGTACAGCAAGCAATCAATAAAATGTTAGCTGCTACATTTTCCAAACATTCTCTTATACTTATGACATCATGAAAACAATGAACCCTTTTATTAGAGTAGTTGCACTAACATATGTAGAATAATCATAGATTTGTTCTCCAGAATGAATGAGAATCAATTATTAAATCACACTTTTGAATTGAACAGGATAATATTTATTAAATACCTACCATGTTCCAGGCACAGTAGTAGGTGCCTTTACATTGCTTTACAAAATGAAAAAGCTAAAATTCAGGAAACTAAAATTTGAACAGGCATTTGACCAATTATGGATAACTGAGAAGAATGAGAATTTCAGAACTTATTTGTGCTTATGAGAAACTGATATACAAACCAAAAAGCAGTTGTCTGAACAGAACAAGGGAACCCTACTATGGAGTTTATTATTTAAAATTACTTTCCTAGTCATTTCTAGTCAATGAACTTGACTTTGCCATGCTGATGGGCAGGAATTTACAAATAGCCTATCTACAAGTGAACTGACTAAATCTTAACAATCCACAAAGGGACTGTCTAGCCTTGCTATTAAATTGAATGGATACAATAGCAGAGAAGAGTCTCACCACCAGCAAGGGAGAAGGAGGCATGCAGTAGATGCCCTTCAAGACCGGACATTCTTACGGCAGCTGTACTTAACAGCAACAGCACCAATTTAACTTACAACAGCAGCAGTCATGAGCCAAGTGGAGAACCAAGAGTCAACATGAGATGAGCTGACTACCCATGGGCAGAACCAGACCTAAGCTGAAAGCCTTTGCCCAACTTTATTGGACAACTGGGGGTGGTGGTGGGGGTGAGCCAATATTGGCAGGACTGAGAACTTTGTAACATTGGCCTTAAGCTATGAGGCTCAAGGCTGAGGTGCCTATGAGCACATTTCAAAAGCTGTCCTTACTGTAGTCTGCTACTCTCTTGGATTAAAACCTTGTAACTTCCCCAGTATGGTTCTGTGTGGTCTGTGAGCTACTGCATCAGATTTTGGACCCTGTGCTTAACCCAGTAAAGCAGTAAGATTGGTGTTCAGAGGAGTAGAAAGAAGTGTGGGAAGATGGGGGACATGTCTGACCTCATGTGAGCTGGTTTTTTTTTCTATAATTATATTTTATTAATTTTCATAAACATTTACAGAGATTTTGGGTTTCCATTCATTCACCGCTGCACCATTCTCTCTACCCTCCTCCCAGTTTGTTCTTGTCCAAATGCCACAGTGCTTGTCAAAGCCAGTTCTGATTAATCTTCTTTGTCAGTGTGTCCTTTGCCATTCCCTATCACTCCTCCCTGAGAGAGCCTTCACCCTGAGTCATAAGGAAAAGGGGATGGCGTATTCTCTTAGCTACTTCCTGCTGAAAAGGGACGCTGTGGGTTTCAGGGTGAAGATCTTCTCTCACTACTCTAAAGGGCCCCTTTGGCAGTAGGAAACACATAGACTATTATGGAGATTGATTTTGGGATTTAGATGCACTCTTATTGATTGTGCTTGGCCATACATGTTCATATCTTTGAAGATGTATCACAGGGGTGTTGCAACCTAGAAGACACAAATTTGACTAACAAGTTATAAGTACATGAGTCAAAGTTGGTAAAGGTCAAATATGGCTGTCCCCACATGGTCTTGCTCTTTTTTTTTTTTTTTTGCATTTTTAAAAATTTATTGTTGATTTCAGTAAAAATTTACAGACTTTGGATTTCCATTCATTCACTGTTGCACTTTTCTCCCCTTCCAACCCTCCCCCCAGTACACTATCCTCTTGGAAAAGTAAAACAAAAATTCTTTCATTGTTTTACAAATCCTCCCCCAGCTCCATTCCACCATGTAGCCTTCACTCTAGACACCTGTCATGACAAAAATACCTAATCACGTATCCCTTTTAAACAGTTTTCTCCCTCATCTGTTTCAATGCAGTATACATTATTGAACCCGTATTTCTCAGTCTCCCCCTAACCCCGAGGTCAGTCCTGTTTTACAACAGTGGCACTATGCAGTATTTGTCCTTTTATGACTGAGATACTTCACTCAGCATAATGTCCTCCAGGGTCACTCATTCTGAATAATATTGCATGAGTTCCTTGTTTTTCAATGCAGCATAGTATTCCATGGTGTGAATATACCACAGCTTCTCTATCCATTCGTTTGTTGATGGGCACTTAGGCTGTTTCCAACTCCTTACTATTGTGAACAAAGTTGCAATAATCTGCTTGGATGTCAGTTATGGTCTCTTTGGGGTATATTCCCAGTAGTGGAATTACTGGGTCAAATTGTATCTCTATTTGCAACTTTTTGAGAAAGCGCTATACTGCCTTCCATAGTGGTTGCACCATTTTACACTCCCACCAACAGTGAATAAGGGTTCCAGATTCTCCACAACCTCACCAGCATGTGTTGCTTGTTGTTCTGTTAAATTTTGCTATTCTGACTGGGGTGAGATGATATAGTTGTTTTAATTTGCATCTCTCCTAGAGCAAGGGATTTTGAGCATTTCTTCATGTGCTTGTTAGCCATCTGAATGTCTTCTTCAGTGAAATGTCTGTTCATATCCAGTGCCCATTTTTCTATTGGATTATTTACCTTTATATTGTTGTGGTGGGTTCTTTTTACAACTGTTGTTGTTGTGTACCATTTATTTGGAACTGACCCATAGCTGACCCTCTGGTGGGTTTTCAGAGGCAGTAAATCACACAGTAGGAGACTGCCCACCCTTCTCCCGCCGAGAAGCTTGGTGGCCTTGAACTGCCTTCAGGATTGCAGTAGTTTCTTGCCACTAGGTCACCACAGCTTCCTCTTTTACAACTACATAATTTAAAATCAAGAAAGGTGTATATTGGAGTTATATCCTTTCTCCATACCTATTCAATCTGTATGCTCAGCAAATAACTGGAGAAGTTGGAGTATATGAAGAAGAATATGACACCAGGACCTGGTATATGAAGAAGAATGTGACACCAGGACCTGGTATATGAAGAAGAATGTGACACCAGGGCCTGAGAAAGACTCATCAACAACCTTCATTATGAAAATGATATAACTCTGCTTGAAAAAACGGAGAAAACTTGAAGCACCTACTGCAGAAGATCAAAGACTACCGCCTTCAATATGGGTTACATCTCACCATTCAAAGAACAAAAATTCTCACCACTGGGCCAAATGGCAACATCACAACTGATGAGTAAAAGATTGAAATTGTCACCTATTTCATTTGGATCGATAAACAATACTCATGATAGCAGCAGTCAAGCCATTAAAAAATGTGTTGCATTGGGGAAAATCTGCTGTCAAGGACTTCTCCCAATTGCTAAAGATGAAGGACAGGATGCAGGAATCAGAAAAGTTCACAATGAAACTTCTGTGTGATGCAGATTTTCATCATATTGACTGTGGTGGTAGTTTCACAGGTGTATACAGGTCAAAATTTATCAAGCTGTATTTTAAGTATTTGTAATTTGTCATATATCAATTATTTTGCAATGAAGCTATTTATTAAAAGAAATAAAATCCCAAGGGGGGAAAAACCCCAAAATAATAAGGATGCTAGTTTAAAGACTAAAACTGACCCAAGCCGTGGTATTTTCAAATGCTTCCTATGCATCTGGAAGTTTGATAATGAATAAGAAAGAGAAGAATCTATGTCTCTGAATTATTGTGTTGACAGAGAAAACAGAGTAGCCCATGGATTGCCAAAAGGACTTTCAAGTATGCCTTGGAGATAGTGCAGCTAGGGTGCTCCTTAGAGGCAAGGATGGTGAAACTTCTTCTCACATACTTTGGCCATGTTGTCAAGAGTCCTTAGAAAGACATCAGCCAAAGAAAGGAAAACCTCAACAATAAGAATTGCCACAGTGACTGAAACAATGGGCGTGAGCATTATTTGAGATTATGAGGATGGCAAAGGACAGGGCAAGGTTCTGGTCTGTTGTTCACAGGGTCGCTTTTGAGTCATAGTCAACTTTTTTTTTTCATACTCACAGTTAGGATGTTTATTAGAGAAGTCATAGGTTACAATTTAGGACCACAACTCAGGATATACTCTAGTCTGGAAAGCTCCTTCCCAGCCATTTCTGCAAGCAGGCCTGTCTCAGGCTCTTCTTGGCTCCTTTTTTCAGTCATAGTCAACTTGACAACACAATATATATACAAGTTATTTGCCCAAGTTCATACAGTGGTAATAAGCAACAGAACCACTGATTAAACTTTAAGGTATTTCTTTTTTTAACCAATTTTTTCATTATTATTTCGTGTCTGTGTACCGTCAAATCAGATCTGACTGGTACAGGAGGAGATTGTCCCTCCTTCTCCAGCAGAGCATCTGGTGGATTTGAACCATGTGTCTCTGGGATTGCAGAGCAGCTTCTTGCCACTAGGGCACCAGAGCTCCCTAAGCTTCAAAGTATTTCTTATCTTCCTGAAATGTAAAACTTTTCTTTTACTAGAATTCCACTTGCTGAATATTTAATGGTGTCATTATTAGGTAAGGAAGTGCTGGGCGGCATAGTCTGTGAGGAGTTGCTCTGCTAACAATTTCACAGAAGAAAGATGGGCAATGTTCTCCCTTAAAATGCATGGCTTCTGAAATCTTGCTAGAGGGCAGCCATGAGTTGGTTCTGACTTGAAGCAAGGAGTAGAATTGTTGTTTGTAGATATAGCAACTTTTTTTGTGTGTATATTTTTCTTGTTTTAAATGTGCTAATAAAATTGTTGTTATTGTTAGGTGCCATCGAGTTGAGTATCATCCATAAATAACAGGTCTGGACCCTATCCTGTGCCATCCTCACACATCCTTACACATTAGAGCCCATTACAGCAGTCACCATGCCAATCCACCTGGCTGAGTGTTTTCCTCTCTTCACCAGCCCTCTCCTTTCTGAGCATCATGTCCCTCTCCTGGAAACATACCGAAGTATGTGAAGCAAAGCCTCATCATCTTTCCCCCAAAGAGCACTCTGGCCAACCCTCTTCAAGATATGTTTGTTTGTTCTTTTGGCAGTCCATAAGGATGTTCAGCATCCTCCTCCAACACCACAGCTCAAAAGCATCAGTTCTTCTTGTCATCTTTATTCACTGTCCAGCTCTCAGATATACAACAAGTGATCAGAAAGACCATGGCCTGAATCAACTTAGTGCTCAAACTGACATTACTCCTCAATAATTTGGAGAGATCTCTAACTGCAGACTTTGCTAGTTCAATACATTTCCTGACTGCTGGTACCAAGGGTGTTAACTGTGTGTGGATCCATGTAAGATGAAGTTTTTGACAGTTTCAATCTTTTCTCCTTCTCTCACAATGCTATCAGTCCAGGTGTAAGAATCTTTGTTTTGTTTTGTTTTTACATTGAAATGCAATCCATATTGAAGGCTGTATTCTTTGATCTTCTGCAACGAGTGCTTCAAGTCTTTCTCACTTTTGGCAAGTAAGGTTGTGTCATCTCCATCACGCAGGTTATTGTAGAGTCTCCCTCCAATGTTGATGGTACATTCCTCTTCATAAGAGTCAAGCTTCTTGATTAGTTTGCTCAGGATACAGATTGAATAGGTATGGAGAGAGAATACAACCCTGACACACTCCCTTCTTAATTTTAAACCATGTAAATCCTTCCTCTGTTCACACAACAGCCTCCTGGTCGAAGCATATGTTTTGCATGAGTACAATTAAGTGCTCTCGGATTCCCATTCTTCTCAACATTAGCCATAACTTGTTAAGATCCATACAGTCAAATGCCTTTGTATAGTCAATAAAGCATAAATTGACATTCTTCTAGTACTCTTTACTTTCAGCCACGATCCATCTGACATCCAAAACAATATCTGTGGTGCCACGGCCTCTTCAAAATCTTGCTTGAACTTTTGGCAGTTCCCTATCTAGTAAAATTTTAAAAAACACATATTTCTTAATCTTTAATAGTAAATTAGCCTAAAGAGTATTTTAGGTATTAAATTTTTCACAGGAAAATAAAATTCTGACCTACAACTAGAAGAGGATAAAATAGATGAGTGGGAACTACTAAGAATCAAATCCCTATGCATATCAAAAAACTTCTCCAACAGGGTAAACAGGAAAGACACAGACTGGGGAAAAATATTTGGTAATGATGAAGGACTTATATCTAGAATTTATAGAATAATTGAGCACCACAACAAGATAAACAACCCAGTCATAAAATGGGCACAAGATATGAACAGACACTTCACCAAAGAAGACATTCTGATGGCAAAAAAACACACGAAGAAATGTTCAAAATCCCCAGCTCTAAGAGAGATGCAAATCAAAACAACTATGAGGTATCATCTCACCCCAGTAACAATAGCAAAATTCAACAGAGCAGCAAACAACAAATGATGACAAGGTTGTGGGGAAAGTGGAACCCTTATTCATTGTTGGTGGGAGTGTAAAATGGTGAAACAACTGTGGAGGGCAGGATGGCACTTTCTCAAAAAGTTAGAAATAGAAATACCATTTGACCCAGCAATTCCATTGTTGGGAATATACGCTAAAGAAATCAGAACTGCTACCCAAACAGATATATGTACACCCATGTTTATTACTACGCTGTTCACAATAGCAAAGAGATGGAAACAACCCAAGTGCCCAGTGCCTATCAACAAATGAACTGATAGAGAAGCTGTGGTATATTACACAATGGATTACTGTGCAGCACTGAAAAATAAAGAACTCATGAAAAATTATACAAAATGGGTGACCCTGGAGGACATTTTGCTGAGTGAATTATCTCAGTCACAAAAGGACAAATACTGCATAATGCCACTGTTATAAAACAGGACTGATATGGGGGTTAGGGGAAACTAAGAAAAGAGGATAAAAAATGTACACTGCATTGAAACAGATGAAGAATTGAACTGTTTAAAAGGAATATATGATTAGGTATTATCTGCGTGACAATAGTACAGAATAAGAGCAGCATAGTAAAGTGGACCGGGGGAGGGGAATTGTACCATAATAAAATAATTTTTTTAAGAGAAAAGTGAACTGGGAGGGTGGGCAGGGAGCAAAATGTGCAACAATGAATGAATGGAAATCCAAGTTCTCTATAAACTTCCATTAAAATCTCAATTAAAAAAATAAATTTTAAAAAAAGAAAATAAAATTCTGAAATAGTGAACAGAATGTTGATTTGCTGGGTGTCCTTAGTTTGCTTCTAACTCACAGCAGCCATGTGTACAACAGAATGAAATACTGCTTGGCCTTGTGCCATCCCTGTAAACAGAATTTTAGACAAATGTAACCATATGGGCTGATGTTTCTTGAGTCATATATTATTGAACAATTCCAATTTTTTTTAAAAAGGCAGATATTACTAATAACACCACACTGTCAAATTGTTGTAATTTCCACTACTGATTATGCAAACAGATTATACATTATCTTTTGAAGGTCATTCAAATACAAGATGGAAGTATTTTAGGTTTGAATTTTATTTCTTAGGGTATTTAGAAGCGTAAGAATGTTGGGAAATAAGCGGAATAAAAAAAAAAACAACAAACCCACTAATGGCTTTTCCCCTAGAACTATACATTGGAAACTCATGAAGCACAATTCTTTCCTGACTCACTTGGAAATGCCATGAGTCAGAATGAACTGACGGCAACTGTTTTTTCTATAATTAGTGAAGGAAATCACAGACTTACTTTAGGCAAACCTAGCCCTCTGCTGGCAAAACAGTCATGAACAGTCAGAGAACCTTAAAAGCACTGTATCTTGACAAAGAAGTCAATAAAAGGTGTGAAGTTTATTTTGTTACTGGAATTCTCTCGCCTCAACACTAGACCAAAAGGTAACATCATTATAGACTGAGAAACGACTGAAACCAAAAGACATACTGCATTGGGAAAATGTGCTGTCAAAGATTTCTCCAAAGTCTTAAAGAGCAAGGATATTTAATGATATTTTTTAATTACTTTTTAATTATTATCAATTTCAATGAACATCTACAGAGATTTTGGAATTCCACTCATTCATTGTTGCACTTTTCTCCCCACCCACCACAAGATAAAATATTTGGGAGTAAATATAACTAGAAGCACAAAGGATCTATTCAAAGAAAATTACAAAACATTACTACAAGAAACAAAAAGAGTATCTAAATTCCAAAATCAATCTCCATAATCGTCTATGTGTTTCCTA
>NW_006399827.1:163742-167718 GCF_000299155.1 Elephantulus edwardii | reverse complement strand
AGAACCAGGAGAAGATAAAATAGATGAATGGGACCTTCTAAGAATCAAATCCCTATGCACATCCAAAAACTTCTCCAACAGGGTAAAAAGGGAAGCCACCGACTGGGAAAAAGTCTTTGGTAATGACATGTCAGATAAGGGACTTATATCTAGAATTTATTTAATGGCATTTAATGACAGATGCACTTGATTCAAGGTATCTTCAATTGCTTTCTACGCATTTGAAAGTTGGGACAATGATTAAGGAAAACTGAAGAATCCAATGTCTTTGACTAGTGCTGTTGAAGAGACTACAGAATAAATACCCATGGCCTGCCAAAAGAACAAACAAGTATGTCCTGGGGGAAGTATAGCCAGTGTCTTAAGAATCAAGGATGGTGAAACCTCATCCCATACAATGTCAGGTGGGAACAGTCCTTGGTAAAAGACTGGAAAAGGTGGAGAGTCAGAGAAAAAGAAGACTTTCAACAAGATGGAGTGACACCATGACTACAACATTGGATTTGAGCATATTAAGAGATGGTAAGGATGGCACAGGGCAAAGTGCAGATCTATTGGTCACAGAGTCATTATTAGTCATCGTTGACTTGACAGCACCTAACAACAAACAAATGCTCTGATACTGTGGGAGTTACACCTTTCAAATAGCTGTCAAATTTACTTTAAGATTAAATTCCTGAAGAAATCAGTGTATGTGATAAACATAGGTATATTACACACATATACTATACTATATAAGCTGGACAATGAGTAGGGATAACAGAAGGTGAACTGATGCCTTCGAGCTGTGGTGCTGGAGAAGAGCAATGAATATAGCATGGACTGCCAGGAGAACACACAAGTTCATCCTGGAGAGGGTAAAGCCGGGCTGCTCCTTGAAGGGAAAAATTCTCAAGCTTCATCTGACATACTGTGGACATGTTGCAAGGTGGGGTCAGTCCTTGGAGAGGAACATCATGCTTGGGAGGGTGGAGGGCCAGCGCAGGAGAGGACTGCTTCGGTGGCTGGGATAATTGGGATAGGTGTTTTGGAGACAATAAGACTGGCATGGGATAGAGCAGGGTTTAGGGCTGTTGTAGGGTCGCTATTAGTTGCAGGAGACTCGACAGCACATAACAACAACAACAACATTAAGAATAGGAATCCCAGGACACTTACCTGTGCTCATAAGAAACCTAAATATACATCAAAAAGTAGCTGTCCAAATAAAACAACACTGCAGAGCTTAAAATCAGGAAGGGTGTGCATCAGGGTTGCATCCTTTCTCCAGACATGTCCAATCTGTATGCTGAACAAATAATTCAAGAAGCTGTATTATTATGAAAAAGAAAGTGGTACCAGGACTGGAGGAAGATTCATCAACAATTTGTGTTGTGCAGATGACACTATACTGCTTGCAGAAAAAGGGAGATGTGAAGTATTTACTGCAGAAAATAAGGACTACAGCCTTCAGTATGGATTTTATCTCAACATCAAGAAAACTAAACTTCACACCACTGGACCAACATGAACATCACAGCAGATAAAAAAAGACTGACGCTGTCAAACATTTCATTTTACTTGAATCTAAAATCAACTCCCATGATGGTATCTTTCAAGAACTCAAAAGGCATGCTGTGTTATACTGGGAAAAAAAATCTGCTTTCAAGGACGCCTCCAAAGTGCTAAAGAGAATAATGTCAGTGCAAAGATGAAGGTGCACTAGATACAAGTCATGGTATATTCAATCGCTTCACATACATCCAAAAGTTAGACAATGAATAAGGAAGGCCAAAGAAGAATCAACGCCTCTGAACTGCAGGGCTGGTGAAGCAAATGGAATATCCCGGGGATGTTCAAAAGAACAAGTCTGGCTTGGAGGAAGTGCAAGCAGGGTGCTCCTTAGAGGCAAAGATGGTGAAACTTAGTCTTACATAGTTTGAGAATGTTATCAGGAGGAGCTAGTCCTTGGAAAAAGACACTCTAGGAAAGGCAGGGGGTCAGTGAAAAAGGATGACTCTCAAGGAGATGAGTTGCACAGTGATTCCAACAATGGGTTCAAACATGGCACGAATTTTGAGGGTGCCCCTAGACAATTCAAGAATCAAATCTGTTGTTCATAGGGTCACTAGGATTTGTAGTCAACCTAACAGCACCTAATAACAACAACTTTAAGCCTCCAAATGGAAACTCTCATTCTAGCAAGCTGGATCATGTTTTCCCTGCTTGGGCTGTCTGAATTACTAACTCAGGGCAGCCCCAACACTACAACTATTATAAAAGAGTAACTTTTCCCACCAATTCTGTTGTCTACACTATCTGGCAGTAACTAACTGTAAAAGAGAGAGAGAGATACCAAAAGACTCTTTGAAAAGGAAATAAAAATATCTTCTTTGATGAGAAGTAAGGAGGCAGCAAAGCTAAGTGGCCAAAAGAACCAATTCCTGAATCAAATTACCTAGGCTTCTTTCTTAACTATGACTAGTTATGCTCGTGGTTTCCTCATCTGTACAGAGAAGATAATTATTCAACTTATCAAGAAATCAAACAGCATAATCCATTGGTCGAATCTACTGCAAAAGTTTTCTTTTCACTGTTAAAAAGCAACACCTGACCCAAATAATGTTATTTGCAACTGCCTCCTAAGTATGTAAAAGAGAGACAATGAATAAACAAAGACTGATGAACTGGTGCTTTTAAATTACAGTTTTGAATACTGTTTAATATACCATGGACCTCCAAAAGATCACACAAATCTGTCATGCATATGTAGACAAAATAATCTTTATAAACAAAGATGGTGAACCTCTGCCTCATACACTTCGGACATGTTATCAGAAGGGACCAGTTTCTATAGAAGAATGCCATGTTTGGAAAAATAGGGTCCATGAAAAAGAGGAAAACCCTCAGTGAGAAGAATTAACACTGTGGCTGCAAAAATGGAGTCAATCATGGAAACAATGATGAGAATAGCACAGGACTGAGCAGTGTCTCATTCTAACGTACACAGAATTGACAGAAGTGGAAAATAAGTTGATGTCACCAACCAACCAACCATCTTTTACATTGGTTGTGATGATAAAATAAAAACTGGACAGTTTTAAAAACAGGCCTGAACATAATTACTCATTGTATTAAGCATTTGCTAAATTCAACAAAGATGAAAAGACACTATATGCCAATCATTGCTTTGAGCTTAAAACTTCACTAAAAAAAGAGACAAAGCTGATTTTCAGTCAATTCAATATAATAACATTTAACCAAAGGAAAATAATTTCTCAATATAGAAATATCTATAAGTATATGACTGTTACCATCTATGTTCAAATATAGAGTAGAAAGTTAGCAAAATAAAAAGATTAACATTTTTAATAAAGGGAAAAATTAAATTATGGTAGCACACTGAAAATACAGTAAAAGTACACTTTTTAGATAGGTCAAGAATAAAAGAGTCAACTAATACTGGATCTACAATAGTGTCTTTGGAAGAGTAACAAAAATCGAAAAAATAACGAGTTTGGCAAGAAAAACAGATGCTTCCAGGGAGAAACAACAAACAGAAGAAATTATTCCAAGGAGTCATCTTGCATAATTTTTAGGACAATATTTTCGTTTCAGTGTTTGGATTTACAGGTTATACTACTTGAAGACCAGATGACTTTTCTTTCTAATAGAATTAATTTTTTAATGTGGTTCAGTGATTTTGGTTAAAATCTGATCCAAACGGATTTGTAACTTCAAGTCATACAGCTCGTTCTGAAAGGTTCAAGTACGCCCATTATTCTAAAACTTATCACTTCATTTATTATTTTTGGAGCTGAATTTGGAAGTGATTACTACCCTGTCTCTGAAACGGATAATCTACTTAACTTGAGATGTCATTTGTAGTTGTTGTTGTTTGTTGTTGTTATGTGCCGTCGAGTCGTTTGCAACTCATAGCGACCCTATGCACAACAGCCCTAAACCCTGCTCTATCCTGCGCCAACCGCACCGCCTC
>NW_006399827.1:127624-161923 GCF_000299155.1 Elephantulus edwardii | reverse complement strand
TTCATTAAATCTGATTATTTACTACTTGTTTCTTTCACTTATAATTTAAAGAAATTACGTACTTGCTAGAACTTTTATGATATTTTTCTTTTCTATTTCAGTTCTTTTATATATTTAACAATACAATTCATTTAGATAGTGTGCAACAGTTGGCTCGAATATGTCAGGAAGTCTGAGATGGTACAGTATAGGACAGGGTTCAGATCTGCTGTTCACAGGGTCACTATGGGTTGTACTCAACTCAACAGCCTCTAACAACAATAGTGTTAAACTGTCCAAAACTGTTCTCTCTACATTATATCATAGAATTATCCTAAGTATTGCAGGTCATTATAAAATTGTGAGATTTTTCCATCATCATAATCTCAGAAACATTATAGTCATATACCTATTACAGAAGGCAGACAAAACAAAAATCTAATTACACAAGACTGTATTCTGTATGTAATGCACAGAGAAGACTTAGTAGCAAATCGTTAAGTACCTGGCTGCTAACTGAAAGGTTAGTAGTCTGAACCTACCAGTGGCCCCAAAGGAGAAACTTGTGGCAATAAAGATTTACAGCCTTGAAAACCCTGTGAGGCAGTTCTACTCTGTCCTATAGCACTGACATGAATTAGAACAGACTTAACAGCAGTGGGTTTGGGGTTCCTTTCTGGTTTGGTACACTATCAAAACATCGGCTGCACTTCCTTGTTCTTTTTTATCACTGTCTTTATACTCTTGGAAACAATTTCAGTTTATAAATTCACATCCTGGCTAATATAAAATATTTTAAAATGTTGTTGTTGTTAGGTGCTGTCGAGTCAAGTACGACTCATAGCAACCTTATGAACAAAGATCTGAACCCTGTTCTATCCCGCGCCATCCTCATATTTCCTGACACACAGAGCCCACTGCAGCGGTCATCCTATCAATCAACCTGGTTGAGGGTCTTCTTCTCCTTCACTGACCCTATACCCTTTCCAGCACCATGTCCTTCTCCCCTCCTAGCAACACATCCAAATTATGTGAGGTGGAGCCTCATTCTTGCCTCCAAAGAGCACTCTGACTACATCCTCTCCAAGACATGTCTGTTTCCTTTTGGAGGCTCATGGATGAAGCCATTTCTGAAAGGATGCGTGCTTTCCAGTTGCATTGGAACTAATAATCTGCAACACTCACCAGTCTCTGCAAAATCAGCCTGCGTACCTATAATCTCATGAGTCATTCTTCTGAAGCATTTGAGTCTCTAGGAGACCTTTCATTCAACTAATGAACTCAAGCAACATAAAGGAATAGGAAATTTAAAGAACGAGGGACTACTGATTTCAGAAACTGTGAAATGAAACAGCAAATCAAACATTTGGGATGCCAATGACTCTGCATTTCTTATGATTTCTGCTACTAATTTTAGTAGAACCAATTATGAATGAAAGATTTAGAGGATAAAAAAAGAAAAGACATATCCGTTTGTTCTTTTGGTTTCCATAAGACATTCCATGCTAGTTTAAAATAACACATCCTAAACAATAATCATTTACTAAATTATTATATTTTTATCATTAAATCACATTATTTGTAGTTGATTTGGGTAAATAATATTTACAGGGATTCTCCTAAAATTAACAACTAGATGTTTCTAAGAGGATTATCATTTGAAACTGGAAATACATTTGCCCATAAAAACATTCTACACAAAACAACTATGAGATATCATCTCAACCCCAGTAAGAATAGCAAAATTTAACAGAACAGCTAGCAACAAATGCTGCCGAGGTTGTGGAGAAACTGGAACCCTTATTCACTGCAGGAAGGAGTGTAAAATGGTGCAACCACTATGGAAGGCAGTATGGCTCTTTTTCAAAAAGTTGCAAATTGAAATACCACTTGACCCAGCAATTCCCCTACTGGGAATTTACCCTAAAGAAATCATAACTGCCACCCAAGCAGATATATGCACACCCACGTTTATTGTTGTTTTGTTCGCAACAGCAAAGAGTTAGAAACAACCCAAGTGCCCATCAACAAACGAATGGATAGAGAAGCTCTGGTAGATGCACACAATGGAATACTATGCAGCACTGAAAAATAAGGAACTCATTAAATATTATGCAAAATGGATGACCCTGGAGAACATTATGCTGAGTGAAATATCTCAGTCACAAAAGGACAAATATTGCATAGGGCCACTATTATAAAATGGGACTGACATCAGGGTTGAGGGAAGACAGAAAAAGAAGGGAGAAATGATGTATAGTGCATTGAAACAGATGAGGGAGAGAACTGTTTAAAAGGGACATATGAATGGGTATTCTTGTCATTACAGAAGTCCAGAGTGAAGGCTGAATAGTGAAGTGGACTTGAGGGGAGGGATTGCACAACAATGAAACAGTTTTCTTTTTCTTTTCAGGGAAAAGAGTGAATTGGGGATAGGGGGTGGGTAGGAAGAAAAGTGCAACAATGAATGACTGATAACCCTAAGTCTCTGTAAACTTTCATTAAAATTAATTTACAAAAGGAGGTCATATAAAAATGTTATATCATAAGTAATTATTAGTTTCTAAGAAATAGAATATTTATACTATTTATAAAAGTAAAGTTCAAATTTCACATTAAAAAAACCCCAAACACTGTACAGGCTGATTTGGTTCCCAGATATAATTATAGACAACTATACCTTAAGTACAGGACTAATAGTAATATAAAACCTAACTGTCATATCCAATGTTCTTTAGTGGCCTGCTCAGTAGGGAGCTGCAATGCTAACCCAAAGGCCATGCTTCTTTGGCAGTTCAAATCCACCAGTGGCTCCCTGGGAGATAGATGGGCAATCCCTTCTATGTGATTTACTATCTAGGAAACTCAATGGAGGGTCAGCGCTGAGTTGATTCTGATCTGCTGGCAGTAAAATTGAGAGAGAATCATTATGTCTTAACATTTCTATTGGAAAATGCCTCCAAACTTCCAAACTGGAAGACCAGAACATATTTCCCTATTTCTCTGCTGTATTTCAGTAGTTTTGGAAGAGAGATTCGAATGGGAACTAGAACAGAAAGCAGAAATTCACTGACAAAAGGCAGTAGAAGAATCATCCAGTTGACGGGCTACAAGATGAATGTAAAATAAGTACAAAAATTATATTCTATGCATAAAATGCATAGACATAAAATGCAGCCAAAATTGTAATTTAGATAGTAATTGTTAGAGTCAGATCAAGCATTAGTTAAACAGAGATATAAAGGGAGGTGCATGAGTGACATTAAAGACAATGAACCAGAAAAGCCCAGTATAAAAAGCTTTTTGGCCTTACCTCCTTACCTAGGTCTTTGCAACACATTTTTTCCTATAAAACTATCTTTGTTTTCACTTTTACTTTTGTTTCTTTGTATTATCCATTAACTGTGAGTTCTAACAAGGCTCAGCCCGTGCGAAGATCATTTCCAAGCATGATTAAACCAGAGGATTCTTATTTTTCTTTTGTCTTTCACCTGGTATAATTCTTTGCCAGGACAAAAGGGCCCACATCCAGATACTTTCTCCGCATGTAACAGTAATGTCCAATTTATTTGGCATTAAATTAAAAATTGGATTAACTCCTCACTAATTAAAACATAGCCCAATATGTTGTTATACATAATACATGTATACAAATATAAAATTAATCATCTTCTGTTTTTAAAAGACAGAAAAATATTTGTGTCTTCAAAGCATATAAAGCCTGAAAAATTACTGAGATACTGGGTCTCAACTTTTCTTAACATCAAACTAAAAAACTCACCACCATCAAGTCAATTATGGCTCCTAGTGACCCTTCACTGGCTTTCAAAGGCTGTAAATCTTAACAGGAGGAGACTGCTCATCTTTCTCCCTTGAACTACTGACAGATTTGAACATAGGAGACTCACAGCCTTTGGTTACCAGAGTAACACAGGACTAATATGTGTTAGTAACCTCAATGCCTTCCCCCCCCCATGTAAGATGGTAAAAAAAAAAATTCTAAGAGTCAAAATGGTAAAACTGCTAAATCATTATTTTTTTAAATTTTTAAATTATTATTAATGAAAATTTACAGAGACTGAGGATTTCCATTCATTCATTGTTTCATTTTGCTCCCTGCTCACCCCTCCCTCCCCCTAATTCACTCTTCTCTTTGAAAAGTAAAAGAAAAATTCTTTCATTGTTACACAATTCCCCCTCCCCCAAGTCCAAGTCTATGCAGCCTTCATTCTGGACTCTTGTCATGACAAGAATACCTAATCACATATCCCTTGTGAACAGTTTTCTCCCTCATTTGTTTCAATTCAGTATACATTATTCCATCTTTCTCAGTCTCCCCTCAACCCTGATGTCAGTCGTTTTACAACAGAGACACTATGCAGTATTTGTCCTTTTGTGACTGAGCTATTTCACTCAGCATAATGTCCTCCAGGTTCACTCATTTTGAATAATATTGCATGAGTTCCTTGTTTTTCAATGCAGCGTAGTATTCCACAGGTTCTCTATCCTTTTGTTTGTTGATGGACATTTAGGTTGTTTCCAACTCCTTGCTTTGTGAACAAAGCCATGATAAACATGGGTGTGCATATATCTGCTTGGATGTCAGTTATGGTCTCTTTAGGGTATATTCCCAGTAGTGGAATTGCTGGGTCAAATGGTATCTCTATTTGCAACTTTTTGAGAAAGCGCCACACTGCCTTCCATAGTGGTTACACCATTTTACACTTCCACCAACAGTAAATAAGGGTTCCAGTTTCTCGACAACCTCACCAGCATTTGTAGCTTGCTGTTCTGTTAAATTTTGCTATTCTTACTGGGGTAAGATGATATCTCATAGTTGTTTTGTACATCATTCTTAAAGTACATTATTCCTTCCCTCCCCTTTACCATCTCAACTCCATTCACCAAGAGTTGTTGCTATTACATACCCTCAGTCACTACAACTCATAGCAACCCTATGACCAACAGATTGCCTATCGTGCGCCATCATCACCATCTCTGATATACTCAAGCTCATTGTTATTGTGTCAATCCATGTTGTTACCATCACTGTGTTACTCCATGTTGTTGAGGTTCTTCCTCTCTTTCTATAATCCTCCTTTCTCAGCATCATATCTTTTCTATGAACTGGTCCTTCCTGACAAGGAGCTAACGTTGTTGTGTACCACTGAGTTGGAACTAATCCACATCTGACCTTCCAGCAGGTTTCCAGAGGCAGTAAGTCACATGGGAGGAGGCTGGGCAGCTTTCCCCTGTGGAGCAGATTCAAACCTCTTATCTTTGAATTGGTAGCTCAATTTCTTACCACTAAGCCACCAGTAGCAGATCTAAAAACCCAATGTAGCTTAAACTGTTTTATTATTTTAATTTTGTTATATTTAAACATTTTAGAAAAAAGAAAACTTTCACTGTTACAGCTAAATATACAATATATAAAGAATACAATGACCCAAAAGTAAAAGAATATAGTCGAATGTTACAGCTGGAAGATGGTGAGTACAAATATAACAGTCACCAGATCTGTAACTTCTAAAGGGCAAAAATTATTTCCTTTTCCTGCCTAATTTACATTCCTGTTGATTTAGTCCTGCCTGGGTAAAACAGCCCAGCAAAAACATTCAGAATTTGCTTCCAGATATACATTATGTGAAAAAAAATCACTGCTCCTATAGTCTTCATTTATAGTACAGACAAAAGGGCCCGCCCTTCTCTCTCTAGTGTTTTCTAAGAGACTTCCCAAGGATTTCTATTACCTTATTTTATCACTGTGTGTAAATTATAATATATAATGAAATGCATACCACTGTTAAAATGTTCCAACAAAACAGAAAATTATTTTCATGAAATGGTCAAATTATTATCTTACCAAAAGTTACAAAACAAGCAAAAAAACCAGTGACTCTCACAATGATTCCCAGGTAGTGGTTTGGGATTGGTCAATACGTGGCCTTGGGCTGATTTCCAGGTCCGCTGCTATGGCCACATTCTCTTTCTCCCTGCCATTCGCCAGTTGATCACTGGCTGGGATTCCACTGTCAGCCTGCATTATCTCATTTTTACTAAAGAGTAAAATTTGGCATTGCAAGATGCAAAGTGTAGGTTTATTAAACTTTATCACTGAGGTTCTATTATGACTTCATTATGAAGTAGTTTATCTATAAAACAATCCTACTGCACCAAGGACAGAGTTATAGCAAGATACCAGAGTACTAAACCTTCATTTTAATCCTAGACATAATAATACAGATATTTAAAAAAAAACCCTTTATGACAATATTTAAGAACACAATAAAACTTTATGTACATCTTGATGTGGAAAGTTTGCCATTTCTTAGGTGTAGCTCTAGTGGCCTAGTGGTAAGAACTATACTATGAAACTCAAAGTTTTTGGCTCAAATCCACCAGCTGTTCTCTGGAAGAAAAATGAGCAATCTCCTTCCCTGTGATTTACTGCCTCTGGAAACACCTTTCAGTTGGTTCTGACATGTCTGCACATACCAACAACGTATTCCCACTATTTATGTTTAAGCATAGAGAGATTTAAATGCATTTAAAAGCTAAACATACTTATTAATTAAAAAATGAACTTAATACAAGCCACTCAATTTTAATTTCTCATACCTGTTGGATAGTAGGCTTGGGAGTACTGCACTGAGGGTGTGTAGTTACTGTATTTTTGGGAGGAGCTGACCATTGTCTGAGGACCTTGCTGAACATGTACTGAGGCGGCACTGGGCTGGAGAGTATAGGTAACTTCAGTTGGAAATCTCTGCAGTACAGGAAATGGAACCCCTTTATCTGAAAAGGTGGGAGATGTCTCCACTTGTCCTGGATGCATTCCAAGAGAGTTCTGCCATGTTCTAGGAGGAATCGGGGTCCGATCTAAACCTTTCAGAGGAAAAGTACCGTGGTTGTGGGATGAAGTTGATACGTAGGAGTAAGGAGACAAATTATCTCGCCGGAATGACCGGTGGAATTGTCCTACAGCCACTGGTCCTGTATAAAAGAAGAAAAAAGCTTTTACTAATTTTACACTACACCAGTCATGGTACACCAAAGGTCAAGAAATGCATGCATCTTCATGCTGCTTAAGCCATTTTTTAAATATACTTCAAATTTTACATTGGTCTGCATACAAAATTTGTATACATTGTGTTTCACACTATCCTTCATTCATAGTGTTTCATACAGTCATTCTCATCCATTGTTTTATAAAATCAATCATCTCTGGTCCATGCCAATCATTACCTTGTCTTTCAAGATTGCTGTGAGATCTCTGCCATTTCCTTTATTCCTTTCTCCATCCTCCCACCAAATTGTGTGACCTTATGACTGACCCCTGCCCATGCTCACTCCTATTTCCACCCCTTTCCCCCTTGGATCCCTATACATATTTTACTAGTTATTCTTCTGTTTTTACAATAATGGTCCTATGCAGCATTTATCCTTATGAGACTGAATTTGTTCACTCAGTGTAATGCCCTCCAGTCTCTCCTAAGTTATGCAGTCATTTTCAAAACTGTTCCTCCTAAGTGCTGACTAGCATTCCACCATGTGAACGTACCATAATTTCTCAATCCATTCGACTGTGGTTGGACATCTGATCTATTTCTATGTTCTTGCGCTTGTAAATAATGCTATGAACACTGGTGTACAAATCTATTTTGTGTCTCAGTTCTAATTTCCTTGGGGTATGCATATTCCTAGGAGTGGAATAGCTGGATCATTAAAAATTTCTACATTCAGCTTTTTGAGGAAATGCCAAACTGCCTTCCAGAGTGGTTGTACCATTTTACAATCCCACCAACAGTGTATTAAAGTTCCTACCTCTCCAACATTTATTGCTTGCTGTCCTATTAAATTTTGTCACTGCTATGGGTATGAGATGGTATCTCATTGTGGTTTTGATATGCATCTCTCTTACTGCCAGTGATTTTGAGCATTTCTTCATGTGTTTGTTGACAATCTGAATGTCTTCCTCTGTGAAAAGTACCCATTTTGAAATGCATTATCAGTCATTTTCTTGTGGAGGCCCTGTAGGATTCTGTAAACTTTTGTTATGAGACCTTTGTCTGAGATGGCTATTGCTGTAGCCATTTTTGACACAAGAGAAGTTTAGTTTCTGCAAAGTAAATTAGGAATCCAAAATATGAGATTACATTTATTAGCCAAAGAGTGCTGGAAAAATTATCAAAGACAGTTTCTTGCATTGTCAATATGCAGGCTTTAAGAGACAAAGTGCTTAAACTCACTCAGCTCACTGTCATCAAGATGGAACCCATTCATAGTGACCCTCCAGGGGGTTTTCAGAGGCAGTAAACTGCACAGGAGATAGCTCATCTTTCCCCTGTAGAGTAGCTGGTAGATTCAAACTGCCAGATTTTAGGTTGGCAATGCAGCTCCTTAACCATGAGGTTACCAGAGCTCCCTAAACTCTAATATCCTGTCTTAAATATCGAATGTTTAAAATCACTTATCTTGATTATTTCAGCCATCTTAACTTTTACATCAACTGAAAGAGCCAAACTTTCCAATATATAAGATAAAGACTTACTAGGACGCTAACCAAAAAGTGAGCAGTTTAAATCCATCAGTCACTTCACAGGAGAAAGATTTTGGGAGTGACTCAGAATGCACTTGAGCACAGTGAGAACCAGTTTTTGAGGTTTTAAAGTATTCCCTAGGCATTTCAGAAATCCCATTCAGTCTTGTAAACCATTTAGGACCCTTAGTTGGGGAAATGAAAATAAACACTATACCATATATAAAAGAATTAAGGAGCAAATGAAAATTATAACAAAAGCCAAAATAAAATTTAACATCCTTTACTTTTTTTCATTTTACTTAAAAAGTCATCTGTGTCAAAAAGTCAGGCTTGAAATCTTCGACTTGATTATCTTCTTAGTTTATTTCTAAGATCTTTTGTTTTTGTCTTCTTAATATCTGTAACAATGGCCCTTCTCAGTTTTCAGAGGTCACAAACTCCTTTATGTTTGCATTGCCTGGAGAGTTTGCTAAAAACCTACATACTCAGTCCCAGAGTATTCTATCTGCAGGATGTCTAGCAAAGTACAAAAAAATAAGGAAAAGAGAAAAGAAGTATTTTGTAACAAGGAAAATGGAAGTAGAAATGTAGCAGCCTCAATATATTTTATAGACTGATATTTTTAACAGGAAATATTAAGTATTAAAGTAGACTAATTTCTTTCTTTTTTCCCCCCTAATTTATTTCTATGGAGAGCTTTATATAACAAGTGTTCACAAATTCCTTTCAAATCATCAGTAAAACATGAAAGAGGAAAAAACCCTAACCTAACTGCTACTCAAGTGTTAAACCACATGTTGAAAGGTGACTCTCAAAATAGCCATCTAGTTTGCAAATATTTAGGTTGCAATTAAACATATTCTCCATTGCTTATGCTTTTATGTTCAATAACAACAACGGTAAGACATGAGACAGGGTATGAACTTTCAAATTTGTCTCTACAAGGGATAAATTTGTCTCACCTTTAGAAAGGTGAGCCTATGTAAATAAGTAAGTACACAGCTGCCTCCAAGACAGTCCCTTTCAGGGTAGTCATCACGTGATACTGATGTTTTTATTGTTGTTATGCACCATCCATTAACTAGGACTATGTTTCACAGCAACTCTGTAAACAAAAGATCAGAATCTTGCCATATCCTATATCATCCTCATAATCTCTGTCACGTCCAAGCCCACTGACAGTCACACTGTGTCAGTCCATTTCATCGAGGGTCTTTTTCTCTCTATCTGCCCTAGCATGCTATCTTTTGCAAGGACTGACCTCTCCTGACAAGCTATCTGAAGTACGTAAGACAAAATTTCACCATCTTTGCCTCTAAGGGACACTCTGGTTGTACTTCCTCCAAGACAGACTTGTTTGTTCTTTAGCAGTTCATGGGATATTCAATACTCTTCATCAATAGCACAATTTCAAAGCAAAGATTTTTTTTATCATCCTTATTAGTAGCCCAACCTTCAGATGCACAGGAAGCAAATGAAAATCTTTTTAAGCTGACATAATTGCTCTTTAGCACTCTAAAGAGGTCCTTGACATCAGATTTTTTTCAATACAACATGCTTTTGATTTTGTGACTACACAGTCAACACCCTTGGCACCAGCAGTCAGGAAATTAAAAGACTGTATTGCGATGGGAAAGTCTGCTGTTAGGGACCTCTCCAAAGTACTGAAGAGCAATGGTGTCTCTCTGGAGACTAATACAGGCCATGGTCTTTGCTATCACTTGTTATGCATCACAGCTGGACAATGACTAGGGAGGACAGAAGGAGAATTGATGCTTTGAGCTGTGGTGCTGGAGAAGAGTATTGAGGGTACCATGGACTGCTAAGAAAACAAACAAATTCATCCTGGAGAGGGTTAAACTGGGCTGCTCCTTGGAGGCAAGGATTCTGAGGCTTCGTCTAACATACTTTGGTCATGTTGTAAGGAGAGACCGGTCCTTGGAGAAGAACGTCATGCTTGGGAGGGTCAAGGGCAGGTGCAGGAGGGGAAGGCCCTCTATGAGGTGGACTGATTCAGTGACTGGGATAATTGGGATGGGCGTGTCGGAGACAGTGAGATTGGCACAGGACAGAGCAGAGTTTAGGGCTGTTGTACATAAGGTCACTATGAGTCGCAAGCGACTCGATGGCACATAACAACAATAACAACAACAAAAACTACCATAGGATGAGTTGTGGGATGACATTAAGGACATCATCCACGACAAAAGCAAAAGGTCAGATAGAAAAGATCAAAATGAATGTCAAAAGAGACTCTGAATCTTGCACTAGAAAAAAGAGAGGCCAAAGTAAAGGGAAGAAATGCTGAAGTAATAAAGAGGAGTAAAAGATTTTAAAGTTCAGCTAAAAATTAAAAAAAGTTAAACTTGAGAAGACAAAGCTATGTACTATAACAAAATATAAAAAGAGCTGGGGTCAGAACATAAAGAAAAAACACACTCAATACTTTTCAAGCTGAAAGGACTGAAGAACAAATTCACACCTAGCGTTGCATACTAAAGGTCTCAAGGGGCTATATCTTAAAGAATTCAGGAACTATTAAAAGAAAATAGAAGGAATGCACAGTCACTATGTCAAAAAGATAGGAAGACTGAACCATTTCAGGAAGTAGCATATGATAAATAATGAATGGTAACAAAAAGAAGTTCTAGCAGCTCTGAAGGCACTGGAAAAAATAAGGACCCAGGAACTGATGGAGCAAGAATAGCAAAATTTAACAGAGCAGCAAACAACAAATGCTGGCAAGGCTGCAGAGAAACTGGAACCTTTATTCACCATTGATGGCAGTGTAAACGGTGCAACCACTATGGAAGGCTGTATGGCGCTTTCCCAAAAAGTTGCAAATAGAAATACCATTTGACCCAGCAATTCCTCTACTGGGAATATACCCTATAGAAACCATAACTGCCACCCAGGCAGATACATGCACAACTGCGGCTTTGTTCACAATAGCAAAGAGCTGGAAACAACCTATGTGCCCATCAACAAACGAATGGATAGAGAAGCTCTGGTATATTCACACAATGGAATACTATGCAGCATTGAAAAACATGTAACTCATGAAATATTATTCAAAATGGGTGACCCTGGAGGACATTATGCTGAGTGAAATTTCTCAGTCATAAAAGGACAAATATTACATAGTGCCACTGTTGTAGAATGAGACTGACATCAGGGTTGGGGTGAGACTGAGAAAATTCAGATAAATTATGTATACTGCATTGAAACAGATGAGGGAGAGAACAGTTTAATAGCGATTAATATGATTGGGTATTATCATTATGACAAGAGTCCAGAATGAAGGTTGCACAGTGGAGCGTACTCAGGGCAGGGGCGGAGGTATTGTATATCAATGAAGGAATTTTTCTTTTACTTTTCAAAGAGAAGAGGAACTGGGGGGGAAGGGGAGGGCAGGGAGAAAAATGCAACAATGAATGAGTGGAAACCCAAAATCTCTAAATGTTCATGAAAATAAATAAAGCAATATAAAATTATTACAAAAAAATTGATATGTTTCAACAAATAGGTGCCGCCCCTGGATGTGCTTGCTCACTAGCCTATGCCAAGAAATTCAGAAAATAGCTACCTGGTCAACCAGTGGGAGATTCACATTTATTCCCAATCCAAAAGAAGGTGATCCAATAGAGTGTGGAAATTATCAAACACTAATAAGGCTCCAGGAATAGATGGCATACCAATTGACATATTTCAGTTAACAGATGCTGCCCTGGACGTGCTCACCAAGTTGTGCCAAGAAATCTGGAGAACGACCACTTGGCCAACTGACTGGAAGAGATCTATATTTGTTCCTATCCCAAAGAAAGGTGACCCAACAGAATGTGGAAACTACAGAACAATCTCACTGATTTCACATGCAAGCAAGATTTTACTGAAGATTATCCAAAAACGACTGGAACAGCACATCAACAGAGAACTACCAGAAGTCCAGGCTGGGTTTAGAAGGGGTCGTGGTACTAGAGATATTGTAGCTGATGTTAGATGGATCTTGGCTGAAAGCAGGGAATACCAGAGGAATGTCTATCTGTGTTTCATTGACTATGCAAAGGCATTTGACTGTGTAGATCATAACAAACTGTGGCTGACTCTGAGAAGAATGGGAATCCCAGAACACTTGATCGTTCTAATGTGAAACTTATACTTGGACCAGGAGGCAGTCGTCAGAACAGAGCAAGGGAACACTGCATGGTTCAAAATTGGGAAGGGCGTACGCCAGGGATGCATCCTATCTCCATACCTTTTCAACCTATATGCAGAACAGATCATCCAGGAGGCGGGGCTCTATGAGGAGAAATGTGGGGTCAGGATTGGTGGACGATCTACCAACAATCTGCGTTATGCGGATGACACAACCCTGCTTGCTGAAACTGAGGAGGACCTGAAGCGCCTGCTGCAGAGTGTCAAGGACTGCAGCCTACAATATGGATTGAGGCTCAATGTCAAGAAAACAAAGATTCTCACCACTGGACCAATTGGCAGCATCAGGATGGATTGTGAAGAGATTGAGATTGTACACAGCTTTAGTTTGCTTGGCTCCATAGTCAACAGTCTTGGCACCAGCACCCAGGAAATTAAAAGGCGCATTGCCATGGGAAAGTCTGCTGTTAGGGACCTCTCCAAAGTGCTGAAGAGCAATGGTATCTCTTTGGAGACTAAGGTGTGTCTGATACAAGCCATGGTCTTCGCAATCACCTGTTATGCATCAGAGAGTTGGACAATGACCAAGGAGGATAGAAGGAGAATTGACGCCTTTGAGCTGTGGTGCTGGAGAAGAGTATTGAGAATACCATGGACTGCTAGAGAAACAAACAGATTTGTCCTAGAAAGGGTTAAACCAGGTTGCTCCTTGGAGGCAAGGATTCTGAGGCTTCGTCTAACATACTTTGGACATGTTGTGAGGAGAGACCGGTCCTTGGAGAGGGACATCATGCTTGGGAGGGTGGAGGGACAGCGCAGGAGAGGAAGGCCCTCTATGAGGTGGATTGATTCAGTGACTGGGATAATTGGGTTGGGAGTGTCAGAGACAGTGCGATTGGCACAGGAGAGAGCAGAGTTTAGGGCTGTTGTACATAGGGTCGCTATGAGTCGCAGGCGACTCGACGGCACATAACAACAACAACAACATCTTTAATAGAACATATATGTAAAATCTTGCTGATGATTATTAAAAACTGCTGGGATGGTACATCAACAGGGAATTTCCAGAAATTTAAGAACAATGCAGGAAAGATTTTAGAACTAGGGATATCACTGCTGCTATCAGATGGATCTTTGCTTAAAGTAGAGAATACTAAAAAGATGTTTACTTGAAAGGTTTTTTTATTTTGTTGTGTGTTTTTTTTTAACCAGTCAAGCGCAGTAGTGAGGAGGGTAGATAAGACTCATAATTAACTGTGAGCAATAGTTAAGAGAACCCTTTGGACAAACCTAGAAAGAAGTTTACTTGCTTCTCAATGATTTTGCAATGGCATTTCATAGAGTGAATCACAATAAATTATGGATAACAGTGAAAGGAATAAGAATTCCAGAACACATAATTGTGCTCATGAGACACTATATACAGAACCAAAAAAGCTGTTACCCAAACAGAGTAAGGGAACACTGCATGATTAAAAAGAGAAAAGGTGTTAGTCAAGGGTTATTCTTTTCCCGTATCTATTCAATCTTTTGCTGATCAACTCATTCAAGAAGCTTGGCTATATGCAGAAGAATGTGGAATCAGGATTGGAGGAAGACTCATTAACAACCGGCATTATGCAGATGATAAAACCTTGAAGCACTTACTGCAGAAGATCAAAGACTATAGTCTTTAATATGGGTTATATCAACATCAAGAAAACAAAAATCCTCATCACTGGACCAATAGGCAACAAATGAAAAACTCGGGGGGGGCGGGATCAAAACCCAGTTAAGGGTGTCACAGAATATATGCTGTAGATTTTCCCTTCAATATCACTGCCCTCTAGAAATTCCAACAGGGGTCACTCGCATGGCACCTGAAAATTTTAAAATTCAAAGCTCATTGCCAGAGTCAGAACCAACTCATAGCTAACCATCCAGCAGGGGAAGAAACTGCATATCTCGTCTGCAGACACGCTGGCATATCCTCACCACTAGAAAGGCTCAGCCTATAGGCCACGTCATAGGAGCTCCCCAAAAGTCCTTAAGAGAGTTGAGAGGGAATCTAATTTAAAGGTTGTTAAAAGGGAGCACCTAGGAGTTCCTCCCTAAGGTTACTCCCTTAAGTCTCCTGATGGCCTTCTTGGTCTAAACTACCTCAAGAGAAAATACTTACTTTATCAGATAAAAAGAAACTAGAGAAAATAAAAAAGTCTGTTCAGAGCAAACCTAGCAGCAATTCAGTTAAACTTTAAAACAACTGTTGTTAGCTGCCATCACATGGACTACTGTGCCCTGGCTTATGCCATCTTCATCATTTCTAACTTACTTGAGCTACTATTAAAAGTCACTGTGTCAATTCATCCTGTGGAGGGTCTTCCTCTCTCACACTGACCCTACCTTTCAAAGTATGTCTTCATATACATTGAAAAACTCATCTCTGACACAAAGTTAGAAGGCCCTATTATTATGTTAACAGAAATAGTATGAAGCTCAGCTATAGACTGCAGGGCAGAGGCAAACCACAACCCTCAAAGGATTTCAATCCAATATGGCCGTTTTCCTCAAAACTGTCCCTCTAGGCTAAGAGGACAAAGGGCTCTAGCCTGATAAGGCATTTTACTACTCATAGTGATCCCATGAACAACAGAACTGAACCTTGCTCTATTCTGTACCATCCTCCTGATCTCAGATATGCTCTAGCCCATTGTTATAATCACTATGTTAATCCATCTTGTTGAGGGTCTTTCTCTGATCTTTTCCAGTAAGTCTTTTCCTAAGGACTGGTCCCTCCAGTATGTCCAAAGTGTGTGAGACAAAGTTTCACCATCCTTGCTTCTAAGAGCAGCTGGCTGTACTTCTATCAAGTGACAGGGTGGATAACACTCTTCTCCAACACCACAATTCAAATGCACCCATTCTTCCTTTATCATTTTTATTTGTTGTCTCCCTTAACTGTCCTTATAGACTAAAAGGACACTTCTCCCTTTCAAAATATTATTAAAGAAACGTTAATTTTCTATTGCTTTCTTGCTGTTGCAATTCTATTAGGTTGAAACCAAAGCTATTCCATTTTGCTGACCTTCTGACCCTACACAAATATCTCTGTATGCTCCAGGAATAATAAATGATCTGATTAATGTTTACCCTTAGACCTGGTTTTATGATCCACCCTAGGAGATAGCTGACAGTTAAAAGAGCGAGTGCTGAAATAATGGAAAATCGTCTCAGGCCTTGAAACTGCTGTTAAAATTCCCAGCCATGTATGTGTGTGTCCATGTCCATCGGGTGTGTGTGTCCACTGCTGACCCTCTAGTGAATTTTCAGAGACAGTAGCTAGCACAGGAGGAGACTGTCATCCTTTTCTGTTGGAACAGCTGGTGGATTTAAACTCACAGAATGACTAAATACCCTACTCTTCTTCCTTGGTTTGGTGATGACACAAATGAACTTCAGCCTACTTTCACCAAAGCGTGCATTTTAAATAAATACACTCAGCTAATATTGCTTCTGGACTTTACAATGAGTTTGAACCTCTCAAATTATATATATACCCACATACATATATACTCTAATATATCCACCAGTAATTTTTCCATGGAAGGTCACCAACTAAAACTATGTAATAATAAGGAAATGTTTATGTCCTCTTTAAAGATAAATTGATGGCTGATGAATTTTCATAATCTATAATTTAAGAAGTTAATTAATGAAACAATTCCTTAATTTGCTTTCTGAAATTCTGGGTTAGTTCTTAATTCAAATATGAATGCTGCTACCCTCATGATAATTAAGCAGTTATTGTTGTCAAATGGGCTCAACAGTGATTCCATGTACAAGAGAATGTCCTAAGTAATGGTCAATTAGCTATATTATTTCGATGCTGCTACCTCAAGAATTAAGTGCCTCTGAAAACCCACTGGAGGATTAGCTATGTGTTGGTTCTGACGCTACGGTACAAAATAACTAACCTAATAATACTTCTAGGAATAAAAGGATCTTCTTTTACCTCTTTCTCAAAATAAAGAACTCTTTAAAATGTCCAGATCTTATTTCCTGCTAAGAGCTACCTCAAGGGAGCTTTGGTGGCCTTAACAACTCCTCTAGTAATGGGTTGTGCTAACTCAAAGGTATGCAGTTCAAATCCACAAGCTACTTCGTGGAAGAAAGCTGGGCAATCTCTTCCCATGTGATTTACTGCCTCTGAAAACCTGATTCAGGGTCAGCTATGGGTCAGTTCCAATTCATAACAATAGTAAGTGATACCTCATAAGGCTCTATTCTGCCCAACTTTACAGAATATCACCTGTATGTTATCTAAATATCTATAAGGTAAATTTGGCAACAAAGCAAGTGTGTTGCTATGCATCTGACAGCTGGACAATGAATTAGGGTGACAGAAGAAGAACTGATGCCTTTGAGCTGTGGTGTTGGAGAAGCGCGCTGAACATTCCATGGACTGCCAAAAGAGCAAACAAATATGTCTTAGAGAAGGTGCGGCTGGAATGCTCTCTGGACACAAAGATGATGAGGCTTTGCCTCACATATTTCAGGCATGTTGCTAGAAGAAGCTATTCCTTGGAAAGGAACATGATGCATGGAAAGGTGGAAAGCTGGCAAAGGAGAGGAATACTCTCTCCACCATGTGGATTGACACAGTAATTGCTAAATAGGTTCTAATGTGTCTGGAAATGTGAGGATGGCACAGGACAGAACAGGGTTCACATCTGTTGTTCACAGGGGTGCTGTGGATCTTACTCAACTTGACAGCATCTAAAAGCAACAACATATCCGGCAAAGTGTGAATCCAGAATTCTGGAAAGGTAGGATGGCATTTTGTTTTTAAAGATTATTTATCTTTATAGTCTACATCTATAGTCTAAACTAATCCCTAGGAAAAGAACCCCAAAAGTTGCATTTTTTAAAAAAAGTTGCATTTTAAGACTTTAGTATTATCAAAGGTAGATCATCCACTCTTCAGACTTGTTACTTTACAAAGTTTTAACAATTACCTTAGAACTGCCAATAAAAACAAAACAGTAAAAGTGGGCAAACACAAAAAGGACATGAAATAGAACAACTGGCTCAACAGATCTAAATAAGGGAAATGAGATCTGAAAAAGAGAATTATACTACAAAAGATATGGAAGTAATCAAATATAAATTGAAACAGAATGCAAGAAATAAAATGAAGGCTAAGAAGTAACATGTAGTTAGGCATCAAACAAGGCAAAAATTCACATAGAATAAAAATTAAATAAGGGAAAAACAGAAGAGGCAAGGACTTACAACACAGAATGAGAGCAATACAAGGTTATGCCAATATTCTTGAATTTACAACAGAATTACATTCCATTTAAGCCAGCAGCACAATTCTCTAAGGAACCAAGTGTATAGTGTAGCTACTCTATATCACTGGTCTATACCAATAGGTATAACAGCAAAAACCAGGAAATGGATGAAAGCCACAATAGTCTAGGTATATATAAACTGATGTATTATCTACATTGAAGAAGTATAACATTTTAAAATTATTGTTGTTGTTCTTGGGTACCATTGAATCAGAACAGACCCATAGCTGACCCTCTCACAGGTTTTCAGAGACAGTCAATCGCACGGTAGAAGACTGCCCATCCTTCTCCCTCAGAGCAGCTGGTGGCCTCGAACCAAGTGCTTTCGGGATTGCAATGCTGCTTCTTGCCAGTAGGCCACTAGAGCCTTTTTAAATCATTAGTAACCTTTAAAATTGACTAACTGAACTACAAAGAAAATCAGTCCTTAGATCATGTGTATGCTTATTTATATGCTTATTTATAGAGAGTTCTGGTGGCCTAATGGTAAGAAGCTGTGCTGCAATCTCAAAGGCAAGTGGTGGTTTGAATCCACCAGCTGCTCTGTGGGAGAAGGAAGGGCTACCTTCCCCCATGTGATTTACTGTCTCTGAATTCACGGCACACAGAAGTAACAAGGACAGTTATGTCACTTTTCCCAAAGTCCCAGCTGAGAAAATATTTTTATCTTTTCTCCTTAAGCCCACCAGAGAGACAACCTGTAGGAGGCAAAAGTATCAGAGATCTTCCCAAACAATATGCCTTGTTATTATTTCCTTTTCTTTTCTATTTTTTTCCCCACCAAAATCAATGGTCCTAAAATGGAAGTGGCTTAATAGTCTTTAGAATTCCTTTAGAACATTCTTAGGCCAGAGCTGTTTTTCCAACTTGTTACTAGAACTCTAACCTAGTGGCTTATCTTCTAAACTCCACAGACACAAAACCTCATTCCTTCCTTATCTTTCCAATTCCAAATGAAGAAAGCACTCTCTCATTTATAACCCCAAGCTGAGGCTAAACTGAAAACAGTGTTATGTCTTGAAAATTATAATGCACAGCTCTTTATGTGAAGTCCACAAGAGCAAGCTAAAAATTGTTCTATTTACTCTCTTAGTTGAGACAAAAACTGAAATCTCATTATTCTATCCTATTACTTTCTTGATTGTTTTAAAACGGGACTATGGCCATCCTCAACTTTCTGGCAGAAGGACTAAGAGTATCAGAAAAAAAAATTGGTGAACAATTTACTATCATACAGGACTTCTGAATTTTTAATAAATACAGATCTATACATAGAAAAAATTTCAATACTGAAAAGCTATAACCAGAATGGGGTGGGAAGGAATCAAAGGCTATGTGAGTTTTCTAAAATATTTGTGTGTGCGTGTGTGTGTGTGTGCACACCTGACAGGTACAGGAGGAGATTGTTCCTCCGTCCCCGGCAGAGCATCTGGTGGATTTGAACCGTGGGCCTCTGGGATTACGGTGCAGCTTCTTGCCACTAGGACACCAGAGCTCCCCTAGTTTCCTAAAATCTTTTAAAAATAAAACCTGTTAGCTGTAAAGGAAGCCATTTTGTCTATATAACCAAGATGATTGTTCGAAGGGGTTCTCTGGGTTGACTGGCCACGGAAGCGTCTAAATGCTAAGAGACTCTTTTCAGAGGAGACATTGGCAGAAAGGGCCGGTGTTTATGGAGGTGATGTGACTGAGTATCAGGTGGACAGAGCGCACGCTCACCCTGGAGTGTGTTCCTGACTCAAGGGTGAGGCTGAGCGTAAATGCCCTTTGGAGCGGCAGCTGCCCCCTAAAGCGGCCGGGACTCACCGTGCGGCTCGGGCCGGGGCCCAGTGGGCGGCGGGGGCGGCGGCTCCTGGTGCTGCAGCGGGGAGGTGGAGGCCGAGGCGGAGGCCGAGGCGGAGGCCGATGTGATGAGGAGCCTCTGGAAGCGGTTGGGCGGGCGGCAGGGTACCTCCAGGCCGGCGGCCAGCTTGGCCTTGTTGGCGCTGGTGAGCCTCTTGAGATGCACAAGCAGCTGGGGCTGGTCCCGGCGGAAGTGCGGGCTGTGGAAGTGATGGAGGGGCCCGTCCCCGGACGGCCCGCCGCCTCCTGCGCCCGGCCCGGGGCCCGACGCGCCCGGCCCTCCCAGCACCACCTTGCGGAACCCGTAGAGGTTGAGCTGACGGATGAAGCTGGTGAAGTTGGTCGTTTTGAAGAGCTCGGGCTCCGGCCCGGCGCCCCCGACATCGCTGGGTCCCCCAGCTGCGGCGGATCCGCCACCCACTCCGGGCGGGCTGAGCAGCTCAGCCTCAAACAGCGGCTGGTCGATGAGCAGCCCCTCACCGCGGCCGTCCCAGCGGATCGAGCGGTACCGGGGGCTGTTCACCAGCCGCCACAGCTTTGCAGGGAAGTTATTGGGGTTGATGGGGGTGGAGAGCAGCGCCTCCTCCATGGCCCCCGCCCGGGCTCGCCCCACCGAGCCTGGCTCTTCCACCCCGTTCTCGATCCTCCCGGCCTTCGCTGCGCCCTGCCCCCCTCCTGCCGGCGCCCCGGAGACGCGGAGCCGTTGGCGCACGAGCCTCGCAGCACCTTCAGTCGTGGCCAATGGGGCCTCGAGTTCGCGAGCGCGACCTGGACGTGGCGCGAGCCGTCCCTCCCTCTGTGGGCAGGTCTGCAGCCCCAGCGGAGGCGAACCGCGGTGAAGGGCACACTGCGAAGGGACGCCAGTGCCCGGCGTCCTCAAACATCAGACCTCTGTCCGATTATCCAGGGTGGAATACTAACATTCTTCTATTTCTGTACGAGTAGCGTGTGCGGATTTAGAACTCAGGAAATACATGTGCGTTCTCTCTCTCTCATTGCCCTTCAGTCATAAGTAGCTCATAGCTGACTCTCCAGAAGAATTTTAAAGGCTGTAAAACTGCAAGGGAGGAGAAGGGAGCCCATCCTTCTCCTTCGGGGCAACTGAGGGATTCGAACCACAAGAGGTTCTCTGGGTTAGCGCTGCATCTCCCTTAGGACTCTGCCACCAGAGCTGCCAAGATAGGTATCGGGCGGCATAGTCATGCAAGAGAACAAAGCCCACCAAACTCCAGAATCTCTGCTAACAGTTTAACCGTGGATCTCAAAACAAACAAACAAACAAAACTCCAATAAACAGAGATGGTGCAGTGACTCCAGTGAAACAAATTGCCCTTTTGGGTAGTATATGATATACTTTTTAAAAGACAATCCTTTAAGGAGTATCTTGCTCAGAATAATTTATTCAACCTTGGACACTCGAAAAAACGAGGCACCAACCTATGAGGAGAGAATCAAGAGAAACTATTTTAAATCCTTTGTGCGTGCTCCATCAGCGAGTGAAATCAGCTGAGGAAAAACAACTCAGGAGGGAGGAAAATGAATTCTTTAGTATCTTTAAGGATAAATACCTATCCAATTAATAAGAATAACAATAGGGGCCTTGCTAATAAAAAAAAAGAGGTCCACTGGGGGGGAAAAACAGATTGTTGGATGTTTTAGTCTTTTCTCATGGTCAAAGGAAAAATTAGTAGTTTTTTTCTTTGAAATTAAAATTAATAAATGAGTTGGTTTTTTGACATTAAAATGAGTAAAAAGACCCAACAAAGCAGCACTAATATAGAGATTTTATTTAAATTGTATTGAGTTTTTACAGCACATTGTATGTTTGTCACAACGCGACTGCACAGTTTGGATTTTTGGCCACATCATGTCACTTACACCCACAAGAGCTCTGAAAGGAGTATTTGATGAATACATCTGAGCTGAGAGCCCAGTCTCTCTCCAAGGCCATGCAGTTTGTTCACTGATGGGACAGTCCCTCCAACAGCCACACAAAGTAGACAGATACAGTCTCTCTAAATGACACTATCTTACTCCCCCTGAAATTGGGCAGAGTTAAGTGCAATGAAGGTTACTTAAAAAGCCACTCATGATTGGCAGTAAATCTGAATGATTGAGAAAATGCTTAGACACACATTTTATGTATCAGAGACAAGGAATATTTTGTTACTTTTTCAATGATTTCAGGAATTTCTCAGACACAAAATCTCCATTATTCCATCTAAATGAGAGGGAAAAAAAGTTCTGCTAGGCTGACCTAAATATGCCAAAACTTTTTAGGTTACATCCATGGCAAGTATAAAAGCACAAATGCTTCTCTGTAGGACTGAAGAAAAATGTCAGAACAAATAGCAATTCTTGTTCTAAATGTAGATTCTAGTTCTTTTCAAATGATTTTTTTTTCTTGAAAGTAGCAGTTAGATGACTATCATAGTTTTAAAACAACATAAGCCTAAATGTAATTCATCTTTTATACACCAAAAAGAAAATGTACAAAGAAACTGTAGTAGTTTCATTATAGGCCCAGGAGACTGTATCTGTCCCAACCACATTACATGGCTATCACTGTTATCTTTTGGTTAAGTGCCACTGGTACATATTAAGATGAAAAAAATAATAATAATACAATGTTTGGTCCTAATGGACACATTTTCTCTCCCAATTTTGGTATCAATGCTTTATTCTCTTCTGTTTGGGTTCCATTGTTAAGTGCACAGAAATAGACAGCAGCATTTGTACTGAAACCCTCACATACCAAACAGCATAATCCAGGAGGTAAAAATCAAATGCTAAATTCTACCCTCAAGGTGTCAAGTGTTCAGGATAAGAAGCAGTGTGACCCAGAGGAGGCAGCAGCCAAGGGAAAGACAACATGGGAGAGGTGGATGATGGGACAAAACAAAAATGTTTTCTTTTCATGCCAGGGAGAATCAAGGTGTAGCTCCTGTGTTAGCACCAAGACAACTAGGAAAAGTCTGGTGCAAATGATAGAGGACAACTCAGCAGATACTTCACAAGGATCATTTTTCGCTTTTCCCATTTCCTCATTTTTCACAGTGCATACCTCAAGAGCTGCCACTGAGTTAACAGAGGCCACTGTCTTCACAGCTCAAAAGAATTTTTGCCAGAGTTTTCTCCTCCTCTCAAAAATGTCGTATTCCCTAGTACTCTCCTCCCTAAACTGTATGTTCACTGATGCTGTTCGATGACCCAAGTGAAAAATACACCAAAATCTCCACTTACTGAACCAGTCTTTAAACCAGACTCCACCGAAAAACAGAACTAATACAACTAGAGGAAGTGCCTCTAAAGACTGAGCCTTCATGCACAGACACAGAGCACAGAGGTGCGGGGTATAGTTCATCTCAAATAGGACAGAAATTCCTATCATATATACTATAATCTGCTTTTTTCAAGGTGGAGGAGAGATGGGTCTGGTTATCACTTGGAGTTTGGTTATACATATGCCTTTCTATTGCTGTTTGGGGCACTTTGCACCAGGAATTATCTATGAAATCATCACTTTTGTAAGCCCCTGGAGAAAGAAGCTGGAGTGACCAACTCAACACTAAGTTTCCAGGCTCTGGGTCTAGATCAAGACCCTTACCCCAAAGTAAGGGTCTCAGTAGAGGACCTCCTGCCAAGTTGGAATTCCTCTGCTCCAGTCTCATAGAATCAAGGAGGATTTCTCAAGACGGCATCTTTGAGCTCTGTGATTTCATGAGCCACAACAAGGAACCTTCAAAACTACACCTGAAGCAGATCCTCCCTTCAAACCTGCTAAAATTGGACAGGTCATCTTCTCTGGCATTCAGCTGGAAGCTGTAGCAATGGGCTTCTTCAGATGTTGGCTCATGAGTTCCCTGGCACGAGATACTTGGATGTGTTCGTAACATGAGTTACAGACGAGAACTGGGTCATAGAGTTGTTGATCAGGAATGGGCAGCTTCAGGTGGCAGCATCCAGCACAAAATACATTCCCACAATTTCTGTCATAGCATAAAGAAGGAAAATTAATAAAAAATACCAATACACTGAATATAAAAAGTTTGGAAGGCCTTACATGAGTAAATGAAGAGAAAAATACACAGAACATAAAAATATTTCCTACAAAGTGATCATTATTTTCAGCATAATTCAGAAGTTTTTCCATTAAGAAATATACTACATTGCTTTATGAGCCGTTCTGAGTAATCTGAAATACTTTTTTCAGCATTTTTAAAATTTTTTTATTCTTTTATTTTATACTATTTATAAAATTCAAATATATTACTTATCAGACCAGATTCTTCCAATTTCCCTCACCCCACCCCCATCAAATTGTACAACCCCATGATTAATCCCCCTTACAACTTCATCCCATGCTTCCACCCTCCCCGTGTTGGATCTTCATGCTCATTCTACAATAATGGTTTTATACAATATTTGTCCTTGTGAGACTTGAGTTCATTCAGCATAATGCTCTCCAGTCCCTTCCACATTAGATAATAATTTGAAATAGTTTCTTACCTGCAATGATGTCTTCGTTTGGCCAACCAGAATTCACAGTCACAGTTATAGCAATGCGATGCCATATGATCAGGAACCCAGCGAGTCACCTGACAGAAAACACAAGAAAAACTTTCAGGTCTTTGTCAACAGAACAGAAGGATAACATTTTAAAAAGGAAAGCACCCCAGGAGAAAATAACACAGTCTGTCTTTATAGCTGGCCTCCCCTTGCTTACACAGAAAACATTCATCTTTGTGAGAGCTTGTTCTATAGATTATAGCTCATCTTTTGAGATAAATGATCACTCCCGCTCACTGGCTTGTATAATGTATTCCTGGACATACCTCAGTTTCTTTCTTATCAACAGGTTCCCAGCTTGCTTCTGAAAGGCAGTCTTCACTGTGATCAGAACCAAAATCCTCTGTGTCACTGCCATCTGACTCCTTCAAACACGTCTAGAGAGAAAGCAATTATTTTCATCATCACTAATATTTAGTGTTTACTAGGTTTCAGACACTGTTCTAAGTGCTAACATGCATGCTCGTAATTAATTCCTCACAACAATCTGATGATGCCTATTATTATCCTCATTTGACAAATGCTGAAACTAAAGCAGTGAACTAGTTAAAGAGCTGATTAGCAGTAAAGCTGAGATTTCAACCTTTAAAGTTGAAATACCTAAAGTATTCCAACTTTAGAGGCACGCTTTTAACCAATATGCTATACCAATATGTAAAAAGACTATCCTATTCACTGTGGTTTAACAGAATAGGCTAAAGAGTAACTGCCTGTTTGGCAAATCAGGCTTTCCTGGAATATAGGTACACCCAGCCATTTATATACTGTCTATAACTATCACCACAGAATAGTAAGGTAGAAGGGCTACAACAGTGAACACATGGCCCACAAAGCCCACAAGTTTTACCATCTGGCATTATACAAAAATGTTTGCCAACCCTTGCTCTAAATGATCATCTTGGATAAGAAGTAATGAGCCACACCTCAAGAATTCTTAGCAGAGAAGCAAGCAGCACACAAATGAAATGCCTTCACAGGAGAGGATGTGCAGATAACACATGGTGGGGAAGCAGGTGGCTCAGGGGCAGCTGAGACTCCCTAAATGGTCCTCATCATCTCTCATCTGAATTATTCAGAATGTCCTCATCAGCCTCCCAAGTGTTTCACACATTTGACACACTACTGCTAGAGTAAAATAATAGCCTTAAAATACAAATCTGATTGTTACTCTCCTGAGGATAAAATCTTAGAAAAGACACATGAGGCTCTCCATATGGACTCTAATTCCTGTCTACTTCTCCAGTATCACCTCCCAACATACTAACCAACCCTTCCTAACAGTAGCAGCATGTGTGTATGTAGGCACATATGTACACGCACCCCTTCATTCAAACTAAACCAGAGGCAATGCTCCTGAAAACTGTTCTTGCTGTTCACTATTTAGCTAAATACTATACACTCTTCAGCATTCAAGTAGAGTATTACTTTTTCAGTCTTTCCTAACTTCTGACCCTGCCTCCATGCTATGCATGCAGCCTGATACTCGGTCTCATTTCATCTAACATTTACGATCATTTTCATTGTCTGTTCCACTAGGCTGTGAGCCCCATGAGGACAAGGAATGTGTCTTTCATCCTATAGTCCAAGCACCTGATAGATACACTGGTACGTAATAGACACTCAATGAAAGAGTGCTGATGAAATGCCACGTTGGATAGTGAGAATGAATGGATGGTAACAGATGGATACTTACAAAATCATCCTCATAGTCCATGGGGGGCTCTGCCGGAGGGGCACAGCAATGACGGATATCCAGCCTCATCTGAAGCTCACGCACCTGACGGCGTAGCTGTTCCACCTCCTGCTTGTAACCTGCTTCAATCTGTCGTAATCTATGCTGGATCACATCCGTGGGAAAGGGGAGTCCATCATCATCCAGGTAGAGAGGAGGCACTGGAGAAGGGCAGCTCAGGGGAACAGACTTTGTACTAGAGACTTGCTTTGGGTGACCAGACAACCACATCCGATTCTTTCCTCCTGGGCCAGTACAATGTCCGCTGGAATGACTAGAACAAACAGGTGACTTCACACCTTCCCTCTGAGCCCACTGGCCCCCAAAGCAGGGCCCTGTTGCCCGTATCTGCTTGCTGTTTGACTTCTTGTTGCAACAGCCATAGGACAGCAGCCGCCGAGGAGTGATCTCTCCACTTGGGAATGAAGTAACCAACCCTTGGAAGCTGTCCCAGTTGGACCCTAGAAAAGAGAACTCACTGATCTGGCTCTGAGAAATTGTCTTTCGAACCAATTCCAATGGCATTTTCCCAAAGCGAGGATCTTCCAGTAATTGCCCATTCCTACTAGTCCCTCTTTTGCCAGAATCTTCCTCTTCATGCATCAGATCTGGCACAAAACTGGGGTGTTCCTGGTGGGAGGTACTTGCCACAGATTCTGGTGGATCTTGGTTGAGAGAGCCAGGCCTTCGGCCCAGAGGAGTTTGGCAGGCAGCATTCACTGGGTTACAAAGGGTGCCCAGACTGGGATCTGAAGCACAATTGGAGGGTACATCAGGTATGGAGTCTAGCTGGGCTTGCAGGGAGGCGTCTATAAGGCAGTTCTGGGAAGATGCAGGAAAATCACAAATTCCATCACCCTTGCTGACAATGACCTTAGAAAAGGCACTGACAGCATCTATTTCAAGACAGTGTTCAGATGGCTCCTCCCTGTCACTATCCAAAGTCCTACTCAGCCCATCCTGGGCAGGAGGGTCTGGGGCTGGTACCTTAGTCTCTTCCAAGTCTTTGATCTCAAGATCAGATGTGCTGCTCTTCACTTCCTGGGGCACTGCGGTATTAAGCAGTTTGTAACTTGGAGAACAACTTTTGTGACTCTTGAAAGGTTTATTGCTCAAGTAGTCTTTCTGGCTGCTAGATGGAGGGGGAGGAAGACCTATTTCTCCTACAATCTGCTGAGGACCTCCTGCCCCAGCTTCCACCAGTGTTGTCTCTGCTCCTTCGGGATTGCTGTGCCAGGGCTCCAGGCCTCCTCTCGCCTCCTGACAGTGGTTATTTAGGTTAGGGTCACTGGATGTGCGAGTCAAGGGGCTGGCTGTGTCACAGGCAGAAAGAAGATCATCCATGGATCTGGTTTTAGGCAATCTGGAATTAGAAACACATCTCCAAGTCAGGAAATGGGAGCCAACTCTAATCTAAAGAATCAGGTACTAGAACAATATCCATGCTAGAGTTCGAAAGAAATAATCAGGGGAGCTCTGGTGGCCTAGTGGCAAGGAGCTGCAACTACAATCCCAGAGGTGAATGGTTCCAATCCACCAGATGTTCTGCCGGGTAAGGAGGGACAATCTCCTCCTGTACCAGTCAGATCTGATTTAACGGTACACGCACACAAAAATAATAATTAAAAAAAAAAAAGAAAAAGAAAAAAGAAATAATCAAGAACATGAACTCTGTGCTAAGCTTTTATCAGTCATTTTCATGGTTGAATTCAGTGGCCCAGAGAAGTTCAATATTTCGTATAAATCAGGAGTGCCTATGGATTTTTTTAGAAATACAAACGGGACTCATCCAAGAGCTAATGAGTCCAAGGGCCAAGATTGAAGTTCAGGAATCTGTATTCTTAAAATTTCTCAGAGCTGATAGTCTTGTGTCACTTTTTATTTTGAAAACTTTCAAACATAAAAAAGGAGTAGAGAAATTTCATCTTTTCACCTATAAAAGGTTCCATACAGGTTTCAACACTTCTGACTTTAAAAATATCTGCGGCTGATCCTTTTCCGGTTCATGAACATGATGACTGGGTGTTCACGCTTTTGTATGACATGTGCTGCTCTTAAACTTTGTTATGACATGGGCATATTACATTACCCATCTGGCCGGGTAGTGGGGGGTGGGGGTGAGGGTGAGGGGAAATCTGTGAATGACTGAATGAAAATGCAATGATTTGTAAACTTGCATTCAAAAAGATTATTTTTAAAAAAGGAGTTAGAGGAGAGAATGTAAGAACATGCATAGAACCTTCACCCAGATACTTTCCCAACACCTTGTCATGCTCCACTGCTGATTCAGTTGTGCACACACATTCTAGTAAGTAATGCCAGTTGAGGGATAAGGACAAGAGTACTCAAGTCAGCTAGGGTGGTATGAACAGAGAAGTGAGATTTGAGCTGAGCCTAGAAGAACATGTTAGATTTCAGTGGTTGAAGAAGAAAGAAGGAAGGGCATTAATTTGGCAGAACTAAAACTAAATTAGCTCCCTAAATCATTTCCCTAAAAACTTTGTACTACTCATTTTCAGCACATTTCCCCTTTGCTGTCATCTAATATTTTCATCAACCAGCATTTATCTATTTCTCCCCAAACTGGTTCTTCTCAGCTTTTCAATGTAAATCATCAGTACTAACATCAAGTTTCTAAGTTCTGAACTCTGGGAACCTGTTTCTGACCCATACTTATCTTTACTCCTACCTTCCAACATTCAGTCAATTCCACAGCCTGCTAAAGACTTTTCCACATTGTCTCTGAATTTAACCTTTTCCATTTCCAGGGCCTCTTCTCCTTATAATCAAATTATTAGAAAAGTCCTACCTAACCTAATAACACCCTGCTTGTTGATCAGTTTTTTAAGAATTCAACTGCCACTACTGGCAACTTCAATCTTTTCTCCGTCTATCATAATGCTGCTTATTGATCCAGTAGTAAGGATTTCTGTTACCCGTATTTATGAACATTGTGGTCTTTGATTTGCAGTAAGTGCTTCACGTCTTCTTTATGTTCTGCAAGCAAGGTTGTGTCATGTGTATAATTCAGGACGCATTCCTCTAATTCTAAAGCCTACATGACAAGGGTCCCTAAAAGTGGACCCATCTAGACTGTATAAATTTTCACTCAAATAAATAAAACCTATAGTTTAGGATGTTGGGTTTTTTCTTTTCCTTTTTAATATTAGCCAAAAGTTTAAATTTATATTTCAATTAAAAAAAACCCAACCGTTCAGAAAATAAAATCCCAAACTTTAAATTATGTGACACAGTCTATAGGGAGTTGCACTGCTAACCAGAAAGCCACGCTTCACTGGCGTATAGAATCCACAAACAGTTCGGCAGGAGAAAAATGGACAGTCTTCTGTGCAATCTACAGTCTCTTATAAACTCCGACTAATGGGTCATTTCAAATGATTATGAGTTGTTTCCAACAAACGACAATGAGGGGGTTTTTTTTAACAAGTATTTTCATTTCTAGACATGTATCTAACTGAATACTATTACAAATACAAAGACATATACATAAAGGATGTTCATTAAAACATTCCCCTGTGATGATAAAGGAGAGAAAAAAAATAGCAGTCACCTAATTGACCACTGTGAGGCTGGGTATATAAGTAACAATTCACTATTAATTCTGGAATACTGTGCAGAATGCTCCTTGGGAGCAAGGATGTTAAGAGTTCATCTTACCTACTTTGAACACATTATCAAGAGAGACCAGCTCTGAAAAAAAATACCTCATTCTTGACAACACTGAGAGTCAGCCAAAAAAAAAAAAAAAAAAGGAAGACCTTCAATGAGATAGATTAACACAATAGCTACAATAACAGCAACAACTATGAGGCCAGCATGCTCAGGACTGAACAAGGATTCTTTATATTGTTCATGGGTTACTATGAGTTGAAACCAACTCACTGGAACCCAGCAACAACAACGTGTAGCTGTACGACATAATAGGTTAAGATCATCAATTCCACTCCTAGGAATACACCCCAAAGTACTGAAATCACAGACACAAACAAACTACTGGTCATTATGGTGCTCTTAACAATGGCTAAAAAATAAAAACAATCTCATCATCTACCAACAGATGAATGAGTGATCTAGTATATACACACAATGAAATATTATTCAGCTATATAAAAAATTAATTCTAAAACATGACACCGCATTAATGTACCTTGAAAACATTATGCTAGATCAAACAAGCCAGACACAAAAGGAAAGACGTTATGATTCCATATATATATGAAATACCTAAAATGGGCAAATACATAGAGATAGAAAGTAGATTTGAAGTTACTAGGAACTTGTGAGGGAAAAAGAAGAAAAAGTTATTGCTTAACATACACTGAGAAGGCAAACAACAAATGCTGGCCAGGTTGTGTAGAAACTGGAACTTTATTCACTGCTGGTGGGAGTGTAAAATTGTGTAACCACTATGGAAAGCTGTATGGTGCTTTCTCAAAAAGTTGCAAATAGAAATACCATTTGACCCTGCAATTCCACTACGGGGAATATACCCAAAAGAAACCATAACTGCCACCCAAGCAGATATATGCACACCCATGTTTACTGCAGCTTTGTTCACAACAAGAAAGAGTTGGAAACAACCTAAGTGCCCATCAACAAACGAATGGCTAGAGAAGCTGTGGTATATTCACACAATGGAATACTACACATGAAATACTATACAAAATGGGTGACCCTGGAGGACATTATGCTGAGTGAAATATCTCAGTCACAAAAGGACAAATACTGCATAGTGCCACGGTTGTAGAATAGGACTGACATAGGGGTTGGGGGAAGACTGAGAAAGATGGGATAAATAATATATACTGCATTGAAACAGATGGAGAGAACTGTTTAAAACAGATACATGATTAGGTATTATTGTCATGACAGGAGTGTACAATAAAGGTTGCATAGTACAGTGAACTTGTGGAGAAGGATTGTCTAACAATGAAAGAACTTCTCTTTTACTCTTAAAAAGGAAGAACAAACTGGGGGGAGGTGTGGGCAGGAAGAAAAGTGCAACAATGAATGAATGAATGGAAACAAAAAAAACCCACCACCATACACTGAGAAGATAGCTTTAAATGTGCTATAATAGGATGACAGGTGCAATATGAAAAGAAAAAAATTCTACAACAGTATGTAAAATATGATTTGTTTCTAAAAAGAGTTTCTCTAAAAAAATGAAAAGTGCTCTGTGGTCTGGTGGGTAAAGAGTTGTGCTGCCAACCAAAAACAGGCAGTTCAAATCCATTAGTTGCTCTGAGAGAAAGATGAATAATGTCCCTGTGTGCAATTTATGTAGCCTCTGAAATCCTGCCGGAGGATAGGCTTTGAGTTGGTTCCAACTTGATGGCAATGAACAATATACGTAACCATATTGATGTATTTATTAATGTAATATAGGCACCAATGTGTCAACAGTGGCTATCTTAGAGACTAGAATCAAGGTGGAAGTTTTTGCACTTTCTAATTCTACATTGTTTTATAAATTATATTTTGTGGTGGCGGTGTTGTTATGTGCTGTCAAGTCGCTTGCGACTCATAGCGACCTATGTACAACAGACCTAAACCCTGCTCTATCCTGTGCCAATAGCACTGCCTCTGACACACCCATCCCGATCACCCCAGTCACTGAATCAATCCACCTCATAGAGGGCCTTCCCCTCCTGCGCTGTCCCTCTCCAAGGACCGGTCCCTCCTTACAACATGTCCAAAGTATGTCAGACGAAGCCCCACAATCCTTGCCTCCAAGAAGCAGCCCGGTTTAACCCTCTCCAGGTTGAATCTGTTTGTTTTCTTAGCAGGCCATAGTACATTCAATACTCTTCTCCAGCACCACAGCTCAAAGGCATCAATTCTCCTTCTATCCTCCCTAGTCATTGTCCAACTCTCTGATGCATAACAAGTGATTGCAAAGACCTGTATCAGACACACCATTGCTCTTTAGTACTTTGGCGAAGTCCCTAACAACTGACTTTGCAACCGCAATACGTCTTTTAATTTCCTGGCTGCTGGTGCCAATAGTGTTGACTGTAGAGCCAAACAGACTAAAGTTGTTAACAATCTCAATCTCTTCACCATCCATCCTGATGTTGCCAATTGGTCCAGTGGTAAGAATCTTTGTCTTCTTGATATTAAACCTCAATCCATATTTTGTGTTATATTGTTTTAAAAATTTTATCTTTAGTAAGAAAACATTTCTTTAACCAACTTATAACTTAACAAAGTAGTCCCTTCTTACTCTTCAAAATACCTCTACATAAATATTTAGCTAAGAGATAATGTTTATGTATCTCTAAGTTCTGGCCTCTTTTCTAGAACAAGAAACCCTCTGGTACCTTATGGAAACTAATGCTGGTCATAGTCAAGCCCATTCCAACAAACCTTCCTGAAACAAGTTTTGTATCACACAGCATGAGAGCAGCTCCAGAATAGAAGGTAACCATTCTTAAGAAGGGACCTTGAAAATACAGTGTACCCCAGGTCAAGCGTCTCTTGCAATCAACTCCTGAAGATGCTTTAAATATTCCCCAAACCAAAGAAAACAATATTTATGCAAAGTGTGAAGCAGTTGCTATCATCCTGGCAAGGGAGGAGAGGGGAAGAGGGGCTTTTCTTACCTGTCCAGAGAACGGCCAGAGAACTCCTGGCTCTGAGTCACAGGGGAAAGGTAAAGATCCATGTTTTCCTCCCCTTGTGTGCATGGAGATGAAGCTGGCAGATAAACAGCTGTCCAGAGGTGCAGGGCCCGAACATGACACACGGGATGCAAGACCTAGGGAAGGAGCATAATGCTAGTGCTTGGGAGATGTCCCAGTTGTTCTTGCTCTCTTGTGACTGAATTGAGCTCTGTGTTTCCTCTACTGATTTATCAATTCCTCCTAGAAGATTTCCAGGAAACACCTATAGGATAAGAACTTGACTTACCATGTCTGCGCTCGGTGTATAGAGGAAGTTATGGAAGTTCTTATTGCCAGCTCGTAGGAGAGCCCACACAGAGCAGGTCCGCTTGTAGATGTTGCGCTTCTCTCGCTCACATGGATTATTGGCCAGAAATGTGCCATAGAGGCAGGAATAGGTGTGCTGAACCAGTTTTACCTAGAAAGCCAAGATGTTTTTCATCTTGAGGTCTCAGGCCAGCATCCCCTACCACCCTAGTCACAGGTTTTCAGCACTTACCAGGAATGCTTCATTAAACTCAAACAGACAGGGGAACTGCTTGAGCAGCTGATGAACGGAGTCAAGCCACTGGAGGAACACAGGACATTGTTCATTTTGATCTTCTGCATTCTCCTGGTGGCCACAGCGATCTCCAAATTTGTGCCCAAAATCCAGCCAGTCGGACTCCACTAACACTTGGAAGCCCTGCAAAGAAGAAATTGCCTAAGCCTTGTATCTCTCTGGAAAGGCTGGTGTGCTGTGCCCCAGTGGACTTCCCAAAGCAGAGAGCTCACAGTAACCAAGAAAAACATGACCAATTTCACACAGAAAAGCTCAAAGCCACCAGCATCCTCTGAGATACCCAAGGCAGTCAGAGGACTCAACATCTCACCAATGTTCCCTTGTCTTTTTCCCACCCAATCCCTCTCAATACCTCCAATGTCCTATAATATGGGTCCAGCAGTATTTTGGCCAAGGCTACAATCTGTGGCGTCCGGTCCCAGCCATCCGAGCAGTGTACCAGCACAGGCCGGCCCTCACGGTCTACTGTATTCGCCACCAGTACAGCCGCCTTCAGCATCACTGACAAGTGCTGCAGCCATTTGGTGCTCTCCAGGGCAGACAACCAACTATACAGGAGCAGAAATAAAATCTGTCACTAAGGTAACAACAGTCTCTCCACCATCCCACAGCCAGGTAGAAAAGAAAAGCCCATGGGGGGGGCTGAAGCTAAGAGAGACTGAGCCCGTGGCATTTTTGTCAAGAGATATCCAGCAGAAAGAGAAGTCAAGACAGGGCTTGGAAGAACCTAGAAATAGACCCAGCTAATCTATGGTCCTGTACCCCCTCTCTGAGCAGCCCGCCAAACGAATGTCGCACAGTTTTTTGGCGTCTTCGATTACATCTGTGGAAAGAACCGCTGGAAAAGCTTAATATCAGCTGTGAAAACTAGGCCCGGAGCTGATTGTGGAACAGAC
>NW_006399827.1:121910-125683 GCF_000299155.1 Elephantulus edwardii | reverse complement strand
GACTGCTAGGAAAACAAACAGATTTGTCCTGGAAAGGGTTAAACCGGGTGGCTCCTTGGAGGCAAGGATTCTGAGGCTCCGTCTAACATACTTTGGACATTTTGTGAGGAGAGACCGGTCCTTGGAGAAGGACATCATGCTTGGTAGGGTGGAGAGATGGCGCAGGAGGGGAAGGCCCTCTATGAGGTGGATTGATTCAGTGACTGGGATAATCGGGATAGGAGTGTCAGAGATAGTATGACTGGCACAGGACAGAGCAGAGTTTAGGGCTGTTGTACATAGGGTTGCTATGAGTTGCAAGCAACTAGACGGCACATAACAACAACAACAATCATCTATGGTCAACTAATATTCGACAAGGAAATAAAACCTATTAAATGGGGAAATGATGACAACCTCTTCAACAAACAGTGCTGGCAAAACTGGAAGGCTACCTGTAGAAAGCTGAAACTGGATCTACACCTCACACCATACACAAAAATCACCTCAAGGTGAATCAGACTTGGGAGTCAAGCCCCAAACCATTAAGTTCATAACAGACAACTTGGTATCATGCTTAGAAGCCCTAGTCTGTACTATAAAGAGACTGCTAGATACAGCCAGAAATACAGTCTGAACAATGGGACCTTCTAAAGATTAAATCCCTGTGTTCATCAAAAAATTTTTCCAACAGGGTGAAAAGAAAACCTACCGCCTGGGAACAAACATTTGGTAATACCATCTTAGACAAGAGTCTCGTAAAAGAAGTTTATAGAATACTCCTGGGTATCAAAGACTGATAACTACAAAACGGGCAAAAAACATGGAAATAATTTTCACAGAGGAAGACATATGAAGATATGCTCCAAATTACTGGCAATAAGAGAGATGCAAATCAAAACCACAATGAGATACCATCTCATTTCAGTAGCAGTGGCAAAGTTTAACAGGGCAGCAAGTAATAAATGTTAGAGAGACTGTGGCAAGATAGGAATTCTTACACTGTTGGTGGGATTGTGTAATGGTACAATGACCCTGGAAGGCAGTTTATGCTTCCTCAAAAAGTTGAACATAGAAATTCCGTTATGACCCAGCTATTCTATTACTTGGAATATACCCCAAGAAATGAGATCTGAGGCTCAAACTTCCGGAAACTTGTACACCAATGTTCTTAACTAACAGCATTATTTATCATCACAAGAACATGGAAACAGCCCAGATATCCAACCACAAACGCATGGATTGAGAAGTTGTGGTATATTCATACAATGGAATACTACACAGCTGGAAGGAGCAATGATTTTGTAAATTACTACCTAACTTGGGAGGGACTGGAGAGCATTATGCTGAGTGAACTTAGTCCCACAAGAACAAATACTGTGTAAAACCATTATTGTAGAATAATGAACTAAAATGCATCCAGGTAAGGGACAAGAGACATCCTCTACATTCACCTGCTTTCTCTCCCAGTTTTCTGTGTTCTTTGGGTAGCACAACTGGTCCAAACCAAAGAAACCCCACTGTGCCAAAGTGATTGCTGAGAAGAAGACACGTTGTTGAGACTGGCACTCTACACTCCACAAGTCTTCAGGTCTAATATCTCCAAATGTCCCATTTCCCCAACTCTTCTTCCAAGAACATGAGTTACAGGGATATGATTAGAGGAAAACAGGTCACAGCAGGGAACACTTACTTGCTGGGATCTGGCATCTGGCTACACACAGCTCGGAGGTATTGGAAGCTGTTCCGTATTGCGTGGATGTTGGCCATTCCCATGAACACCACCTCACAGTTGGGATAGTACTCTATATAAGTAAGGAAGGAGTGAAGCGTAAGAGTGTGTTTCATAAACAGGCATGCAGATCAAGATGGGTCTCAGTGGGCTAAGTTTCTCTTGCAGGGCAGAACATTTCTGGATGGCACTTACATGGACTTTCCCCCCTAATTCCCATACATGGACTCTTGAATCAGAATCACACTTTTACTTCTGGATAGTCTAGTGCCATATACTAGTTATAATGGTATTGTTACTAACAAACAGTAGTAGTAATACTATTGTTCATGATAACACATAGTAAATGTTCAGTAAATGGTAGCTGCTTTGTACTATTAATCTTATAAACACACAAACTTTAAATGTCCTAACAATTTGAAAGTATGTATTATTCCCATTTATTGCAGGCAATAAAATGAAGTTTAGACAAGCTAAGCAATTAATGTATAGTCATAGCTAGTAAGTGGTAGGGTCCTGATCCCAAGCCAGGTTTTTTGGCTCTTTCCATGATTCAAGCTGTCACATCACCACCACCTCTGCCCCCTACTCAAGTCACCTAGAGCACTGAGCCAATGAGATGACAAGTAATACCTTCACATTCACAACCTCCACCCTTGGCCCGGTTGGCCACTGCTGCCGTGTAGGAGCGAGCATCCAGGATTAGCAGCTTCTGCGGAGCCATTGTGCTCTCTACCCCAGAGCATGCAGTCAGGGAGGAATCTAAACAGACAGCAAGAAGACCTTGGGTCAGCCAGCAGCACTAGCTCTCTCAGGATTAGTGATGCATCACACCCCACAGCCTCTCCAAAGGGCAAGGACTTAGACCTCCATTCTTCCCTCCAAGAGGACTCCTGGGAACCAAGGAAGCCAAAGTCGGCTCCCAAGGTCTAGCACCACCCACATCTTACCAAAGTCAGTGTCACACGCCTCGCTCGTATCACTATTCCCGGTGCTGGAAGAGTTCCCAGTGGCCCTCGTTCCTGGGTCCAGGGCACAGGCTTTGGCAATGGATGTGACCAAGTACTCATCATCAGCATTGCGCCAGCCCCACCAGCTGATCTCGGGCTGGCTGCAACGGGCAATAGCGGCTCCATTGCGCAGGTGTCTGACAAAACAGGGGAAAACATCAAGCCCTTGACATTCACAGCTTCCAGAGGCCCAGAGGGGTAGACTAAAGCCAGCAGGGACCTCCAGGCCATTCAGACCATGACAGTGACAACCAAAAGTCCTTAATATCTCTAGGAAGCATCACAATTTAAAAAATGCTATCACATAAATTTTCTCAAATGAGCTCTGTATTCCCAAAGTGACCTTGACTCATCAGATCTGCACAGCACCTGCTCCAGCTACAGACACCCAGCAGGAGAACAAGGCCTGAGCCAAGAGCATGAACAAGTCCAAACCTCACAGTTATTATCCATCTCATTCTATTTTAGCTACAATATTCTAGTGCAGGGGTTATTAAAATTTTCTAATAAACACAAATTTCAGGACCACAGAAAATTTTTGTAAATTTTCTAGGTTACATCCAAGTTCTGTCACACATTCTTCTGTTTTTTGTTTTGCTTTGATAACCCTTTAAAAACACAAAAATGATTTCTTGTTCAAGCAGAAAACCAAACACGCAGAGAAGAATAAGTCACAAGTCTATAGGACACATGTTACTCAGAAAGCAGGAGAACTAGATGGTGCCCAGCTACCATTATCAACAACTGGATCAGGGACACAACAGATGGACTCTAAAAGGCAGGGAGAAAAATGAACCAAAACTCAAATTAAGACATCTACATTTACTAGACCAGGTGGGACTAGAGAACTCTTTGAGACTACTGTCCTAAAATATTCCATAATCTCTGAACCAAAACTACTGGAAGAGTATCTTTCAGCCAAACAACAAAGTGACTCATAAAATAAACAAAACTTTCTTCAACGAGATGGAAAAGGCAATCTCCAATTTCGTATGGAATGGAAAAAAGCCCCGAATAAGCAAAGCACTCCTTAAGAATAGAAGAACGGTAGG
>NW_006399827.1:23381-120075 GCF_000299155.1 Elephantulus edwardii | reverse complement strand
CCAAAATCTCTGTAAATGTTTATGAAAATTAATAAAATATAATTATAGAAAAAAAAAAGAAAAAAAAATAAAATAAAATAAACAAAACTGCCAGTGAGTACAGTGGACCTAAAAAAAAAATCATCTATTGAGACCAAGGGGTCAATAAATACATAAAGATCAAAGAATAAGGGAACAAGGAAACCAGATATGAAACATCCTGAAGACAATTAATGAGAATGTTAAAACACTGTGGAAAATATAATTAATGTTTCTGCACTCTTTTATGGAAAACATAGTAAAATTTAAAAATAAAAACCATTCATAGCTCATGGGCTCTACATCAACAGGCAGGCCATATTATATTTGGCTCCTGGGCCATAGTTTACCAACCTCTGTTCTAAGGTAGTGTTACACACACACGTATCTGACGGACTTTTTTTTTTACAAAAAGGAAAATTAACCAACAAGAGAAAAACTGAAGCCATTTGTATTTTAAAATTACTTCACAGCCACTATCCACATACTGACAGCTGCATGTCAATCAGGCTGCTGCTGAACTTCCTTTTACGCTCTCTCCTGAGTAAGAAATGACTTCTCTCTTCCCATCCCACAGCCTTACCTATACACAACCACAGGAATCCGCTTCCAGGAGCGGAAGGAAGCCACGTTCTCTAGCTCTTTATCTGTGATCCAAACAGGAACCAGCAGCTTCTGAGGGTAACTGGGACATAATCTGAGAAGAGATCAGACGGGGTTGCTGAGCTGGGGCTAAGATACCTGATGACAAAAACCCCATGGGATGGTTTCTGAGGAAGGACAGGGAGCCCTCCTCCCTCACAGCCCCAGGAGCAAGGTTCACAAAGCTTTATCCACATGTGGAGGTTTGGGTTGGGTCTATTTGGTCACCCATCCCTTGCCCTCTCACTTGTAGTTGCTATTGATGTGTGAGACCCTCCAGACATTCTGCAGGTCAAAGCCCATCCTCACAAGCTCTGCCTCCTGCCGACATCGTATGTGCTCTCCTGCAACACAACCCCATCCGTGCAGGTCAGCTCCCAAGACAGCCAAGTCAGAGGCAGAAGAGAAATGAGAATTAAGGGACAATTTTCTCAAAGAAAGTAACTTGGCCTCACCTGGCTGACACAGGTGGGTGTGCTGGTCCTCCTCAGTCAGCCCCAGGCACCAGGCGTGGTAGGCAAAGGCAAAGAGGTCCTCAGGCTTGGCAGGTCTTGCTGTGGCTCGGCTGAGCCGTGACAGCCACTCTTGGCACTGCTTGAAAGTGGAGAAGTGGCACCTGCCGGGCAAGAAGCCACAGGCCTGGGTGAGGCAAGATATGAGTGTGCTCAGGGGCATAAGGGTCAGAAACATAGTACAGGATGACCAGGAAGAGAGGAGGTTGCAAAGTAGAGAGGCAAGGCATGGGCTCCTAGAAGAGTGGCCACATTTAAGAAGAGTTATCCCATATGACTCTTTTCCAGCTATTCCTGTTTTTTTTTTCTTTTTTTTGGGGTGTGTGTGTGTGTGTGTACAGTCAAATCAGATCTGCCTTGTATAGGAGGAGATTGCCCCTCCTTCTCCAGGAGAGCATCTGGTGGATTCAAACTGCGTATCTCTTGGGGTTGCAGTGCAGCTTCTTGCCACTAGGCTACCAGAGCTCCTTGCTATTCCTATTTTAAAGACATACCTATCCCTTCTACTGGAGCACTATCATTTGTTCCAGCACATCTACTACATGGCTCTCAACATCTGAATCCCTTAGACCTACCCCTTCTTGTCTGTACTCCAAAAGATCAGGGTTACCTCCTCTCATGTCTCCCCAACACAATCTCTGCTTTAGCCTGGAAGTTCCTACACTTATCACCTGTCTTTGATTGGTATATACTCTCTGCCTAGCCAAAGCCTACTAGTACTTCAAAGAAAGTTCCAGTCCCAGAGCCTTCTCAGCCTCCATTCCACAAGTTCCTTTGTTGCTTGATCTTTAATATGCCTACAGTACTCAACGGTAAGTTTTTCCATCAGATATTGCTCAACCCATCAGATATTGCTCACAAGCAGTATCTTCTTTTTTTTTTTTATTCTTTAAACACTGTAGCTTTATTACTATAACCTGTGAGCAGTATCTTCTTTTAGCAATTAAAACTTTAACCTCCCTGTAGCTTTTTCTTCTTACTTTGAGCTATGATACAGCAGTAAAAAATGATCTGAAAAAAAAAACCAAACAAACAAATAAAAATTTTAACCTCCTTGAGAGAGAAGATAATGTAGATTCTACCTCAGAATCCCTCCCTCAAATCTACTATTCCAAGCACACTCATCAAACCCACCACCATATCTAGATGCTTCTGGCTGACAGCAACTCTAAAAGATACAGTAGACTTAGTTTGCTTGGCTCTCAAGGCATACTACCACATCTTTCTCTTGTGGAGCAGCTGGTAGGTTCAAACCATTAACTTTCTGGTTAGAAGCCCAATGCTTTACCACTATACCACCAGGGTTCCTTGTTGAGCACACAGCACTAAAAGAGGTACCCTTTCAGAACTCCTTAGTCATTTCAGGTATCTCTTTCTCTCACATTCAATTTGTCAGGATTATCTTCAAAATATACATTCAGAATGTGACCACTTTCATCATTTCAACTATTTTGGGCAACACTATCATGATCTTGTAACTGAGTAATTACAACAGCTTCTTAACTATTCTCCCAGTTTCTGCCTTTACTTTTGCCCCTGTCCCCTTTGGTCTATTCTCAAGAAAGCAACCAGAGTGGTTCTATGAGGACATTAATCAGATCCAAACTTTCCAAAAGCTCCCCCTTTCCCTCAAAGACTGAATGAGTGATTAGAATATAGTGCAGGAAACTAGTCTAACATTCCCTCATCTCTTGGATCTCATATCCTACAATCTTCACCCACATGCACTCTACTACAGCCACCTTAGCCCCCTTGCCATCTTTCCAAGATGCCAGGCACAGGCACTCACCCTCACAGTCTCTGCACTTGCTCTTCTATCTTCTCCACCAGACCCACATGGTCATTTTATTCAACTCTTAGCTCACATGTCACCTTTTCAGCAAGGTATTCTCCGATGACTGTGTTAAAAGTTACAACCCTCTTCCTTGTTTTCTACTGTTTATTACCTTTCACTTACAATAATTTAACCTATTTTATTATTTACTGTTGGTAGCTTCCCACTTAAATATACACCCCATGAAATGAAACTGGTTTTTGTCTTATTTGTTCCATATTGTATCCCCTTGCTTAGAAAAGTGTCTGGCATTAGAGTGTTTGGTATTAACCAGGTACTCCTGAAGTATAAGCTAAATGAATAAACAAAGTAACAATAATTTGAGAATTCTCTTCTAGATCTATCATAGGTGCTAAATATACACTTTGTCTCATTTAATCTTTATGATGCTGGTATGTTGTTGTATGTCCCTCTGAGTCTGAACTAACTCATAGCTGATCCTCGGCAGATTTTCAAAGCCAGTAAATCACCCAGGAATTGAATGCTCATCTTTCTCCTGCAGTGATCATATGAACTAGGTATTATCCCAATTTTTTCAGGCAAAGACACAGGAGCATCTTAACTTGTGCTCTCAACCCACAACAGGGCTTTCACTCATTCCTCCAAAAGCGGATACTGAAGCACTTATTTTGTTTTCATTTTTGGTCCAGAGAAACACTAACAGTAGAGAAGTAAGGAGAGGAGTAGGGCAAAGAGAACCTGAGAGAGACCCTGCTCACCTCACCACTTTGGAGTCCTTGCAGGCAATGTGTAACTGGAACATATCACGGCTCTCCACGCTGTCAATCATCCGGAGGGGAACCTTTAAAGGAAGGGCAAACTGAAGCTCAGGTCTGAGCTCTCCACCTCACTCATCCCCACCCCTGCCCAGGGGTTGGTACGTCAACAGCAGGAAGGAGAGAGATTTACTGAGGGATTGTTAAGTAATTGGTAACTGTGCTATGACCTCAATTAATAATCACAATAATCCTTCAAAGGGAATATTCTCATCCTCCTATTATAGGGAGGAAACTGAATCTCAAATAACTTGACTAAGGTCACATTATCTGATAAAAGACAGTGCAGGAAAAGAGCCTGGGTTTGCCTGACTCCAAAACCTATGCTACTCTTCTAACAAGACAGTTGTACCCTTCACCAGTGAAAAAAGGAAAGGAAGAAAGGGAAAAAAGGGTGAGAGAATGAGCAAAAGAGACAGAAGTATGGTTAGGAGAATGAGCTAGGAGGTCTGTGAGGAAAAGGAGGAAGGCTAACTTTTTTGTGACATGATCAGACAGCACCTTGCAGCACTCTCACCTTGAACCTCACTGGAATTCTGACTTCTGTGTGGGGAAACAATAGAAACTCACGTTGATGACAGAGTCCTTGAACTTGATGTGCAGCCGGTAGTTGGAGATGGCAATGAGGGCATCAGCGGCTCGGCCTAAGAACTCTACTCCCTCACCCTGCAGCACTGTGAAGGGCACCTGCCAATGAGCAGAGGAATCCTCAGTCCAGAGGTGAGTCACACACCCCACACCAGCCACTGCTCTGGGAGATCCCCCCTGGAGAAGCTGGGCCAGGGCAGGCAAGTCCTCTCTACGGTAACGGCACCAGGCAACAGCTACACAGGAAGGCTGCCTCTCCTTCCCTGGGGGCAAATGCTTCGTAATGTACATACAGACAGAATTCCCTTCCTCCAGAGACAAGCAACAGGAAGCCAGAACTGGCAAGAAAGCCCCTGATTCACTCAACTTGGTCCCCCAATTTCTGCTTACCTGCAGATTTTCTTCCTCCTTCACTAGTTCCTTTGGGGGGAATAGATCCTTGGCTTGGATGTACTCCAGGCTGGGGGGCCCCTCCTCACCCTGTGAAAAAGGACACAGCCCAAAGTCATCAGGCTCTATTTGGCTCATCAGGCCTCATTCTCCTCCACTCCCCATCCAATCTACCCTTACCCACATACACAGAGAGAAAGCACACTACAGATTCTGCACCAGAAGAGGGGGAAAGTGGCCTAACTTGGCTGGGGAAGAGGGTGGAGTTGGGGGATAGTCAAAGGTGTTAAGCCTAAAGGAAGAATGAGGTCTCCAGAGGAACTCAGAATCTTTATTTCTCATAAAGGGACTCTCCTAGAGAATCAAAATGTCCAAAATAGGGAGACAAGAGTAAAGCAAGGAGAAAATAATACCAGGGAATGAGAAAGTGTTACCCTGAGGTAAAAAGAGCCAGGGGTGACAGATGGTTATGAAGACAGGAGGACTATCAGGCAACTAAAGCGATGAAGGCTTCCTTCAATCTGGTGGGTGAAGGAGACAAAGAGGAGTGGTGGAGGGGATTCAGTCCTGTGCCTCTAGAGGGCCTTGATGGATGCTTTTAAAGGTGTTTCAGAAAGAGGGTATGTCCTAGGGTTGAATGCATCTTCCTGATAAGCCCACATTGCTAATAAGCCCCCACCACCTGCCGGACAACCTGCTCTGCCAGCTGATCAAAAGGGAATTCCTCAGGAATACCACAGCCAGCAGAAGTCACTCCCCTTACAACCTACCAGCAAAAGGGAGAAGAGGATCCACACCTGAGAGGATCCAGGAGACCCAAGGACAGCCAGGAGGGAGGCCTGGCAGGCAGACATTGTGTGTGTGTTGGGGGGTGGGGGGTGGGGAGAGTAACATCAAGGAGGACAGATGGAGAAGCTGGGAAGGAGTATTAGCCAGAGAGGGAGGAGGGGAGGCCCAGGAATGATGCAGAGACATGGAGCCCTGCAGAGACAGGGAAGATGGAGAAAAGAAGCTGTCTTGGGGACAGTCAAGGAGAAAAGAAAGGCGAGTCAGGTGAGGGATGGAGTGATGGAAGGGGGAGGGGAATGGAGCCGGAGGAGACAGCTCTCAGACAACCAAAGCTTCCCGACCAAACCCCTAAGATTCCAAACAACACGCTAGCCAGAGCCCACACCTCTAAGCAAGGATGCGGCGGGTGGGACCAAGATGGAGAGGAGGAGGTAAAGGGATGTATGTACCCCCGCAGGGCGGGGCCTGAAAAGCTGCAGTCAAGGGCAGTGGCTGCGGGCTGAGATAGCCACAGAATTTCCATCCCTGGGTTTCCATGATTCCTAGCACCCAAAGATGACAATAAGTGAAAGAAATAAAAGGGTTAATCTCCCCTGTCCCCAAACGTAGGGGGCCGGGCTAAGAGCCTTGATAAGGGGGATGGGCTGGAATTTGGAATCTCAAAGGCTGGTCCTGGGAGGAGCTGAGGGTGCAGCAAGCGGGCTGGGACCGACGGCCCTCACAGGCGGGGCCGGCACTTACGAAACAGCTGAGCATAGAGCAGGAGACACGGGCGGTCAGGCTCATGGTCGCGGGCGGTCTGGGCCAGCGTACATGTCCCCAGAGCCGCTGCGCTGCCCTCCAGTCCGGGGCGCCCGCCGCATCCCTGCTGCGGGGCCGGCCGGGTGCAACCGCGGTGGCCAGGAGGCGAGCGCGCTGGCAGCGGGGCCTCGGCGCGGCTCCCGCGCACCGCTCCCCTCCTCTCCACAATGGAGCGGGCCCAGCTCCGCCCTCAGCAGGAGCGCAGGGTAGAGGAGGGAGGTGCCCGGGACAGCCTGCGGAGGGCGGGGGCAGGGGCGGGGCGCCCGGAGTGGTCCCCGCCCACACGCCCAAGCTCCACCCTCCCCAAAGTCCCCAGGCTGCGTAGGAGGGCGTGCCTTCGGGACAACTAGGGGCTTTCAGGAGCCAAGGCTATGGGCCTGGCCACAGACTTTGGAGGTCAGTGAGTATGCTGCCCAGGCCTTTTCATTTCCCCTTTCCCAGGTGAGCCACCTTCCTCTTCGCTTGAGTTCTCACAATGCCTGCTCTGTAGGCGCGGGCTTACCTCTCCCCCTCACACTTTTCCAGTCTCAAGACTTCCTCTCTTCCCTCCAAAACCACCACCCATCACACTCCTGTTCACCTGCGTTCTGCAAGGCCCTAATCTTTCTCAATCCCCCACCCTACACCACCTCTCTTTCTTAGAATGAGGTTATCACCTCTCACTAAGGCCTCTCAGTTTTTCATTTCTATGCCTCTGCCCAACCCTACTCCTTCAGGGCTCACCCTTCTTTCAAATCCAATGTCCTCTGGGTAAGGAAGTCCTCGATAAAGAAATAATTTCAAAGACTGAGAAAAACAAGAGCTGGAACAATGGGCCACAAAATCAAAATGTGAATCCCAGGGAAGGGAATAGGGGAATGGAGCAGAGGCCAGAGAATAAGGAGCAAGAATTTGTGAATAGGGGGTTCAGAACTGCGAGGGTACAAGGGTAGAGGAGGAGGTGGCCGGTACTTCTATTCCCTTGCCTAGGAACTTTCAGAAAGCCAGACTTTTATCCTCTTTTTACTTTTCTGGAGGCAGGGAGGGAATAATGTGAAAAATCCAACACTTTATTAAGCATCAGTAGATGTCATGTAATTTTCAAACACTGCCTCACTAAAATCTTTCAGTCCTCAAGAAGGAACAACTGAGAGTGGTTTTACTTGTCAGACATTTCAAAAATTTAAAATGCGGGCAATTCGCAGTGTTAACACAGAAGAGATAAAGGAGAGGAAGTGTCAGCAGGTTGGGGACAGGACTAGTAGATTTAAGAAGAAATGAGACCAATACTGCACACCTACACACCCACGTATTTATAAGAGTTAGGGGAGGGAGAAAGGAGGAAGTCTTTGCACCAGGTAAATTCCATAGTCTTCCCCTAAGCACAAGAGATACCTGACTGATACTGAAGAGTTACAGCCAGACAGCAAAGCCTGGTCTGGGCTAGGGTGTGTAACTCTCCAGTGCCTTCATTTCACTGCTTCCTCCTCTCAGAGGTTAAGGAATTCCCTGAACTTAAGCTGATGGGTAAGACTCAGTAAGCAGTTAATGAAAATGGGAAGCAGTTAATGAAAATGGGAAACAGAGTATCAAAACCGTATCAATATGAAACTCTGGACACCTTTGTAGGAGGATCCTGCTAAATATCCAGTCAGCTGTGACCTACACAGGGGCTTTACCCAGCACTTCGGAGCTGGGTAGTCCCCAAAGTTTTAGTTATTCCCTAAAAACACCACCAACAGGATTCAAGGGGCCCACCAGAAAGTACAAGGATCTTGTTCTAGCTTTCAAACGAGAAGCCAGAAATTCCACCAGAGACACACGAAAAGAAAGAGGAAGGAGAGGATGAGAAAATCAGCAATGTATAGGTAAGATGGGGAAGGTGTGGCACAGGGGATGCAGAAAAATCTTCTAGAAGTTTCCTACCTAATGCAGTATACTAGCTGATGTTTTGCAATTTAAAGGCATACTTTATAGGGTTGACAAACCTGTTTAGGAACTGAACAGAATAGCATGGAGTTCAACGTCCAGGAGGAAGGAGAGAGGGTCACCAAACAAAGGACACAAGAATTACAGGAAGCGAAAAGGGTTGAGGAAAGAGAGACTACTCACCATTCTACCGTGGTGAGGGTTCTGGCTGCCTGCTTCCCACTGCAAAAAGACAGAGCATTATAAGAATAAAGTGCACCGTTACCATCACCATGGAACCTGCAAATGCCATGCATCTAATTCTGAACCTCTTTCCAACTCTAGCTTCTCCACAAGGTACTATGCTAGTCAGAAGCAAAATATAAGGAAAGAGAGCAACATGTGATCCTGCAGGGCATGAAGTCAGCTACCAAGTTTTGGAGCAAGAGTAAGTGTTAGCCTAGATCATTCAGCAGAACTTAAGTGCTGATTTCCACAGGAGTGAGGCAAGTAAAACACTCCAAAGCCTGTTCTTTATGGAAGAGCAAAATGCGTGCCAAGTCTGAAGAGGCAGTGGCTGTCCAACCAGCACTCACTTCTGGCCCTGCTTGGGGCATGAGTCGACAGGAACGCTCTGCCAGTCTCTCTCTCAGTCTGGGAGTAGCATCACCTGACCTGTTTATGCAGGGCAGAGTCCAGAGTAGAGGACAAGAGGGAAGGAACCACACAACCTGCTTTCAAAAGGCAAGAACTGAACAGGTCTTGTTGAGTGCACCTAACATCAAGTGCGGTGGAGATTATAAGGAGGCCACATATTTAACTATTAGGAACAGTTTTGGCCTCAGTCAGCATCTGTCAAATGGGATAACAGGGATTTCTGGCTACTAGGCCCACTTTGGGATTCAGGCCCAAGTGTCACTAAACTTTCCTTCATGGTTACTATCTGGGCTCAGGTGCAATGCAGCAGAGCGCTGTAAAAGACTGTAAGGATAAACGAATCCTCCGTTTGTAGCCTTATCCTCCTCCCTAATCATAGAACCTTCTCCCCCAGCCCACCCTCCCTCTCAAGCGGCAAGCCAGAGGTGCAATCTCACCGCCTGGTGACACGCAGCCTCAGAGAGAAGAATGGAAGGAAGGAGGACCAGGCCCGGGAGAACCACGGTTCCCATACCTAAGAGATCTAGCCCTGGGGGGGCGGGTCAGACTGGCAAGGGAGCCCAGGTGCCTAGGTTCTAGGGGCGGAGCCTGAAAACTCAGAGGCGGAGCCCCGAATGACAGAGGGCGGGACTCAGGAAAGCAAGTGGGGGCCGGAGTGGGGCCGGGATAGACACAGTCGTTGCGGTTTCCAGGCTGGCAGTGTAGGGGGTACAGTGACTCACCCAGGCGGTGTCCGCCCGACCCTCGGAGGCCGCGCTCTCACCACTTCCGTCTCCCGCAGCTGCCGAGGCCGCGCAGCGCCGACCCCACCACGGTGCCCCTTTCCCCAACCAATCGTATTTCTGGTCTGTGCGCGCCCTGGCCAATAGCCACGCCAAGTCCCACCCCCCTCTTAATGCGCAGCCGCAACCATCAGGTTTCACGTCGCTCATTGGCAAAGTTGGCAAACGCCCTCCCAGCCTTTAGCTTATCCCGTGCCAGACGACGAGACACTACCTGGGAGGAGGAGATGCAGCGCTGGAGGAGACGCGGCCAATGGGAAATCACAGCGCGTCCCTGCGGTAGCCAATGGAAAAGCAGCATAAGGGGCTGCCAGCAAAGGTCCCTGGGGCCGGAAGTGGAGAGGCCTGTCGCCTACTGGTAACGCAGCTAGAGGCGTGGCCTTGTGCAGGCGCAGGCATTTCAAAGCCACATCCGGTGACGACATGCCATAGAGTTACTTCTCAAATGGATCTTTAGTGGCATGTCAGCCATTCTTGATTTCCATCCGTTCTTGATTTGGTTTAATAATCCGGGCCCCAAAGTTAAAACAGGGAAAACCTTTCCGGTTAGAAGAGGGAGAAGTTCTAGCTCAATCTTCCGAAGCTGCACGCGTTAAGATTTCCGTTCTCCTGCGTCTAGATTGATGTATCCAACCTCCAATTGTTTAACGGTTAACCGACCTCGGCAGCCTTAATCTCCATGGTGCCACCAATCCTGAGTAAAAAATGCACCGCCCAAGAGGAAATCTGGCCTGAAACGTGCTAGTTAGCTGCGGTCCCTCGGAAGTAAGAAGACTTCAACAGACCCCGTTTGCTCCGCGGCAGCTCGAGAGTAGAGCAGAAGGTGGCCGCTGGAGGTCGCCATGGCCTCACAATAACCCCAACAAGGCAGAAATGGAGAAATCGGCTCCGATTTCTAATGGAGCTTTACATCCTGAAATGCGTATAGTCTCAGCTCTGAAGGACTCTTATACAAGACTCCGAGACTATCGTGTGCTAATGCGTTTATGTTGTTAGGTGCCGTCCAGTACTACTCAGTGGTCCCGTCTATGAACCACAGATCTGAACCCTGACCTATCCTGTGCCATCTTTGAAATCTCCGAAACACTCGATCCCATTGCTGTAGTCACGGTGTCAGTCCATTTAGTTTGAGAGTCTTCCTCATTCATTATCCTTCCATCTTTCCGAGCATGATGTCCCTCTCCAAGGAATAGCCTCTCCCAGCAACGAGTACCAAGTATGCGAGAGGAAGCTTTATATTGTTAGATATCAAGAACCAACTTTGAACAACGGATCTGAACCTTGCTCTAGCTCCATCCTCAGGATCTTGGATCCTCAAACCCACCGTTAGTCACAGCGTCTGGAGCATATCAGAGATTATGTATTTATTTGCAGACTTAAAATATTAAGTTCCTCGAAAACAGGAACCTTACCCAGGGCCTGTTTGAAACTCCAGGGCACAGAAAATGTCCGCAAACAAGCAGATGTTTAATAAATATGTGTTAAATATTAAACTACCATGGGGCAATGGTTAATTTACTCATTCCTAGCACCTATTATAATTGGCAAATACAGGGGCTTCAAGGTTCTATGTGCTGAAACTAGAAGCTGAGAGGCTGCATGCAGTTAATAACCCTGAGTTTCCCAAAGGCAAGCATCAGCTCCCAAATAAAGAGGCTGCTACAGAACTTCAAGCGCTGTATGTGTAAGGAGTTACATGTGAATTTTCCAGTGGCTCTTTGGAAAGAGATGGGAAGTCTCCTTTCATGTGATTTGTAGCCTGGGAAGACCTACTACAGTAGGGTCAGCTATGAGTTGGTTCTAACTCGGTGGCAAAGAGTTTTGTTTTCTTTTATATACTAAGGTGCTAATAGTGTGAAGTCTTTCTGGCAAGAAAATACAATTTTTGTTTTAGTTTGTTGGATTTTCTGACTTCTTGTAATGTGCAGGTACTGCTTCTATGAAAGGTTTATATAGCCTAACCCATTTCTTTGCATTAAAAATATGAGCAGTTTCCTCCCATGAAAAACTCCCTGGAAAGTCAGCTATAAGTAGGTTCTGATACAACAGCAATGAGTGAGCGAGTGATTATGTGGAAAATATGGAGAAAGGCTCAGGCTAGAAAATTATTGTTTTGGTCCCCACAAGGTAATAAAGACATGGAGAGGGACACCAGAAGCCATCGACAGATTTGTTAAATTTTATTTCCTCTGAGTCTCTGGGGAGGCGACAGGGATGTAAGGCGATGTGGCGGTAGCTGCAGGGGCCTGAGCAGAGCTGGTGCTGGGAAGGTCCGGCATAGGCAGGAGGAAGAGGAAGAGATTTAAATATCCAGGGCTGAAAGCCAGCTAATGAGTTTCCTTCATCTGCCTTTGGATTTTGTGTAGCATCTCCTGCATCCGCCGTAGCTGGAATAGGCACACATATCAAGGTGAGGCCTTTCATGGAGCCCCATAATATCGTGATATGCCCTTGAGTGCTAATTCTGAGTCATGGCCTTAGCAACCCTGAGGTGTTATAGAGACTAAGAGCAGAACCATCCACCAGCCATGCCCAAAATAGACACCAGGCTTGAGGATCGTCCCCAAACCAGGCAATGCTGAGTTTTCTGATCAAGCAGAGGCTCTCTTAGACTGTCAGTCCTATCACCTCAGCCTGTTCTCACCTCCTCATCTTTCTCTCGTATCAGCTTCTCAGTTTCTGGATCTGTCCCTAGTGGGCCAGCAGGGATGGGGAAGTCGGTACCACTCTCTCGAGTCAGTTTGCTGAGGGGAAGGGGAAAGCAGGTTGGTAAGGCTAGGGGACCACAGCACCTGCTTGCATTGAACTCAGGGCCTGTAGAAGAACAAGGGAAGGGCTTGGTCTCAATAACTGCACTTGGGATTTCCTCCCCCCCTGCCAGCTCTGTCCTGGCTTCTGGCCATACTTGCGATTGCGTTCCTTCACCACCATCCGGGTCATGCTCTGGATGCACTGTGCCCGGTAGTTCTCATAGTGTGTCTCTCGCGTCACATCCTTCAGGTCCTGCATGTGGGTACGCACCAGCATTGTCCTCAGCTTCACAAAGTCGCAGTGCCCTGGGTTTTCCACTGCATAGCAAGGCTAGGGGTCAGCCAGGTTAGGGGAGAGCCCCTGAGTGAAAGGAGAGCCCCAGTGACAAGCTAAGCACTTTACCTTCCACGATGCCCCAGGGGTAGAGGCGGCCCCGAACTCGCCGCCCTCTGGCCTCTACCACTGTATTGCTGCCGATTACAGCAAATGGGATGCTTTCCTAGAAGAGGTTAGGGATGCCTGTCAGCATTCCCATTCTCCCCTATTCCTGCCCTCTTGTTCTTGTCTTAAGAAGCCAAGGTCCTCTCCTAGCCCAGTAATCTGCCCTTATACAGAATTCTATGATTCTCTCCTAACAGAAAAAAATAAGGTGGGAAAGGGGTGCCCTCTGGTGGCCCCACCTTTAGGGCTTGGTCCTGTAATTTGAAGTCCTCATCTTCATCAGAGTCACAGTCTGGGAACTGGTAGATCTTGATTCCAAAGTGCTCGATCTCCTCCCGGATCTAACAAACACATGAGGCGCCCACAGTTCTGGGGACCCCATCATTTCTAGAAGCCCACCTTCTTCCCGCCCCCACCGGTTTCCCTCACTTTGCGCTTCTTGTACTCCACTTCAGGAGGTGTCAATGTGTCCGCCTTAGCCAAGACAGGCACGATGTTGACCCGCTGATGCAAGGCCTTCATGAATTCAACATCCAACGGCCGGAGCCTGGGGAACAGGAATCTGTGACCACCTGCTGGTGGTAGCCCTGCCCGTGGTGCTCTTAGCCTGTTCCCTTGGCAGCACCCGGTGGTGCCAGGAGCCTCAGGCTCAGACCATACCCGTGGCCGAAGGGTGAGATGAAGTACAGGCAGCAGTGCACCCTGTTGTCTTGGATGTTCTTGCGGTTCAGTCCACTCTCATCTCGGAAATACTGCTCAAACTGCTGGTCGATGTATTCTGCCACAGGCTTCCAGCTGAGGCATGGACAGACAAGCAGAGAAAGTGAGGAGTCGAGCTCTGAGGCTGCAGAGAAGTAGCCCACACCCTGAGTGGTGCTTCCAAGACCTTGTTACATCCTGGCTCACTAAAGACTAAGGGACTGGGGGGAGGGATTGTATAACAATGAGAGAAGTTTTCTTTCACTTTTCAAAGAGAAGAGCGAACTGCAGAGGAGGTTGGGCAGAGAGAAAAAGTACAACAATGAATGAATGGAAATCCAAAGTCTCTGTAAACTTTCAATAAAATCAATAAGAAGAAGAAAAAAAAATCTTTTAGAGAGATACATGGGTGCATCTGACATACCCTGATAGAAAAGTAGACTAAGCACACAGTGACATATATCTATCAATATATTAATGGGGGGGCATGCACATATATATCAAATTCAAAACTCATTGCCGTTAAGTTGGAACCAACCTTTAGCTGACCATGCAGTGTGTTTTTAGAGGCTGTAACTCACATGAGAGGAAACTGCCTACCTTTCTTCCTTGGAGTCACTGGTAGATTTGAACTGTCAGGCATGGCCTTTGCATTAACAGTGCAATTTTCTACGGACTATACCATAGAGCTCCCTGTGTGTGTATGTAGGTTCAGATCTGATGCTCATAGGGTTGCTATGAGTCATACTTGACAGCAACTAACAACAAATAAGTATGTATGTAATGAGATAGGTTGACACAGTGATCGTAACAATGGGCTTGAGTATGGCAGAGACCAAGAGGAAGGTGCAGGGCAGAGAAAGTTTCCAACTGGTTGATCCTAGGGTCACTTGATGGCACCTTACAACAACAACAATGTGTGTGTGTGTGTGTGTGTGTGTGTGTGTGTTTAAGAGCACTGTTGTGGTACAGGCTTCAGGGAGTTACACTGCTAATCTAAAGGCACTGACCATTCTAATCCCCCATCAACTCCAAGGGAGAAAAATGGGAAAACCCACTAGAAAGTGAGCCTTGAGTCAGTTTCAACTCAACAGTAATGAGAGAATGAGATACATGGAGAGAAAAATGTCTACAGATCAATATCTATATCTCTCTATATAAAGATATAAATAAGGATATACATATCTACATAGATATGTATCTCTCAACTTACTGCCTCATTGAGTTGGTACCAACCCAATGAATAAATGAGCTATGTATAGATAGATCTTTAGATAGAGGTACAGAAAAAGTTACAGGTAGATATGTTGTTATTGTTGTGTGCCACTGTGTCAGATTCAACTCATGGCTGACCCCCCAGCAGGTTTTCAGAGGTTTCAATTGCATGGGAGGAGATTCCCAACCTTTCTCCCTTGGAACAGCTGGTAGATTCAAATTAAGTGTATTTAGAATTTGCAGCCAAACCTCTGACCACTAGGAACTTCTTACCACCAGGCTTCCAGGGTTTGTGTGTGTGTGTGTGTGTGTGTGTGTGTGTGTGTGTGTGTACATATATAAATTCATTGCTGTCAATATATAGCTGACCCTTCAGTGGGTTTTCAAAGACTGTAAGTTGCATGGAAGGAGAATACCCATTTGCCTTTGGGTTGGCAGTGCAACTGCCTACACACTAAGGCCACCACATACAGCAAGTTCAATTCTGTGAGAAGCCTTTTGGTTTGGGATCTGATGCAGCTGGTGGGTTTGAACTGTCCACCATTGAGCTGGCAATGCTACTCCCTACTGATTAGGCCACCAGAGTTCCTTATATGTGTATGTGTGTGTATGTATATATGGATATACACACATATATTATATATATTCACATATTAAGTGCCATCAAGTTGACTCTGACTCATAGTGACCTAAGTACAATAGATTAAAACTTTGCCTGATCCTGTATCATCCTCACAATCTCCTGTGCTGAAGTTCACTGTTGCAGTACTGTATCAATATATCTCATTGAAGGTCTTCTTCTCCTTCTCTGACTACTTTTTTATTATTTTTATTTTATTTTATTTTATTTTATTTTATTTTATTATTTTGTGTGTGGGTACCGTCAAATTGAATCTGACTGGTACAGGAGGAGATTGCCCCTCCTTCTTCAGCAAAGCATCTGGTGGATTCGAACTGTGTACCTCTGGGATTGCAGTGCAGCTTCTTGCCACATCTCTGACTACTTTTTCAAGCATGACATCTTTCTGTAGGGAATTACCCCCTTGACAATATGCTGAAAATGTATTAGGCATAATGTCATTACTCTTGTCTCTATTGAGAACCCTGGCTAGATTTCTTTCAAGAGAGATTTGTTTGCTCTTCTGGCAGTCTATGATATATTATGAGCTCTGGTGGCCTAGAGGCAATGAGATGTGCTACCATCTCAAAGCACACAGTTCAAATCCACCAGCTGCCCTGCAGGAGAAAGACTGGCAATCTCCTCCCATGAGATTTACTGCCTTTAAAAACCTGCCTGCTGAAGGGTCAGCTATGAATCGGTTCCAGCTTGATGGTACGACAACGTGGTATATTCAATAGTTGGGCATTCTGAACATTATCTCTATGATTTTTTTTTTCACTTGAAGAAACAAAGTCCAGAGATGGCCAAGAGGCTTGCTCTAGATCATTTGGCTTGGAGGAGATCCTCACTCAGTGTGTCTGCCAATATACTACTTTATTCACTGACTTATTACATAGTTGACTTACATGTTGGAGAACTCCCCTTCCCTGCTCCTACCCTAGATTGTCAGCCTCAGGGACATGAACCACTCAGACTTGTTTTAGATCCCTTACAATGTCAATGTCCAACACAGGGCTGGATACCTTGTATATATCTATATCTATCTATATATCTGTATCTATATGTATATATCTATATATGTATATATCTATATGTATCTATCTATCTATCTATCTATCTATCTATCTATCTATCTATCTATCTATATATATATATATATATATCTCCAATAATATATTGGCCATTGTGGCCAACATGTCTAGGTGGACTAAATGGAGAAGCACTATATGTTGTATATTGTGCTGGCAAAAAAATTTGTTATTATTATGGAAGTCAAGAGGACGTAAGTAGATTGGTCAAAAGGGAAGGTGACACTTGTTATAGGAGAGGCCAGATACTGTCTGGGAATAGAGTTTCAGGGCAAGCCTAGTTTGCTGGGACATAACTCCCCAGGATCCACCTAGAGCAGGAAAGGTGATAATGATACGGAGATCTCATAAACCTATCAGGAAAATTTACAGAGTCATGTACCATGTAATAACACCATGCTAATCGCATGAATATAAGAAATAGCCTTCTCAATGCTATGGAGTTGGAAGATGAACCAGTTTGATGATTCAAAGGTCACACTTTATAAGGATAAACCTGTGACTGGGTGTTTAGAGCACAGAAAGGTCTGATTAGCCACTGAAATAATTAGTCAGGATCAGCTACATGGGTGTGTGGCCTATGCAATCACACAGGACCCACACTTTGAAGTGCTCATACCTGGCTTAATGCTCTGTTGTTTACCGTCTTGGAATTCTTACTGCTTTTTGAACAAGGGACTCCAAAAATTCATTTTTCCTTGTGCTCCACAAATTACATAGTCACGCAATCATCACCATCAAAGCTCATGAATGGAATATAAACAGCTCTTTCCAATTTTCTGTGGGTGATCTTTTACTGAGTGAAGTGGCAAAGGCTGGTATTTTTCCATTGAACAAATTACAGTCAGTCCTGCAATTATCACCATCAAAGTTCATGAATGTAATGTAAACAGCTCTTTACAGGTTTTGGGTGATCATCCAATCACCTGGGTGAAGTGGCAAGGGCAGGTATTTTTCTCCTGAAGAAATAGGAACATAGTCACTCGTTCAAGAACCTAGCAACTAAATGCTAAGTCAAGATCTGAACTCTCAGTCCAGGGATTGTAGTATCACCCTTCACTATTTTTTCATCAAAGGCACCTGTATTTCTTATCCACTCTTCTCCTTGTTTACTCACTTGGTTTACTATTATCCCAGCAGTCTTAGCATTCCTTTAAAATAGCCAGGGTGTGGGGTTAAGCCCTTTCTTTTTGGCAGATGACCTAAGGGTGCTTGGAGTTTGACAAGATATCATCAATTCGTTTTGCGTCTTCTTTTCCCCCACCTTCAGGTCTCCCTCCACACATCCCTACCCCTTCAGAAAGCCTTGTGTATGGAAGGAAAGAGAAGAGGAAGAGCAACATTTATTAAACCTCTATTATGGGTCAAGTAGTGTAGTCAGAACCAGCTGAAAGGAAACATGCTCTGTTTTGGTTTGTATTCTTACTGTGTCAGGCCCTGTGCTACATATTTACACATGCCTTTTGCTTATTTGAGACGTCTCCTTTTTCATCTTGTAGCCTTGCCTTCCAATTCCAAAATTAAAGATTTACAAACGTCAGAGTTGGAAGAAACTTCAGAGGTCATCTACTCCAATCTTTCCTCCCCTCACTTTACAGAGGAAGAGGCTTCAGTCCAGAAAGGGGGAGTGACACGTTCAAGGTCACAGATCTCTTGCCGTGGCAAGTGCGGCTAAGCCTGTGCCTATATGTGCACCTCTACCTGCATGAAGAAAGCCAGGCATGGTTGTACTTAATCAGACATACCACTCTGTGTTGTTGACTGCATCTCCAAAACCTGGCGTGTCCACAATGGTGAGCCGCAGCCTCACTCCCTTCTCTTCTATGTCCACTGCGTGCTTGGTGATCTCCACAGTCTGCATGATCCGCTCTGGAGAAGGGGGAAACTGAGGCTAGGGCAAGAGCAGGGTCCTGCCCAGTCAGGACGAACTGTCCACCCCAGCCAGCTTCACCCAGACTGCCTCGTCCACGCTGCTGTGCTCCCGCCCCCTGGCCACATGCTCTCTGGGAACCAGCAAGGAACACGTTTCCCAACACAGGAAATGCCGGTGGCTGTTGGCTCTGGCCCCAGCCTCTTCTCTGCTCTGGGCTTTTTTTCTTGGATTCCTGGAATCCTTGAGGGGGTCAGAGATTCAGTCAGAGAGCAGGCTTCTGGTCCCTACCCCACTTCAGCACCCACATCTTCAGCGAGCTGGCTGGTGGCCTGCCAGGTTGGATGGGCCTATGGAGAGGTGTCTCCCATCCCTCCAGGCAGCCGTGGTTTCCTTGTATGCTGGCAGTTTTCACTCCCCAGGTTCTAGATTGAGTTTGCTCTCCTAAGACAGATCTGCCTACCTGTCCTCATGCTCCTTTACTGTCCTTACCTTCAGCACTGAGCAGCTTCCGGTCCCGATACAGATCCGTGAGGAAGAGGCTATTGACAAGGGTGGATTTACCCAGGCCAGACTCTCCTGACAGGGGACGGAGAACATAGGCACCAAATCACAAGGTAAGAGTTGTGACCAAGGGGGGCCATCAGTGGATCAAGGTGTGTGGGAGCTGCTTTCTTATCTCATCAGGAAGGTGACTGACCAAATTTTAGAGCTGGTAAGAAGCAATAAGATCAGCTTGTCCAGGCTTTGCATTTGATGCGGCCCAGAGAGGGCAAAGTCACACCAAAAGAAGCAAATACTAGAAAACTGCTGGGGAGGTGCTCTCTTCACCACGTCACATTGCCCCTCACACGCCAATGGCGCCTGGCTACTGTTTTAAAAGGCAGGGTCACTTGCTGCTTGCGCCTTTCCCAAACATTCCCCTCTGCACATGTACCCCTACCACTCCCACCTAAAACACCCCCTTTTTCATCCCCGTGTTGTCCTCTACCTGCCACCATGAGGGTAAAGTCAAAGCCCTTCTTCACAGATTTTCGGTGGACCTGGTTGGGGAGGGTCGCAAATCCCACATACTCCTTGTCATCCTAGTGGACAGGAAGAAGGACTGTATCAGTGGGACAGACTGGAGGGAGGGACCCCAGAACCCAGCACCAGCCCTCTCCTCCCTTCTAGGTCTTTGCCCTCTATTTCAACTCGTTGCCATCCAGTCAAAACTGGCTCATAGCTGACCCTCCATCAGAGCCACTGGAGGATTCGAGCCACTACAGAGGGGCCCCCTTTGGTTAAGCAGCACTTCTCCCTATGAACTGCAACACCCAAGCTCCCTGGATCTTTGCCTTAGTCATTTAGAAACCCTACCAGACTCCTTTGAGGCTCTGTCTGAGACCAACAGCTGAGCCCCTATTCCTGCTGATACTGTCAATTCCTAATGACTTGGGGAAGACATAGAGCTGAGGCTGACACAGAACAGAGCGTACACACACACACACACACACACACACACACCCTCTGTAGTCTTCCTGCACCAGCCCACTGTGCAAAGGCAAAGGAAGGGCTGGAGGCTCTACCTCAGAGGAGTCATAGGGATCCAGTTTGCCCCATGGGCTACGGGGCCGGGCTGAGGGGCTGAGGGGGGGTGGGGCAGAGAAGTACTGGTGACTGTCAGAGGGCTGACTCCAGCTGGGGGGTCTGAATTCCAGGTCTTCATCACAGAAATCTGGAGCCTGAGAACTTGGCTCTGGGATTTGGGAACATGGTTCCGGGATTTGGGGCTTGGGCACCCAGGTCTTGCTCTCCTGTGGGCGGCAGTACTCGCTCCCTGGGTAATCCTTCACGAATTTGGTCAGTTCTGTGTCATCCGTATCCTCCAGGAAGCGCTTGATCTGGGTGATGGGTGAGGGAGGTGGGCAGGTGGGAGGTAGCAGGAAGGCGGAAATAAAGGAGGAAGACAGGAGGAGGAGGAATGAGAGTTTGTGGTTAAAAGGGAAAGAAAATACAGGAGCAGCCAAGCCAGAAGTCCCACTATCCCACCACCCTCACCTGCGCACGGATCTCCCCAACACTAGAGGCCAGACAGAACTGTGAGGTCCCGGAGGAGCCCTGGGCTGTCCAGAGAGCCATGCTGACAGCCTGAGGAGCTGTGCAGCCTCAGTCTTGGGGCTCCTGCTCAGCAAAGTGCTTGCTGAGGCTGCCCTTCCTAGGGGACAGGCTGAGCCAGGGGCCAAGAAGTCAGAGTAAGGGGGAGCAGAGATGGAGGTGTTAGAGCCAGAGGTGGTCGAGGTTTAGGATCCAAGAGACAAAGGACAGAGTGTCATCAGCCAGAAGCCGGCAGAAGGCAAAAAGAGGAAGGAGGGAGTTTGACAGTGTCAGGTAACCCCAGTGCCAGCAGGGGGCTCTGTGCTTCTTGTCACTGTGGGTGATGCGCCTGAGGTGCAGAAACTCCTGGGGGGTGCTCCCTCTATGGGGCTCACTACTCAGAGTTCAGTACTGCTGACTCTAGAATCTCATTCCAAACGCTGAGCCACACCAGGGCCTGAGCCTGGGCCCGGGAGAGGACTGTAACCTGGCAGGGGATGGCAAACACGGGAAGAAGGTAGTCAGAGCTATGAGGGAGAGGCAGAATTGGAAAATATAGGCAATAGAATCACTCAGGGAGGGCTGAGGGTTGGCTGGGCCTCCAAACTGCTGACAGCCCCCAACTATCAGGGACTCTCCAATTTCCCCTAATACCCAGAGCCAAATTCTAGCCAGAGGTTCTGGCTGGGGTCTGGCCTGAACTGGAAGCTACAGGGGTTGGTAGACAGAGAACAGTTAGACACCTCTGTAGAGGCTTGCTCTACCCCATCCCCAGCTTGAGAGAGAGGTCACCCCCAACACCCCAGGCCCAAGTTTTCTACCCTTAAGTTTCTCCTTTGGGGCCAGCCCCCTCTGTGGGGTGCCTGGCAGTGCTGGGCTCAGCTCTGCCTCACAATACCCACGTGCCACTCCCAGACAATGGACAAAGGCTGGCTGCAGAGACTGATTCCCCCTCTGGGGGCTGGCCATGCCTGTGGGGCTACCCTGGACCACTGCAGAGTCTCAGTCCAGGTATGGGGTGGGGAGGCGAGATAAGATGGTTCTGGTCTTTCCACCTACCCTCATTTTACAAAGAGAAAATGTTAAGGAAGTGGACTTGAACACTGCTATGGATTGAGACAGAGAGGCTAGAGGGGAAAGTCCCTGAGAGCTGCTTCTAGGTTGTCCTCTCCTAAGTCCCCACAGCTGCTTGTAGCTACAGTCTTCAGGGATGGACTCAAAACTCACTGCCACAGAGTCAGATCTGACTCTGAGCTGACCATCATCCCGCAGGGTTTTGGAGGCTGGAAATCTCACGGGAGGACACTGCCCATCTTTCTCCCATGGAGCCGCTCGTGGATTCAAACTGCCACAGAGGTGAAGCTTTTACAGCAGCGCAACTTCCTACAGACTGTACCCCCAGAGCGCCCTTCAGGTCTGGACAGAGGGGAGGAAAAGAGGGTCCTGAAACTACAACCAACATGTGGAGGCTTATTGAGGAGAAGCGGAAAGCTAGATTTAACAGGCTTTTCTCATCTGCCATATTTGTGGGCCTCAGGGAGGTGAGCACACACTTTGGTTTATGCTTGCTTTTCTGGCATCATTAATTATGCCCCCTCCCTTTTCACTTTTAAAAGTTTCCTAACCATTAATTATATGACAAAAGACAAGGGATGAGGCTGGGGACAGTAGGTCTTATTGGCTGATGGCTTAAGAGTCTGGGGAATTCCAGAGAGCCCTGCCCCTCTGCACAGCTCCACAGTGAGCCAGCAGTCAGTCGTCCCGGGTCAGGCTCAAGGCAGAAGAGATGGCAGTGCTCAGCCTGGCCTTACCAGGGGCTAGAACGGGAAGAAGCATCGGGGTAAGGGCACAAGTAGGTGCTGCTGGAGACCTCCAGACCGCACACTCTTCTAGCAGAGCCACTAGAAGCCCAGCAGCATCCTATCAACTAGCCCTGGCTTCTCATCCACAAGGAGTAGGACATCCCCAGCTCTACATCAGATTTTGAGCCTCGGTCCCAGCCACCATGGTGAGAAGGCAGGGCCAATCCACCCATCTCCCAGAGAAGCATCTTACCCCAGCTTCAGTCCTCTCCTCAGGGACGGAATTCCCTTGCCATCCCAGCGAATGGTCCATGCCCCACGCTTCAAGCTCCCTGTCAGCAAACTCTAGATCTAATTTTATCTCCCAGGCAAAGTTCCTCACACACAGAAACAGCCCGGTCTTGGTGCTCTTGCTGTAATCTGGCTTCCAATGGTTTGCTCCTTTCCCTTTCTCTTTGACCCCCTGGCTCTGGCAAGGGCCAAAAAAGCCTGTGGAATGTCCTTCCCCACCCTCCCCTCCTACCCTCCCCTGGGCTTCCACCCTCCAAGGACAGCTCAGCTGCAGCAGGATCACTAGGTTTCTCTGCAGTTCCCTCTTTCTCTGATTGGCTGCCCCATGACGCCTGCCCGCTGCCTACCCTGGTGGGCACAGCACCAACCTCCCAAGTCTGCAGCACAGGCTCTTGAGCCACTTGGCCCTCCCTGTTAACACTCAAGGACACTGAGGCCTGTCCCCAAGGTGACCTGGCCTATCAGAGCATGAAGACAGCACTATTCATCAGAGCCAGGAGACTGCACTCCAAAGAACTCCAATCCCTCAATTTCCTCTTTCACCTTAACTTTAAGCAGTGCTTAAACAGAATGGGATGTCCTGCAATCCCCTGGAGCTCCCCCAATCCCGAGGTTAGGGTCTTACAGGAATGGCTCTGCTTTTCTCCCCAGTTATTGGTGTTCTCCCCACAGAAAACTTCTCCCCTACTCAGTGCTTTCAGAAATTTACTCCTGGATTTTCCTTCAAACAGCCTCAGCCACAGAGGGGTCTTTGCCTGGAGGGTACCCTAGGACATCTAACATCTGACTCATGGGGGCCTGGACTCATTCTATCACCCTTATCTCCCATTGAGCCACCTGGAGAGTAGTTTGAAGTTGCTCTCTGAGGGATATAGAAGGCCAATGGGAGATTTCTAGCCTAAAGGCTTCAGAGCTGCAAATGGGACGGGAGACAAAGGGGAGGGGCTGTCTGGGAGTGTGCACACCGAACACTGAATGAAGAACCGAGGGACCCATGTTCTGGTTTGACTGGGAATACCCTTTGTGAGTTCCATTACTATCTGATTTCAGGGTCTGAGGAGCTCTGTTGGCATAGTCCATAGGGAGTTGTGCTGCTAACCCAAAAGTGGTGCCTCTCTAGTGGTTCAAATCCACCAGCAGCTCAAGATAAAGATGGACAGTCTCCTCCTGTGTGATTTAGTCTCAGAAAACTCGCTGGAGGGTCTATTATGAGTCTGTTTGGACTGGAAGGCAATGAGTTTTTGAAGGAACAATTAAGGGAGGTGCTGTGGTGGTGCGCTGGATTAAGCATTGGGCTGCTAACTAAAAGCTGCTTCTTGTGGTGGTGGTGGTGGTGGTCATGGTGGTGATGGTGTACTGTAGCATCGGAACCGACCCGTAGCTGACCCTCCAGTGGGTTTTCAGAGGCAGTTAATTGCATGAGTGATTGCCCATCCTTCTCCACGGGGCAGCTGGGATTGCTTTGGGATTGCAGCAAAGCTTCTTGCCACTAGGCCACCAGAGCTCCAACTAAAAGCTTAGTGATTCAAGTCCACCAGCCACATTGCAGGAAGAAGATGAAGGAGTCTGCTTTATAAAGATTTAGAGGCCTGGAAATCCTATGGGGCAGTTCTGTTCTGTCCCAGTGGGTCACTATTAGTCAGAATTATCTTGATGGGAGTGAGTTTTTTAGTTTTTAATACCTAATTGTGAAGGAGCCCTGTTTGCTCAGTGGTTAAACATTTGGCTGCTAACCAAAAAGTCATAGGTTCGAATCCACTAGCCACTCTGCAGAGCAAATATGTGACAGTCTGCTTCCATAAAAATGTACGGCCTTGGAAACTCTATGGGACAGTACTACTCAGTCCTATAGGGTCATTATGAGTCACAACTCAACAATGAGAATGTCTAATTGTGAACAGTCTTGCCTTAAGGAGTTTGGAGAAAGAAAGCACTTCTAAATGATGGAGCTCTCAAGCTGCTTTGAGTCTGACTAAAAAATGTAGACCTCAGAGAGTAGGTAGTCACAGGTTGGTTATTAATATTGGTCTGAAAGTCTTTTCACATACCAATTAAAACCCTCAGGCAAAAGGAACTTTCCCCACTGCCTTCTTTTGACAAGAGACCCTCTAAAAGAGTCTGGCCTGACATGAACCAACTGGCCTGATTTGAGGGCAAGAGCTTGAGCCTGAGACTTGGTGGGGGGTAGAGAAGGGAGCCTTTATTTAGAGCAGAGCAGGGAGGACTTAGCCAAGCTGTAAGCACCAAGACCTCAGCTGAACAACTGGACTTAGTGTGTGGCAGAAAGAGCCCCTCGAACCACTGCTGGGCTTGGCATTGGGAACAATCAATCCTCCCCTAGGCTTCCATTCCTGGAACAATCAGTCTGTCCATCCTCACTGGGGGAGGAAGAGGGAGGCAGGATAAAGACAGGCACCACTTGGCTTCTCCCAGGAAGCTCCATTTGGGGAAGATCACAGGGTCATCAGGACTTCCTGGCCAAGACTTGGGGCTCTGCCTGGACACAGCTTGAGAGACAAGAGACCAAAAGCCTAGCCTTTCCAAACCTGGAAGCTTCTGGTTTCTCGGGGCCCTGGGACTAGTTACAGTCCTCTCTTATTGTAAATAGATTGTTCCTCCTCTCGCAGGGAGTTTACAAAGTGGGCTTCTTGCAGGCCAGAAGGACAGGCTAGTGTGAGGCCTGGAGGCCCTGTCAAATGGCATGATGTGTTTGTGACAGCTCTGGAAACAGCAGGCGCAGGGCTGGTATCTTCACAGTCAAGCATCAAAACTTCCTACCTGGGGCCTCCAGGGAGACTGGCTGGGGTTACTGTTTATCTTGTCACTACAGGCAGGGAGTGAGAATGACACCACCACCCTCCTCGCCACTCCACGCATTGCAGAGGGACCTGGGGTGGGGGTGGGGGGTGGTAGATGCATCAGAGGAAAGCTTTCCCAAGGATCCTGTTTGGAGGATCCAAGGGATCTAACTGAAATGGGGGTGTGGGGTGGGGGCAGAATAATGACCTGGTCTTCTTTCTCTCTGCCGCTGCCTCTTTTCAGGCTGTGCAAGAAAGGGCCCAAGCGGCTCTCCTGGAAGGGGCCAGCAGTGTTTATGGGCCTTCTCTCTGTGTTTGCCAAAGGAAGTTGGTGCTGGCCTCTGCTCCCAGGGTACGTGGTTAAGTAGGGGTCACCTAGATAACAGCCAGCCCAGGGAAGGGTGGGGACCCTCACCTCCGCTCATCACCAATGCGCCCTCCTTTGCCCAATATGCGCATCTCGGCCAGCAGCGGGCGCCTCCCTCAGCACAGACCCACCCTTTCGTCCAAGAACGCTGGCAGCACCCTGGGGGTCGGGTCGAGGCCCGCTTGGTCACAGCTTGGGCCAAAGGGAGAAACTTGGAAGCGGAGACGCAGCGGCGCCGGCCCGCAGTGCCGGCTCGCGCCCCGGGCAGGCGACAGCACCCTCCGCCCCACGGAGCAGAGGCTGCGGCGCCCACGTCCCCGAGCTTCGCACCGGGGGCGGCAGGCCCTGCGCATCTGGGTCCTGCCCCGCGCCCGTCCGCCTTACCATGGCTGCAGCCCGGACTGGGCCGGCTTCTCCTGGACAGCGCCCGAGCGACCCGCGGCCGGAGCTGCGCGCCGACCGCGTCGCACCGCCGGCCCCCACCCGCCGGAGGCGGGGCCCGGAACCCGGGGGCGGGGCGAGCCGGTCAGGGGCGGTGCCTGCACTCACCGGCGGGCATGAGCGAGTGAGGGAGCGAGCGAGCGAAATGGGGCGGGGGGCAGCCCTGTCGCACCCGGAGACCTCTGCCACCAAGCATCGACAGTCGCTTAGCAGTGAGTGAGGGGCCCGGCTCCAGGTCCTGGGTCTGCACTTGTTGCCTGGTCCTTCCTCACTCAGATCCTGAAGGGTGACTTCCTCAGGCAGCGCACACACTAAGGGGCTTTAACCAGTGGCCATAGAAAAAAGAATGGGGCACCTGACATCTGCAGGCGATACTTTTGGTGATACTAGGGCTGGGGGGTCTCTGCATGAGTTGAAGAAAACACACTAGCTATCCCCAAAGATTCAACGACGTTTGCAGGAAGCAAAGCGGAGTCTTAGTCACTGCAGCTCACCACCCTCCCCAAGGTGGGGACCGCCAGACACGCCCCACCTCCACCCATGCTGTGGAGACAGGTTCCCCAGACGCTACCTTCATGCAGGACCCTAGATTAAAGATTAAAGAGGATTTGCCACATGAATTACCCAGCGGATCATCTGCTGGAAGACCGGAAGGGAAAAGCTGAGTGGCCCTCACAGGTGGCTTGGAGCCTTGCCTGGGGTGGAGGAAAGTGGGGAGAGGCCAGCCCAGGCGCGACTCCAACAAGCAGGTGAGATGCTGTGAGGACAGCTGTCCCAGCAGCTTTAAAGGCATTAGAGACTCAGAGGGGTCAGAGCAGCAGCCAGGGGAGGTAGCTGCCTGGGAGGGGCGGGGGCGGACTTGGTGAGGGATTTCCTGAGCTAAGCTGGTCATGTTCTTGTTTAAGTTTCAAGAAGCCATACCCCTTCCTGGCCCCCAAAAGCCCCAGAGTAGAAGCCTGCTTATCTTATTTAGGCCTGATCTGTTGCCCAATGGTCAAGGCTGGAATCAGGCAGGACTCAACAGAAGCCAAGAGAGGGATCTGGGGACAGGAGGTGGGATTAGGTCTAGAAAAACACCAAGCTCCTAAAGAATTTTTGGCACTGATGGACTCGGAAATGGAAAAGGTTTGTTTTGGTTTTTTTTTCTTAAAGACTTCAGGGACATTCACAAGCTAGCTGACTGAAGAACAATATTACTGCTGGGTGGGCTTGGGCAACTCACCTCACTTGTCTGGTGATGAGAGGATTAGACTAAATGATGCCTTAAAGTCTTTGCAGCTCTGGCACTCTAAAAGCAGGCTCAGTGAATGAAGGAGGGTGTGCTATACGCTTCTATAGGCTTGGAGAAAGAGGGCAAAGCAGCAGCGAGAGAGGCTGGAGAAAAGTTGGTGGTGCAGACACTCAGGGGAAGGGCTTAGATCTGAGAGAAAGATGAGGAGGCAGAGAGTGGGGGCGAGCAGTTTAGCTCTGATGAGAAGGAAGCTCTGAAGGTAAGAGGAGGCTCCAGGAGGCAAATCAGGACACCTGACGCTGTACCCAGGAAAACAAAGAGTTTCCTAAAAGAAGAAAGAAACCAATGGCTTTTGGAAACAGGCAGAAGCAGCAGCAAGTTTGAGCTTCATAAAGCCCCACTGTTAGGAACTAGTTGCTGGCCACTAGTATTCAGGCTGCATTTAGGGGAATCCCTCTGGGATGTTTCCACTCAGTAGTCAGTGCAGGGTTGGAGGAGAAAGTGTACTTCAAAGAAGGCAGATTCATCACAAAGCCTTATTTTCCAACATCATAATACATCTCTTGCCCCCAGGCTCGGCCACAGTCCAGGTATGGACACAGACACATTACAGAAGAAAGTTCGACTAGTTCATCCTCAGCTGTGGCTTGAACCCTACCTCTTCTCTGACACCTGCTGCCCTGAGTGTCTTTTAAAGTGCACTGGAATCAGCTTGCTTTGAAGGAGTCAAGGCCCCAAGTCAGACCTGATTTGTAAGGCTCAGCTCCAAGTCACTCTACTCCCTGAGCCATAGGTCCAATAACGAGACATGCTGGGAGATATAAAAGCTGAAGAGAGACATTCTACCTGAGCAAGTCCTGCAGGCTGGCTTTGCAACATTATGGGGTCTCTGGGAGAACTTGGCCTTGAGCAGAGGTACCCATGCCAGCTTTGGTTATTACCTCACTGCCTCAAAGTCCCTTCCCTTCTCTAGACCTGTGTTTCCTACTCAAAGAGAACAAGACCAGGTTGCCCCAACACCAGCTCATACATCGTGGGTTAGAGAAGGCAGGTACTGATAGGTGCCAGTAGCAGAGCTGAGATGCTGCTGTCCTTGCACGATTTATTGATGGTCACTTAGTGCTCTTCCCCACCTCCAGTTCTCAGGTGAACCTTGTCTCAGTGCCATGCAGCTCTTAGAGCTCTGGCTTTCTCTTGAAATTTGACATCCCACTGGGCATCAATGCCCTTCACTAGAGTACAGTTCTCTGGATGTTTGTGGGGGTGGGGTATCTGAGTGAATATCTGGGGAGGGGATGCTTAGCTTGGCACAGAGTAATTCCTCTGAGGAACTTGACTCAGCAACTGTGACTCCATCTGCTATCCTGGGCTCTCCCTGCTTAGCTCAGGCCAACATGGTCCATGCAGAAGACCATATGGTCCTCTAAACAGGGTCTTTCTTTCCTGCCTAACCACGATTAAAGTTTGCAAGGCACAGCAGTTAAACAAGGAGGCTGCACTTGGGCCAAGTCAAGGTGCAAGTTCAAAGCCAAGAAGAAAGCAATTATCAAAGGAAATCAGGATTTCAGGTCTGCGTAACTAGCAAGAGCCACTTTTGCCTCTCAGGTTCTGAGTTTTCCTTAAGTGATACAAAGACTAATTATAGTCTCAGCCCTATCCCCAGATGTATATGAGTCACTGATGATTTAGTCTGAGTGCCCTGATCACCGGATGTATCTTTCAAGGAAACTTCAGCCAGTCTGTCCAGCAAGGTCTATGTGGAGGCAAGAAACCGAAATACCACTCCTCCATCTGCTCTCCAGTATCCGTGTTCCTGGGGCAGGCATGAGATATGGGTGGCAAAGCCCAGGGCCACTGTGTTTATGAGGTGTTTCCTGGCACCTGCTGAGCAGCTGACTTGAGCAGCAGTTCTGGAACTGGCCAAGTGCTGGAAGCCAGCTGCTGTTCAGCGTTAAGAACTCTTCCAACACTTGCCGTGCAAAAGGGCAGGGATGCAATAGTTCAGGAAGGTACCTGATAATGCAACTACCACCACAAGTCTGAATTCCCTCTACCTTTCTAGTTTCTATCTGAATACATGCCACGGCCAAAATTCAAAGACTCTAGAAAACTGCCCTACAAACTCTGGATAGCTGAGTTACCAGATTCTCACATGATGCTGCACCAAAATCTGTCTCCTTCCAGTTTTCACCCTCAAGTGCCTCCATGCTAACAGCTTTGCTGACTCATTTCACTGGATTGTCTTTTGTTCTGTGATGTCCCTTCCTTTCAAGTGACCCATTTGTGTCCTTTTCTCTCCCAAATTTACCACAAACCCTCAAGGTCAAGGAATGTGCCTTCTGTTTTAACCTCTGCTCACTTCAATATAGCAGACATGTGATGTGATATGTGACTGGGTTTCCAGGCTTTTGCCCCCAGGAGATGTCTGATCAATATGGATTGACTGAAAGGATTTATTGATTAGTTTTCCACTCTGATTTTGGAGGACAGACAAGGCTTGAGGCTTTGGGCTTCATGGACTCATCCTCTGCCCTTCATGCTGGCTGCTAATTCACTCACATTCATCTTCCACTCAGAGAGTCCACAGACAGATCTTGCTCCTGGGAACACCTTTCCCTTCCCAAGTCTTAGTTCTTAAAGAGGCTGCTGAACCAAGAAGCAATTTTCCACGAATATGTGGCTGCAGAAGATACAGTCACATCCCCAAGTCAGGATACTCCCTGAAAAGCTCCCAGCTTTGATGGAGTAAGTTCTGAGACACAGTTTCTTCATCTGTGAAATAGGGAAGAAAAAGGCCATCCCGTAGGGTTGCTATGAAGATTCATTAAGGTGACATACATAGTATGATTATCATTACTAAGTGATTCAATGGTGGCTGTTTCCTCTGATACTGGGAATATTTATCAACACCAAACTGGCAAGAATCCATTGTGACTATTTCAAATGCTTTTCCTCAAAAGGATTAGGAGTATGCATGCGTGCAGGACATAGAAGAATGGGAGGAGAGAGAATTCCAGAGACAAAAGTGACATTAGAATGACTATGCCATCACCACCTGTGGCGTCAGCATTTCCAGCTACACACACCACTCCATCTCTTGAGAGGTCCTGGTTTCAAACCTACTGACCTCAATTCCCAAAACTGCCATGATGTAGACCCCTAGAGCGAGACGACTATGTTTCTGGTGGGCGTGCCAAAGAAAAAAAGACTTTGGCTGGCTCAGTCGTCCGATCCACAGCATCTGAGATTCTCTTAGGCACTGCCTGGCATTCTGTCCCCCTCCCTCCAGGCCTTCATTCAGTCCCCAAGGCGCAGCTGTCCCCTGCTGCTCCCCTCACAGCAGCTGGGTCAAAAGCAGCTGAACAGAGAGAAATGGGACATAACCATTTCTGTTACTCTAGATGGCCTTTCCCTGGTTGACCAGCTGTCAGTGGGGATCCTCAGAAACAGATTTTCTTCTTCACCCAAGTATACATCCTGACCTTTGAAGCCAACTTCCTTAATCTGTCCAGAAAAATTTCTTGTTTCAAAGACTACCGAACTACTCTGGCAGAAAAACATAATGTTGGAGATGGGTACCAGGCAAAGAACCAAGTAGCTACCAAAAATTTACCAGAAAGTCCAAAACGGAATCATCCAGATTCTGCCCTATGCGGGTACAGTCCAAATAGAACAAAAAACCAAGGAGTTCTGGCCTCCACTGTGGTATCAAGACCATGAGAAAGGCAAAGCATTTATAAACAGGATTACCCCACACTGGTCTCGCAGGGCAGCCAGCATATATTTTCAGATGCTATTTGATAAGGAGCAACTTGTCTATGTCACAGCCAGCCTAGAGTGGCCAACTTCTGGGATGCAGAACATTCAGGGTTAAAACTGGGAAAGCCTCAGGCAAACCTGGATGCTCTCTGTAGTCTGGGCCAAAATAGCAAGTCTGGCTCAGGGGTCACCAGCCCCCTTCCTGAGATCTGCTTTCCCAGCCTGTGCTAGACTTAGTTGCCAACAGCAGCTGGAAATTAACAAAGTACCACCAACAAGGAAGATGCCTGGCTCCTAAGAAGCTGTGTGGTGACCGTCAAGCTGTCATCAAAAGCCTCCTGAGGGGACCTGAGTCATTTTTAGCAACTTTACTCTGTTCTTTCAACAAATGCTCTCAAACTACAAGCCTCCATAAGTATGAGAAACAGGAGTCAGAAAGATGGTTTCTCCAGAGTCTTTTCAGATGACCCTTGTTCCAGGATTCTGTTAACACATTCTCCTCTTAAAGGAAAGTCACCTGAGCAAAACTTCCCTGTGGCTCAGGCGCCAACAGGAGGCTTATCTCCTCCCCCATGGGCCAAATGACATGTCACACGAAAGACACTGGCGTCTGCCTCACGGATTGCTGAGGTGGCCGTCTCTAGTTGCTGGCCTGTCTTCCAGAGCTGCTTTCTTGCATAATTGATAGATATAGCAAGGAGTACACCTCCTTGTCCTGACAGCCTGGAAGCCACATATCCAAGGACAATGAGGTCAGGTGTCCTGAGGACACAGATCCTGGGGCCACAACAGATTTATCCATCAGAGGCGCTCCAGCCTCTCTTGTCAGGAGTAGCTTAATTCCCAGCAACTCCCCAGGGTTGTGTGAGAAGACAACCCCTGCTGACCCAATAGGGCACCCTGGGGACCTTCCTGTTGAGCTTCTACTAGTTTTTATTTAAAAAAAAAAAGACTACCCGGAATGCTTCCCTCCAGCTAGACCTCCTCTGGGGAGATTCTAGCCTCTTATGTCCTAATGTAAGGATGAGAAGCATCTGTCCGCCACTCCTTAAACTAAAGGGCTTTTAGGGGCCATTTGGGAGGAGGCTAACACTTAGAGGCTGAATGAGACATGGTCCCAGCTGTGCTTCCTGAAGGGCCTGTGAAGCCCAACAACAAACACACACTGCCTTCCCAGGCGCTGTGGCTGGGCCACCCGAGACCCAAGAATCCCTACCAGGAATCTGGAACAGACTCAATGGTCAAGCATTCCCAAATCAGAGGAACCACAGACAATCAGACATCAGCACTACAGTATCCCTGCCAGGCTGCCTGTGGGCCATGTGGCCCAGAGGCAGGCTGAGGAAGACGCAGTTCTCTCATGGTGCACTTCTAGACCTCCTCACCTGCAGAAAATCCGAAGACTATCTAGCCCAGCTGCCTGAAAACCTGCCCTTCCCAGTTTCTGAGGCGCAGATCTGATGCTGAATGGGGCTGGAGAATTGTAATTATCCAGACAGGATAAGAGTTATTTTGGGAAGGAGCCGTCCTGCTGCCAAGGCTTTTGACTTCCTAAACTAAAACAAGATGCACAAAAAAAGGGGGGTGAGGGTGGGGAAAGGAGGAGGAGCCTGCTCAATCAGAAGCATCACAACCTTAATGAAGGAGAATATTAACTCCTTTCTTCATCCCTAACCTATGAATTTACGTCAAGAGGTGAGCAAGAAGCTAGCAGCCTGGTTTTGTGCAAGAGAGTGTAACTTGACTCCTGCATCTCACTCGCTTCCCTAAGACCCCCAAAGCACTTACTCAGTCTGTCCCATTTATTTTTACATTGGAGCACAGACTATTTCATACTGCTGTTGAGATGCTTCCTGTTCATGTCTTATCTCTCCCAGCCAGATGGGAAGTTTCTCAATGCCAAAGAATGTAGACACTGTGAGACTGCAGCACATCCCCTTACCGTGCCTAGCAGCGTGCTAGTGTTGGAACAAAAACTGCTTGTTGAAGGAAGGAAGGGAAACGGGGGAGGAAGGAAGGGGAAAAGGGAGCGAGGGAGGGGAGAGATCTTTGGTTTTATATGAAGATAAACTCTAAAAGTAGCTGCTTCCACCCACAGCTGAATGCAGGGTGCAGCGCTGGGTATGAAGCCACCATAGAGGGCGGCGGTGGCATTTCTGGACACCTCCTCTTCAGCTGTTTAGTTATCTGAGCTCAGGCTACCCAGCTCCCATTTGTTTTCCATTTGCAGTGCAGCCTTGGCGAGCCCATGGAAAGGCCCCAACTGGAGACCATTTCAAGACTTTGGGCAATGGCACGAGACAGAACAGAGGCAGGAAGGGGGCTTGATTGGCTCATCAAACATGGGCCAAGAAGAATAAATGTACTTATGGGAGCACTGCTGTGTCAAACCAGGACACTCTGCCAAATTCAGGACACGGGGCTGCAGGGAGCAGCGTCCACCTTGTGTCTTTTTAAGTTGTGGAACCAGATAGTGTGTAACCCAGAAAAGCGACCCCTTTCTGAGTGCCCTGGGCTAGAGCAAGAGGGGAGCCAGGTGGAGACCAATCAGCTGCTGGCTGTGAAGACCGCCTCTCTCCAGAGCACTTGGCAGGATTCATGCTCTGCCAATGGGCCTGAACTCTTTTTTTTCCAGGGCTGCCACTAGCTCATATAGTGCCTTTGTGCAAATGGCCCTCTGGGGAGATGCAGCCCCACAGGAGAGTACTTTTAAAGGGATGCATGGTTGGACAAATGGGACACAGGCTAGATTTCAGCTCTCACCTGCTCCCTCCACCAGGTGTCCTTGTGCAGTGAGCAACCAGCCCAACTGTAGGTATCAGCTCTGTCTCCTTTGGCTAAGTGAGGGCACAGGAAAGACCAGAAGTAACATCCCCGGGGCATTCTTACCTCCTCATCTATCATCCGCAGTAGAAGCAAGGCAAACCCAGGAGACAGCGAATGAAATTCAGAAAGTGCAAACAGAAAAGGGAGAAGAGAAATTAACTATAAAGGCCTGTGGATCTGGACATCACCAAATCCCTTCCAAATACAAGTGGCCCCAATAACACCAGCCAGCATTTACTGAGAACTGCCAGGTACCACACCAAGATCCTTCCATGCAACCACTTGGTCAGACCTCACAATGACCCTAAGATGGGCAAACTGAGTTGTGGAGAGATAAAAGAACTTATCCAAGATCGTACAGTCAGAACACAGTAGATTCAGGGCTCAAGCTCAGATAATGTAACATCAGAGCTCAGGCTTTATGAAAATTCTACTTTATAGAGCTTTGCTCCCTTCTAAGGGGCAGGGCTGCCCTTCTCTTTTTCCTGAACAGCATTTTGAGAGCTTGTGCTGGTTGGTGTGGGCCTGCATTTCCAGGCTCTCTTCACCCCAGGAACTTCTTCATGCACAACCCTGGCCTCCCTCCTACTCATAGGGCTGAAGCATATTTTCAGTCACAAAGTTCACAGCAAGAACTCCCTGTGGACAAAAGTTAATAAATGGTATGAGGCCCTCTGCCTACTCCCACCAGAGAGGCCAAGATACAAAGGGAGTGGCAATCACAAGGACCTGAGACACCCCTCCAAAGGATTCCAGGGCTGGCTGCAGGACTCATTAAGGATTTTAAGGAGGAGGGCCAGACACCTTGCTTGGGAAGCAGCCAGCAAATACCCCCAGGTCCTGAGGCTAGAACGGAGTTCTAAGGAACCAGAGATGTATGAGCAGAGGCTTCTGTGTTGATGAGCATGAGGTTTGTCCTTCACTAAGCTGTGAAGCAGGTAGTTTACTCTGGTGGTTTTTTTCATCACTTGGCAGGTAAGGTCAGCGTAGGCCTAACCTGGTCTCCATTCTAGAGGTGGCTTCTCATTCAAAGTAGCCTTTTGGAAATGAAAACTGTTCTAAGTCCCCAGTGAATGACTCGCATGACTCTCTAGGCAAGATGAGAAATTCCTCTATTTTCTCATGTCCAAACCTCAACCAGTACCCTCCCAACAGAACTATAGCTACATAGCCACCCTCCAAACCTTCCTCTTCACCCCAAGTCCCTATAATGGCCCCCAAAAGGAGAAATAAGGACAGACCTTTCAGCCACCAAAGAGCACGACCATATATTCCATCAGAGATATCTGAAAATAGGAGAGATTTATTTTTGTCTGGTGTATTCTGCCACCCCACACCACTTATATCTAACTCCACCCAAAAGTCTCCTTAGTTCTTGATCCTCCAACAAGCAACTCTCTCACACCTTCTCTTTGTGCCTCTTTGCTTCCTAGAAGCCCCTCATCTCTGCCCTACCTCTACTTTGCTGCCAGAAAATCTCCTTGAGGACCTTATTCTCCTTTTAATACCCTTTGCCATCCCTCACATCAGCTCAGTTCTTCATCTCCAGTCTCAGGAAACTGCTTCTGACCCTGCAAAACTTCTCTACTACCTCCTGCTTAGAGAAGTCTAAGATTGATATCAGGTCCAACCTTATCATTGATGCCATTAGCTTAGGGCTCAGAGAAGCTGGCAGAAATTGGGGCAGTGGGCTTTGACACTGCAGGAAGGTAATCCCTAAAGCCCAGAATGAAGAGCCCTCTGCCCACCCCAACAAACCACCTCACTAAACTGGGGCTGCACCTGGGCGGTCTGCGTCTTCACATACCCAAGAAGAAAGCACTAAACCTTTCAATGGGTTGTATGCTGAGGTGTTTGTGGGTCTGTGGCACTTCCCTCCGCTGTGCCCAGTCTGGAGACTCCTCTGCTGGTGGTGCTGGTGGTGGTGGTGGTGGTGGTGGTGGTGGTGGTGGTGGTGATACTGATATGGTCGGTGGTGAAGGACTTGCCTTCTCTCTTCTGTACATCAGATCCTCACAGAAAGAATCTGAGTCCCTTTCAAAAAAGGATAATAAAGAGTCTGGGGCATAAGGGGACTTCAGCTCAAAGACAGGTGTTGTTGGCTGGCTCTGAGGCATTTCAGTTTCAGGATTGAGTAAGGCCCACCACGAGGAGTCAGGATCATACCTAGGTAAGGAGCGAGGAGGTAGAGGCCGAGGGATCAGTTCCAGTTCCACATGGGCAGAGGGCTTTTGGACAGGTCTTGTGGAGGGGCGGGCACTTTCTGGGAATCTTTGAGTGGGCTGGACAGAATATTTGTGGGCATGCTCATGTTCTGGTCGAACTGAATGTAGAGTTTTCTTTGCTGACTCTCTTGTTGAGGAGATGGTGACCCTGCGGCCAGATTCACTCTCTCCCTTGAATGAGGACTTTGTGCCGGATTCCACTGGTGATATCGTTAAGAGCTTTGTAGAGGTCCTGGGTTCAGTACATGTAGAAGACTTGTAGCTATACCTGGGCTCAGTACACACAGGAACTCGGGGCCCACCACCCATATCCCTCACGACAGAAAGCTTGAGGGAGGATTCCAAATTTACATTCCTCTGTGCGGCCTTGGCTTCTGAAAAAACGGAACTGTTAAGACTTGATTCATGTTCTTGGGTGGGGATTCTTTTCTGGACTGTCCGACCTCTGATATATTCTGAGCCAGATAGTCTCTGAGGAGACCGGGCCTCAGCAGTCGGCAAAGGCTTCCGAATGAATTCGGTCTGGACTGCTACATCCTTGGGATAAACTGAGCGCTTCCGTGGAACTCTGACCCCCTGTGGGTTCTGTACCTTGGAGGGTGCTTCTTTCTCTTGTAAGATGTCAAAGTTATCCTTCTTGTCTAGAAAACTCAACCGGCGAGCAGCTTTGGCATCTGTGCTTATCGAGGAGCGAAAGCTGTCTTCAGGTCTGGCAGGACTTACATATCTTCGCGCTGTCTCCTCCTTAGGTGGGCTGATATTCCGATGCAAGGGAGGGCTGGAGGAAATTTGCTGTCTCTTTAGCAGAGGAGTTTGACAGGGGGCTTCTGCTTTACACCGGGTGTCGGTGCCCCGAGGGGATGATGGTCTGGAGGCAGCTGGCCCTGCTTGAGGGGATAAAGGTCGAGGATAATTTGATGTGGTGAGTGGCACAGCGTCTGACTTTCGGTAGGGAGAGCTGGGTGAGGTGGCACCACTTCGATGGCTTGAGGTCACAGAATGTCCATGTCCCCGGTGAGGAGGGGCTGCGTTACTAACCTCAGCTCCTTTATGTGCGGAATCTGCTGCTCTGGACCCAACTTTATGAGTCTTGACCACCGGATAGACTGTACCCCTCTGAGTAGATCCCATATTTCACCAGCTGACTCGTATTCAGGGTCTTAATGAAGTCTTAATATTTACCCTGTTTTTAAAAGGGGCTGTTGTTCTAAGAATGTCTCAAATATTTCCCTTAGCTACTTCTCTGTCTAGTGATGTCATAAAGGAAAGAGCTTCCTATTAAACATCCTACCCACCAGCATTAATACTTCAGAGAATCTCAGGCCCTGACTGAAAGGAGACTGGGTGTTTTTGGAGTTTACACCATCAAGCTCAGAGCCAAGTTCCTAGCAAAAGTGGTTTATGAGAAAGGTCCTGACCCTTTCTTACACTCCTCAGATTCTAGGAATATAAGGAGGACTCAGAAAGAGCATCATACTAAGGCAAGTCTACCCAAACCAATTAAGCTGTCAAGCCCCAGTTTTAATAAAGTACAAGGTATTAAGTTGTCCCAATTATGTCTGACACTCTACCACATGCAAATAAAAAAAAAAAAAAAGAAAATAGAGCTCAAGCCTTTTCCAAGATCTGGTTGCTTTTAGGATAAAAATCCAGGTTGCTCACATCAGAAATTCTTATTTGGGAGAAAGCATAATGTTGTAGAAGGGATTTGGTATTATTGATTTCAATCATAAAGGACTAGCTAGCTGTACACCTCAGACAAGTTATCTGGCTTTGTGGAATCTGAGAAGCAATTCACTGAGTACATGAATGTCACATAAGAAGTATTACTGTTCTTTTCCATGATGTTCTCAGGATGGACTCTGGACCTTTTGAATTTGATGACTATCTTTCAAACTTTGGAGAAGAAAATGACATTGTCACTTTTCTCTCCCTTTTACATACTATTTTTCTTTCAGACATAGTCCCTGCCATATCCAACAAAAAATCCTCACCACTGGGCCAACAGGCAACATCATGATAGAGGAAGAAAAGACTGAAACTGTCAGTGATTTCATCTTGCTTGAACCCACAATCAACACCTTTGGTAACGGCAGTCAAAAGAAATGTTGCATTGGGGAAAATCCGCTGTCCAGGACCTCCCCAAAGTGCTGAAGAGCAGCCACGTCTGTTTAAAGACGAAGGTGTGTCTGATCCAAGCCATGATCTTCTTGATTACTTCCTATGTTTTTTAAAGTTCAACAATGAATAAAGATGACAAGAAAAGAACTTATGCCTTTGGGTTGGGGTACTGGAGTATTGGATATCCCATGGACTGGCAAAAGAGTAAATACATCTTGGGAAAAGCATAACCAAGGTGCTTCTTGGAAACAAAGATGGTGAAACTTTGTCTCATATGTTTGGGGACTGGTATTAGGAGAGACTGACCCTCGGGAAAAGATATCATGCTTGGCAAGGTAGAGTCTCAGCATAAGAGAGGAAGCTCTTCAATGAGAGAGTGACACGCCGAGTGTAATAACAGACTTAAGCATTATCAGAGATGATGAGGATGGCACAAGATAGGACGGGGTTCATTCAGATCTGTTGTTCATAGGGTTGCTATGAGTCATAGTCAACTTGACATCACCAAAGAACAACAACATATCCAACATTTCAGTACTGCCTGCAGGATCATTGAAGTTAAAGGGTGGTCAGACTCACTGTTTCCAAACTCCTTAAATTCAGCTTTGATGTAAAAGTGAAACCAGAAACCACACATGTTGTATTAACAAATACCTCAAGAAATTGATAAGTCTTGAGCCATCTATACAAGTCTTTAGAATATAAAAACATTCAGCCATGGTATCTTGCATTATAAAAATAGGATAAAAGCTGGAAAATATTTACTAATCAGGTATTTTGAAGACATTAAATACAGCCAGATTGAGATTGGCTTATTTGCTAAGCTTTCGTATGAGTTTCTACTTTAAATGTGACAGTTTATTGATGTTGTTGTTGTTGTATAACCCTGAGTTGGAACCAATCTGACCCTCCAGTGAGTTTTCAGAGGCAATTAATCACACAGGAAGAGACTGCCCATCCTTTTCCCATGGAGCAGCTGATGGATTTGAACCACGTGCCTTCTGGATTACAGCACAGTTTCTTACCACTATGCCACCAGTACTCCCTAGTTTATTGATATGTAACTTTTAGTCTAGTATAATCCTTATTTGCTTCCCTGGGAATATTATCTTTCTAATTTGTAGGCTAATGGCTGCTTGAATTTTCATAAACATATCTTAAAACCACTGACTGTGCAGAATCTTCCCCAGCCAGAGAAAAGAGACCTTCTCCAACCCTATGAAATGTAGGACACATTTTGGGACAGTAGTACCAGTCATAGCTGAACTGGAGAACTGACATGAGATGAGACCTTGAGACGGTGAGCAGCCAATACTCGCAGGACTAAGAATTTGGGGATGCTGTGAGGCACAAGGCTGAGGTGACTACATGCACATTTTGGTGCTGTCTTGACTATATTCTGTTATTAATCTGAATTATACCCTTTTGACTTCCCAAACAAAAACCCCACTATGACTTCTCTAATTTTGTTAAAATTAGCATAACGGTTTAATATTTTTTACAATCTCTTGAAGTAATAACGGGTTTTTTATTAGTATCCAGTCTCTCTACTGGTGGCCTAGTGTATAGGGATTTGCACTGCCAACCCAAAGACATGATGCTGAACCTACCAGCTGCTCCTTAGGTGAAAGATGAGCAATCTCCTCCTTTGTGATTTACAGGGTCAGCTATGAGTCAGTTCCAATTCGGGGACACCAAGAGAGATTCAGTAAAAGAAGGAGAAAGGGTAGCTTTAAGCAGTAATGTTTCAAGATGTAACCTAAAAATGCCATATCTAAAAACTTCACCTTGCTTGGATCCACAATTAATACCCTTGATACCAACAGTCAGGAAATCAGGAGATGCGTTGCACTGGATAAATCTGCAGTTAGGCATCTCACCAAATTATTGAGGAGAAATTATGTCAATTTGAAGACTAAGGTGCATCTGATTCAGACCATGGTTTTTCCAGTTACTTGCTCTGTATCTGAGAGCTGGACAATGAATAAGGATGACAGAAGAAGAATTGATTCCTTTGTCCTGTGGTGTGGGAAAAGAGAACTGAATATCCCCGGGCTGCCAAAAGAATCGATATGTCTTAGAGAAAGTGCAGCTGAAGTGGTCTTTGGAGGCATAATGAGGCTTCACCTCCCATACTGTGGGCATGTTGCTAGGAGGGGCTGTTCCTTGGAGAAGGAAATGATGCTGGAAAGGGTGGAGGGTTGTGGAAGGAGAGGAAGACCCCCCACCAGGTGGACTGACACTATGACTGCTGCAATGGGCTCTGTGTGTCAGGAAGTGTGAGGATGGCACAGGATAGAACAAGGTTCAGATCTTTTGTTCATATGGTCACTATAAGTCATACTTGACTCGATGGCACCTAACAACATCTGAATCATTATGGAATCTATGTCTTATGAGAAACAGGCTCAGGAATTAATGTGATGCCAATTAAAATGCTTCAACAAACAGACACAGTCCTTGACATGCTCACCAGCCTATACCAAGTAATTTAAAAGAGCTACCTAGCCAAACAACTGGAAGAGATCCGTATTTGTGCCCACTCTTCTAAAAAAAGTGGTACAGTAGAACCTGGAAATTATCAGTATCATTAATATCCTAAGTAAAATCTTGCTAAAGATTATCTAGAAATTACTGAAACAGAACATCAATAGGAAAGTTCCAGAAATTCAATATGGATTCACAGAGGTTGTGAAATGAGATATCACTGCTGATTTCAGCGGGATCTTGAATAAAAGCTGAGAATTCCATAAAGATATTCATTTGTACAAAGGCATTTGACTGTGTAAATAATAATAAATTATGGACCACTGAGAAAAATAGAAATTCCAGCACACTTCGTTGTGCTCATATGAAACCTGTACATAGACCAAGAAGCAGTTTTCAAAATAGAGCTAGGGGATACTGTGTGGTTTAAAATCAGGAAAGGTGTGTGCTAGAATGCTCCACACTAACAATTTTTTACCACATAATTTTTCTCCAAATAAATGATAATGAAATGGATTAATCATTACGTAACTATAATAGCATCCTAGTCATGACTCTGAATTGTTTTAAGTATTCTTATGAGTCACTGTATCAAAAGGAATTGGCAGACACAGAAGAATTTCATGAAACAACACGAGCAAGAGCCTATGATGATGAGGGAGGAAGTTCAGGCTGCTTTGAAGGAAATGGCAAAAAATAAAGCCCCAGGAATAGATGGTATACCAACTGAGATATTTCAGCTAACATACCTACTCCATACCTATTCAAGCTATATGCTGAGCATATAATTCAAGAAGCTGAACTATATAAAGAAGAGTATGTCTTCAGGATTGGAGGAAGACTCCTAAGACATCCTGTTAAACAGATCACACAGCTATGCTTGCAGAAAGTGAGGAAGCAATGCAATCCCAAAGGTGCACAGTTCAAATCCACCAGATGCTCCGCTGGAGAAGGAGGGGCAAACGCCTCCTGTGCCAGTCAGATCCAATTTGACGGTACACCAAATTAAAAAAAAAAAAAAACCAAACAAAAACATGAGGAAGACTTGAAGCACTTACTGAAGAAGATCAAAGGCTACAGTTTCAATATGGCTTACATCTTAATGTCAAGAAAATAAAAAATCCTCACAATTGGACGCAATCGAAGAAATTCAAAGATCCAAAGAAAAGCTGTTCTGGGCAAAATTGCCATCAAGGACCTCTAGAAAGTGCTAATGAGCAAGGAGGTCATTCTAAAGACTAAGATGCATCTAACTCAAGTCACAATATTTCCAATTGCTTCATATGCATGTGAAAGTTGAACAATGAACAAATGAAATCAAAGAAAGATTAAAATGAATTGTGGTGTCAATTAAGAGTATCAAATGTCCCACCGTGGACTGTCAAAAGGACAAAACACATTTGTTTGGGAGGAAATACTAAGGAGGTCTTCCTTAGAGGCAAGGATATATACATTGGGCATATTGTCAGGAGGCACCAATCTTTGGGAAAAGACATCATGTTTGGAAAAGTACAGTGTTAGCGAAAGAGAGGAAAACCTTCAACTAGATGGATGACACCATGACTGCAATAGTGGATTTTAGGATGGCGCAGGATAGGGCAAGGTTTCTAGGGTCGCTGAGTTACAGTTGACTCCACAGTACCTAGCAACGTGTGAGACACAGATGGTCTTTGGGTCATCCTCACGTCTATTGCTTTCCAGTCTAACATGGTAAGGATAACATGTGATGTCATATGTGAAAGCTGCAGCATATAGTTTTATTTTAAATGAAAGGCATGCAATGAGGAGCAATGTGCCAGGGATAGATACTTGGTTGGCTGACAAATGGTCTTAGATAATTGATGTGGCCACACCTAGGAGAGAGCTGGACCCCAAGAAGCTCCCCTTGAATCTTACCTCCTGCTATTCATGTCTTTGTGCAATACCCTCTCTTTGTAAGGAACAGATTTTGAAAACACAGCAGAGCTGATATTCAAGGCTTTTTTATAATATGCAATACAGCTTTTGCCTTGGTTTCTTGACTTGCTCGCTCTGGGGAAAACCAGCTACCATATGCCCAGGACATTCAAGCATCCCTGTGAAGAGACTCGGGTAGAAAGGAACAGAGGCCCCTAGCCAACAGCTAAGACCAATTTGCCAGCCATGTGGGTGAAAGAGCTTGGAAATGCATCAAACTGCAACCTCATGAGGCCTGGGACCACAACTGCAAAGCTGAACTGCTCCAAAATCCTTCCACAAAAATAGTAAGTGGGAGCTGTTTTAAGACACACAGCTTTGAGGACTATTTGTTTGTAGCAGTAGTCACTACTGTAGAATCCATTTCTCAAGTGTGGGCGCTCATTAGCTAAGAACCACATAAACACAATACAACACCTCACTTGCAAGAGTGAACTTAGAAAAGTGTACTTTGAAAAGAAGCTCTGGTGGCAGAGTCCACAGCTGACTGCACTGCTAACCACAAGGCTGCATGTCTCCAGCAGTTCCAAACCGCCATTCACTCCACGGGAAAAGACGGGCAGTCTGCAAACTTTACCACCTCAGAAGCCCAGTGGAGGGTTCAAGTCAGAACTGACTTGATGATAGTATTTTTTTAGTTTGAATATACTTTGAGAAAAACAACTCTAGACTAGGAATCTCAGTCATTTTCTCCTACGGAACTGGCCTAAGCAATTAATAAAATTAATGCAAGATGGCTACATCTGCCACAGAGGACGAGCCATATACCTAAGTACAGAATTGGAACGCTCAATCAGGCATTTGCAACATAAGGGAAGATAAGGGAAGAAGTTCAGGCTGCTTCGAAGGAAATGGCAAAAAATAAAGCCCCAGGAACAGATGGTATACCAACTGAGATATTTCAGCTAACAGATGCTGCCCTGGATGTGCTCACCAAGTTGTGCCAAGAAATCTGGAGAAAAACCACTTGGCCAACTGGAAGAGATCTATATTTGTTCCCATCCCAAAGAAAGGTGACCCAACAGAGTGTGGAAACTATAGAACAAATCATTTATTTCACATGCAAGCAATATTCTACTGAAGATTATATAAAAACAACTGGAACAGCGCATCAGCAGAGAACTGCCAAAAGTCCAGGCTGGGTTTAGAAGGGGTCATGGTACTGGAGATATAGTAGCTAATGTTAGATGGATCTTACCTGAAAGCAGGGAATACCAAAGGAATGTATATGTGTTTCATTGACTATGCAAAGGCGTTTGACTGTGTGGATCATAACAAACTGTGGCTGACTCTAAGAAGAATGGGAATCCCAGAACACTTGATCGTGCTAATGAGAAACCTATGCTTGTACCAAGAGAAAGTCATCAGAACAGAGCAAGGAAACACTGCATGGTTGAAAATTAGGAAGGGCATACACCAGGGATGTGTCCTGTTTCCATACATTTTCAACCTGTATGCAGAATAGATTATCCAGGAGGCTGGGCTCTATGAGGAGAAATGTGGGGTAAATATTGGTAGAAGATCTATCAACAATCTGCGTATGCAGATGACACAACCTTGCTTGCTGAAACTGAGGATAACCTGAAGCGCCTGCTGCAGTAGGTCAAGGACTGCAGCCTCCAATATGGATTAAGGCTCAATGTCAAGAAAACAAAGATTCTCACCACTGGACCAATTGGCAGCATCAGGATGGATGGTGAAGAGACTGAGATTGTTCACAGCTTTAGTTTGCTTGGCTCCACAGTCAACACTCTTGGCACCAGAAGCCAGGAAATGAAAAGACGTATTACCATGGGAAAGTCTGCTGTTAGGGACCTCTCCAAAGTACTGAAGAGCAACGGTGTCTCTCTGGAGACTAAGGTGCGTCTGATACAGGCCATGGTCTTTGCTATCACTTGTAACGCATCAGAGAGTTGAAAAATGACCAAGGAGGATAGGAGAATTGATGCCTTTGAGCTGTGTTGCTGGAGAAGAGTGTTGAGGGAACCATGGACTGCTAGGAAAACAAACAGATTTGTCCTGGAAAGGGTTAAACCGGGTGGCTCCTTGGAGGGAAGGATTCTGAGGCTCTGTCTAACATACTTTAGACATGCTGTAAGGAGGGACCCATCCTTGAAGAGGGACATCATGCTTGGGAGGGTGGAGGGACAGCGCAGGAGGGGAAGACCCTCTATGAGGTGGATTGATTCAGTGACTGGGATAATTGGGAGGGGTGTATCAGAGACAGTGCAATTGGCACAGGACAGAGTTTAGGGCTGTTGTACATAGGGTGTCTATGAGTCGCAAGCGACTCGATGGCACATAACAACAAAACTCTTTAAATTACTGAAGAGCAAAGACATCACCTTGAGGATTAAGGTGTGCCTGACACAAACAGTGGTATTTCGAACCACAAGTTGAACAATGACTAAGGAATTAGGCGCCCTGGTGCCCTAATAAGAAGTTGTGCTGCCAACCAAAAGCAGTCCAAGTCCACCAGGTGCTCTCTAGGAGAAATATGGGTAATCCTTTCCCTTGCAATGTACAGTCCCTGAAAACTGGCTGGAGGGTCAGTTAATGACTTTGACTTCTGATCTTTGAAAGAACTGATGCCTTTAAATTGTGTTGAGAAGGAACACTGAATATACCATGAACTGCCAAAAGAAGAAATAAATTTGTTCTAGAAGATTTAAGGTTCCTTAGAAGAGAGATTGGTGAAACTCCCTGGAGAAAGACGTCATGCTTGGTAGAGAGTGAGTGAAAATGAAGATCTTCAAAGAGCTTCATGGACACAGTGGCTGCAACGATGGGCCCAGGTACAGCAGTGATGGTCCAGGACTGCGCAGGGGTTGCTAGGAGTGTGAGCTGACTCAATGGCACCTAACATCTACTCTTTCTGGAGTACCTAGATGGTGCAAATGGTTAACGCACTCAACTTCAAGCTGAAAGGCTGGTAGTTCAAACTCACCCAAAGACATGTGAGAATTTAGTCCTTTTCATCTGCTCCTCTGCTCCCCAAGTATCACAGCATTGAAAAAAATCTACGGAGCAGTCCTACTCAAAAAAATCTACGGAGCAGTCCTACTCTTCACACTTGAGGTCATCTCTATAAACAAGTTAGAACTGTCTTCACAGCAAAGAATAATAGTAAACACTTTCTATTACTTTAAATGAAAACAGCTTTACAAAAAAAAAACACAAACAAAAAAAAAACAACAACCCCACAAACAAAAAAAAACCCCAACTTTACCAGGAGTCATAAAAAGCTGAAATCACCTAAAATTCTATTATCTTGAAAGGACCACTATTTCATATACATTTTTCCAGATATCTTCATGTATGCATTTACTGTATGTTGATATTTATTTATTTATAAGTTTACATGGTTGGGTTCCTACTATACCTACAAAGAGCCACTGTGATTCATTCACAGAATTCTTATCTTCCACAAGGGAGAGGAAAATTTTATTCCCAGCTAATGGACCTCATGCGCATTTATCACACATCTGTCAGTGGAAGTTCATGTGTCTCTCTCTCTGGTGCTGCACAACTTTCAGTGGAGTTTCCAGACTAACATGAATTAGGAAGAAAGAGCTGATGATCTACTTCCAGAAACCAACCAGTGAAATTCTATGGCTCACAATGGCCTAATCCGCAACTGATGACAAGGATGATGCAGGGTTAGGAAACAGTTTGCTCCATTTTGCATGGGGCCTCTGAGAGTTGTGGGCTGACCCTGTCAACAGCTAAAACACCACCACTACTATCCCTACTGGCATTTCTTCTTCCAGGATCTGTTCATGAACAACTTTATGTGTTCATAAATCTGTTTGGCATAATTTCTGATTACTTAAGGCTGGTTTATAATTTTTAAATTTTTTTATTTTATTATTTGTGTGTGTGTACCATCAAATCAGATCTGACTGGTACAGGAGGAGACTGCCCCACCTTCTTCAGCAGAGCATCTGGTGGATTTGAACCGTGCACCTCTGCGATTGCAATGCAGCTTCTTGCCACTAGGCCACCAGAGCTCCCTTGTTTTATAATTTTTAATTGGTCCTTTACTGTTGGACATTTATATTATTTCCAGTATTAGGAGCATTATATTTGGGCATGTTGCTAGAAGGGGTTATTCCTTGGAGAGGGATATGATGCTAGGGAGGGCAGAGGGTTGGTGAAGTAGAGGAAGACCCTTGACCAGATGGACTGACATTGTGACTGCAATGGGCTCTGGTGTGTCAGAAAAAGTGAGGATGGCAGAGGCTCTGGTAGCCCAGAAGTACGCAGTTCGAATCCACCAGATGCTCTGCTGGAGAAGGAGGGGCAATCTCTCCTGTACCAGTCAGATCCGATTTGATGGTACACACAAAAAATAAAAAAATAAAATTAAAAAAAAAAAAGAGTGAGGATGGCACAGGATTCAGAGTGTTTGTTCATAAGGTCACAATAAGTCTTATTCAACTGGCACCTCACAACAACATATTACACACAATGTTTCAATAAGCATCCTTTTATGTAATCACATCTTTATGCAAAGTCTAATTTTCTGCTTTGGACAGTACTTCTCAAGCCTGGCTGTATATTAGAATCACCCATACAGGTTTTATTAACACTGATAAGCATGTTCCACCTGAGATCAAATAAATCAGATAATGTGGGAGTGGTGCATGAAAGTGTTCTTCTGGGTTTTTTTTCTTGTTTGGTTTTTTAATTCCTCAGAGGTTCTCACGTGCAGTCATAACTGAGAATTCACTGTCTTAGGTAATAAAGCCTTGACTCAGAAACTGTGGTTCATTGACCAACAGTGGCAGGACAGGCTTAAAGATGAGGTTCACCTGGGACCTTGTTAAGTACTCAACAAATAGCAGGTGCTCTGGACACAGTATCTACACAGTATCTACCACAATCGCTATTACTGACAATACTGGCTCTGTATTATGTAACAAACAAATAGTAAAAATGGCCAGAGAGAGGAGACTACTCTGCCAGCCTTTGTTGTGTGGGAGTTTGTGTAATACCTGCAGCCTTTACAAATACTAAAAGGTAATGCTATCCTAACTCAGAATTATCATTTTGTGTCTGCTATTAATCCTCTAAAAACCAGGCTTGATACATGTTATCTATTTGGCCAGTGATCCAAAGGGGCTAAATTTGAGAAAAAGTTACCATCCTTGTCTTATCACAATCTTCTTCTTCTAAGACACTAATGTGGGAGCTCTTGTGGTCTACTGAGTAACAGGTTGTACAAAGGCAGGTGATTCGAATCCACCAGCTGCTCCATAGTATCAGATAGATGAGTAATCTACTCCCCTGTGATTTACAGCCTCTGAAAACCCACTAGATGGTTGGCCACAACAAGAAGACACCAATGATGTTAAAGCATATACAGAAATGATGCTTGTTCACCTTAAAGAGTTACAAATATTTTAGAATTTTACTCTTTGTGCTTTTATCATGCCAATCAATTATAGCTAGAATGGGCACCGGCAACCTCAGCCAGTAAGTGAGGCACATTTGGGTTACAAAACATAGACTATTGGTGCCAGTCTGTACAGCCTGTTTGTTAAATTTGATAACAGAAATTGAAGCGTTTTTGGGTGATGGTTCTCCTTCCCCTCCCACCGGCCCAGTAACTCATAATAACTCAAACACAGAATGAGTATGTTACACAGCCAAGAGCTAACTGGTATTAAAAGTAAATATTTTATTATATAACTTATTATTCTACTGGTCCTAAAGCTTTCTAAACAAATCCAAAATGAGAAACGGACAAATGAGAAATTTTTACAATCAAAACTACCTTTCAGTTTTTAGAAACATGACAAGACAAAACAGGCAGGGTCAAAAGCTTTTAGTCAACTGTGGAAGCTCCACAACGTGTGAATCACTGAACTGTTGCCCTGTCAAGACGGGGCTTGTAGCAGAGGTGGGAACAAGGAAGGAGGCTCACAACTCGGACAATCCTGGGCCAGGCGTCCACTCGTGGATCCAGTTCTGGTCAGTCTGACAAGTCGCTCTGATCCAGCACAATTATCCTGTGTGAATGATTTTTAAAGGACAAAAAAGGGAGCTTTTAAATAGGGATGTATGTATGTTTTTTCATGACACAACACTTTCTATTCAACAGAAATAAAAGGAAAGGGATTTTGGTTTTCATAATCTGGGGAAATTATGATGAACTAGTATTAACATGGAAATTCAAAATGCAACTGATAGTACAATTGCAAAGCAATTGATTTAATACAATCTTGTCTCTCTCTCGACTAAAATGGTTCTTAGTTTGATTTTAACACTTATTTAATCAGATTTTAAAAATCCCAATGCTGTCAAGTCAGTTCTGACTCACAGTGACCCTCCACCCAGTTTCTGAGGTTGTAAATAACTTTTTTTAATTTTGCTGTTATTGAGACACAGGAAAACATCAACCAATCCATCAGTTTCTACATATCAAGTTCAGTGACAGCAATTACATTCTTTGAATTTTGAAATGAGGTTGTAAATCTTAAATGGAAGAAGAGAAAGTTGCTGGTGAATTTGAATCACTGAACTCTTAATTATATAAGGTGGCATTAATTTCACCTTATAGTCTATTAACATCAAACACTAAATATTTTAAAACTAGCAATCTTGTCAAAATGAAATTTCTGTTATTAAGATTTACTTAATACAACCATCCTGGGAGGTAGTTTGGTGCTACCTCAAAAAGTTGAACATAGATTCTTTTCCAGTTCATAAGCATGATGACTGGGCATTCATATTTCTGTGTAACATGTGCCACCCTTTAAACCTTGTTACAATCTCAGCACACTACCCATCTGACGTGAGGAAAAAAAAGCTGAACACAAATTCCATATGACCCAGTTATTCCACTGCTTGAAATATACTCTGAGAAAATGAGAACTGAGGCACAAACGGAGACTGGTATACCAATGTTCACTATCACAAGAATATGGAAACAGCCCAGATATCCAACCACAATCAAATGGATTGAGGAATTAAGGTACATTCACACAATGTAATACTACACAGAATGCAGTGGCAATGATTTTGTAAATTACTACCTAACTTGGGAGAGACTGGAGAGCATTATGCTGAGTGAACTAACTCAGTCCCACAAGGACAAATATTGTATAAAACTATTACTGTAGAATAAGTATGAGGATGGGGGGAGGGTAGAAGCAGGAGGATGAGGATATGCGGGGGTGGGGAGGAAATGATCATGGAATTGTACAATTTGATGGGTGGAAGGGTGAGGGAAAGTTGAAGAATCTCATCTGAAAAACAATGTACTCAACTTTTGTAAATAAACTAGTATCATAAAAAAATTATGTAAGTATTGATCATGTTGCCTATAAACAGTGAGTTTTGACTGAAAACCAAATTATATTACCTGGATGGTTCAGACCAACCTAGCCGCTTCCAAAAACAGGGTTTTAGTTCATCTTGATGAAATATAAGAGGAAGGGGGGGGGAAAATCGTATTACTTTCAAGGTAGTAAAAATGCCACTATTTAAAAATCACATCAGTTGAGAGTAGACTCTTCACCCTAAATCAACTGCTGCTATTTTATTCTCCAGAGCCAGAATGCATCTGAAAATAGAGTTGACAGCTGGTGGGTACCCACACGGGGTCAACATATGTACAGAGAAGTGTTACTTTTTTGGGGGCTGGTCTACCCTCACTGCGGCATGATTTTCATCTGTAACAACTGCCAGGTGTTCAGATTTTGTAAATCCAAATGTCGCAAAAATTTTACAAAGAAGTGCAATCCTCCCAAGGTCAGGTGGACTAATGCATTTCAGAAACCAGAGGGTAAACAACTTACAGTGCAGAATTCATTTAAATTGGAAAAGTGTACAAATGAACCTGTCAAATACCAGCAGGAGCCATGGAATAAAACTACTGAAGAGAGTGGAAAATACCAAACAGAAATGCCAAGCTACATTTATAATGAACAGGTTAAAGGAAAAATAAAAGAATTACAGAAAGGTCAGGGTATCAAAGAAGTCAAGCAAAATATCCATCTTATCCTGGCACCTCTTGCAGTCAAAGCAAAGTAACTGGAAGAAAAATATGATATCGAAATTGCAAGAGCATATGGATATGAAAGATGCATCTTAAAAATTCCACTGTCTAAAAACAAGAAAAAAATTTCACTGTCTGTAAACATTTGTATATGTGTATTTTAAAAAGCCTTTGGAGGCTTGGAACTTTTAAATGACTTTCATAAGGTTGCTTAAGAAAGATGATTAAAAACATCTTCATTGCTGTCTGAAACATCAGATACTATGGCTGTTTCTCATTGTTAAATCTCACTGATAGTTGTATTCACATAAATCATGAAAACTTATTTGTGATTACAGTTGTGAATTTTAAGTATAAAATGGTCCATAATCAGGTGATGGCACTCTGTAAAATTTATGTAATAATAAAAATTTATAAAATACTATTTCCCTTTGCAGTAAATAAATAAAAATAGAATTGATGGGTTTCTCCTAACATTATACATTTTGTTCCATATACACAGCAATGTGCACTAATGATGTAAATTCATTAAGTCCCTGCATTATCCTCTCAGACTAGCTGAAATCTTCATGTACTCTAGGTTCTGTGCCAGTCAGGGTCTGGGGAAAAAGGGAAGGTGTCTCTAGACAGTTCAAATTAAGTGACCCTTAATAAAGTAACCCCTTTCAGAAGTGTAGTTACCGTTAATGGAGCAAACAGGGTTAGAAAGGAACCAGCAGAAGCCCTATCACTTCTACATCTGAGGGGAAAAGGTGAATAGTTAGTTATTGGGACCAGTGAGACCTGAAACTGGACTGCCTTAGAGAAGAAACTGTGCTTTGGAGGAATACTACTTCCATGAGAGACAAGGTCCCGAAGCTAGCAGGAAGGGGGAGGAATATCTCAATCTTTCTCCTGTCCTCGGAACTCCACTGGCTAACAAGCCCCGGAGATGCAGTCCATGAAGGTCGCCATCCTGGGACTCAAAGCAGGGCAGGAAAGGGACAGAATGAGAATGCTCTAGGGAGCGGATAAAGAGCGATAACAAGTGACCTGAAAGAGTTGGCATCTCTAACTTACTGTGGAGGCTCTTAAAACAGAAGGGAATCATTTGTGAATGACTTAAAGTGTTTTCTAACCATTGAAATGGAAGGTTAATCTAGAACTTTTTTTAAAACCTAAAACTTTTTAATTGCATGAAGATTTCATTGAAATTCTATATAATCTCTTATTAGGTTTTGCAAGCTCTGTGAATTTAGAGCTTTTTAAAAGATTTCCGATAATAGAATTGCACATTATTACAATTTTGTGAAGATGATACAATTGGCAATTAAGAGAAAATATGAACTACAAGGAAAAAAGAAATGAACACAATGAATGAATGAAAATCTAACTTTTCTGTAAACTTTTGTTAAAATCACAAAATGAAAACTTTTTTAAAAAAAGAAAGTGAAAAAAATGATCAAAGGTAGCTGGGAAACTTCTAAATTAACACTGATGCTCACCAGAGCCCAAGTAATATACTTAACATTACAAACAATTATTCATTTGTACCTTCTTCAGAAGCACCTAAAAAGCTGTCTGATTTGCTTCTCTCTGGCTTGACACTTTCTTCCTCTTTTCTCTTCGTCTCACCAACCTCTTGATCCTTGGCATCCAGGTCCCTTCAATAACAATAATTTTGGCCATCAAACTATGTGCATAATGAGTAGGGGAAGAGGAGTGCCTCCAAAAACTAATACAGTGCTGCGTCACCGAGTAGTGTTAGCAGCAATCGAGTGCTCTCTGAGAGCCAGGCACTGGTTCAAGGACTTCTACATGCATGAGCACAATCCTCAGGACCACCACAGGAGGCTGTCACCACTATCATTTAAATGGTGAAGAAATCTTGTCACAGAGAAGCTAAATTACATGCCAAGTAAGTCAAGGCTGTGATCTGAGCACAGGAAGTCAGCTCTCAGGCAAAGGAAAAAGCATTTTAGTTTGGCTGTATTTGGCATCCATTTTTTAACAATCACCACTTATTTTATGACCTTATCTTTATTTCCTGAAACTCTCACTCAGTGAAGTGTCTGAATAATGTTGACTATGGCTAGCATTGGGGGAAATGGTAATTTCAGGACAGTTAATTATATGAAACCAATACCTAGGGACTTCTCCAAAGTTTAAAAAAAAAAAAAGAAAGCTATACTTAGACCAAGAAGTTGTTGTCCAAACAGAACAAGGGAACACTGAATGGTTTGGAATCCAGAAAGCTGCGCATCAATATGTATGCTGAGAAGATCATTAGAGAAGCTGAATTTAAGAAGGGGAATGTGGCACCAGTATTGCAGGAAGACTCATCAACAACTCGCATTGTGCAGATAACACACAACCTAGGCTGCTGAAAGCAAGGGTTTGAGATGCTTGCTGCAATGACCCAGGACTGCAGCCTTCAATATGGACTGCATCTCAACATGAGGTAACAAAAATCCTCACCACTAGGCCAATGGGCAACAAGATGACAGATGGAGAGAAGACTGAAATTGCAAGCTATTTCATCTTGCTTGGATCCACAACCAACACTTGCGGTATCACCAGTCAGGAGATCTGGAGACTGGGTCCTGCTGTCAGGGACCTCTTCAAAGTCTTGAAGAGCAATGGTGTCAGTCTGAAGACTAATGTGAACCTGATTCAAACCATGGTCTTTCCAACTACCTGCTTTTCATCTTAGAGCTAGACAATGAGTAAGGATGACAGGAAAAGGACTGCCTTTGAGCTGTGGTGTTGGCAAAGAGTGCTGATTATCCAATGGACTGCCAAGAAACCAAACAGGTATGTCTTGGAGAAAGTAAATGAAACCAGAGTGCTCCTTGGAGGCAAGGATAGTGAAGCTTCCTCTCACACACTCCGGGCATGTTGTTAGGAGAGGATTTTCCTTGGAGAGGCACATCACACCTGGAAAGGAAGAGGGTCAGCAAAATAAAGGAAGACCCTCCACGAGATGGACTGCCATGGCGACTGCAGCAGTAGGCTCAGGTGTGTCAGAGATGATGGGGATGGCACAGGACAGGGTTCAGACTGGTTGTTCATAACGCTGTACTCAGTTCACTGGTGGCATTAACAACAACAGCCACAACTGAAGATCATCACATGAATCCAATTACTGAGCAAGAACTGTGTCCCTCATGTGACTAACTCCAAGCTTCTGACGGGCAGAGATGTCTTATTCCTCTCTCTGCCCCTCAGGCCCCTGGCTCAGTGCTGGCTCATTGTGGACATCAATAGCTGCTGGCGGCCAAAGCAAACCAATTCTGCTCAGGGATCTCTCTCTTCTAGTTTTGGTGGAGAGTCTATTTTTCTGATAGACAGTACAAACAGATTATTAAAATGAGGCAAGTGAGTCCAGCAGGAGGCCTCCATCATCAATGGAAATCCTATTGATTTGAAAAGATGTTCCGGTTACCATCTCCTCCAAAACACAATGTCCCAAGACTGGAGGGTCCTCTGGCCTCTGCCTGGGCAGCTGTGTTGTTAAAGTATAAAGGTCCCACTGTCAGACAGCAGTGGCTATTAGAACATGTATCGACTGCATATGAATCTGTTACTCTACAGTTTCTTATCACTAGCTCTGAGCTTGGGAAAAGAGAGTGAACGGACTCATTTCCCTTTAAAACACCGTAGTATTTTAGGTATTAAAAGACAGCTATCAGTGTCTCCACTCCCTCTCTTCCTCAGACTCAGTCTTTCTGGCTCTTTCAGCTGTTCTCACAGGACCGGCTTCTCAGACTTCTGACTCCAGCCACATTCTCCTCCCACAATGGGGCCCTACAGAAGTCTTCTAGTCATTAGCATGGCATGATTATCTTGATCCAGACATGATATTTCTGTTAAGTCAGCATTAATGTGGCACTGAAGGAACTCTAGTGGCACAGTGATTGAAGTAGTTGACTGTTAACCAAAGAGTTGGTGGTTTGAACTCAGCAGCTCCTCCTTTGGAGACGATGTGGAGTCTCCTTCCAAAACGATTCAGTCTGTGACGTGTGATGGGCTGTTCTCTCCTTTATGGTCACTATGCATTGGAATTGAATTGCTGGCAGTGAGTTTGGTTAACAATCCTTGGTCACTGTATCAAACTGATGGCTCACAGGATCGCTGTCCAAACACCCTCCAAGAAGCATTTCTTCAAGTCTTACCATGTCACAAGACACAGGCTAAGTGCTGGATATATCAAAAGAAGACATAACTTCCTGCTCCAAACAAAGCTCCAGTGAACAGGACTGGAAATACCCTTATAAGGTCACATCTTCCACATTCTCTGCTCTTGGATCTAAACGCTCACAACCTCTTTTTTTAGAAATCAAACATCCACGTATCATGAAAATCATTCTGAATCTTGAGTCTATCACTCTTCTTACTAGTGTTCATTCCTAGTTTATGTTATCTAAAAAAGTGGAAGAGCTTGCCTATTCTGATTTAATTCAAATGACTGATGAAAAGGCTGAAAGTGGCGGGGCCAACGGACAGCAGTCTTAGAGGTCTCTGTCTTTACTAATAGCAATCTGCTCATCACCACCTGGTGCCCTGGGTGGGGCTGGAGGAAGACGTGCAAGCATGAGAGTGTCCACAGTGAGGCCATCACCAGAAAAGCATTCTCTAAGGAGTCCAGATATTAACAACAAACCAAACCATAATGAAAACAACCCAGCCCTGCTTCCTGGGAAAGAAGATAAGGATCCCCTGTCGGGGAACAATAACCTTGCCGCGTCCTGTGGGAGGTTCTGGGGTCTCCTGTTCTCCTCAGGTGGCTGCAGCCATCTTTCCAGGTCCTCATCGAGAGTAGAGTGAGCTCTGTCCCGGGGCAAGTGAAGAGAAGTGAGACAAACATGTCTACTTTCCCTCAACAAAGAAGTATAACTTGTTGACCAAGGTTCCTAAAACTACCCCTTAAAAATATTATCTCCCTCCTTTTGCTTCTTTGCCTTCTCTGCTGTCCCAAAACACTCTCTTCCCAGTTTTCTCTCAGGTCACAGGTTTGTCTCCTCCTCTCCTTTCTACACTTCCTGTCCGTATTATTTTTCTTGCTTCTTCTTTCTTATAGAGAGTAATTTAGCCTTGAAGAGTATGATGGGTACTGGACTAACCCCCTAAAGCTATTTAAAGGGAGCTCTGATGGCCTAAAGTTATTTAGAAAGGGAATGGAGACCCCTAATTGGCTTAGAAGTCTTCTAGCCCTTGAACCATTATATGATTATCTTGATCTGGGCAATATATTTCTGTTTATTCAATATTAATGTGGGACTGAAGGAACTCTGGTGGTGCAGCAATTAAAGTACTTGACTGCCAACCCAAAGGCATATAGTTCAAATCCACCAGCTTCTCCATGGCAAAAAACGGACAATCTCTTCTCATGTGATTTAAAGCCTCTGAACACCTGCTGGAGCTATAAGTCAGCTTCTAACTTGACAGCACATAACAACAACAAAGTTACTCACAAAACTCTTGTGTTGCCTTCCACTTTAACAGCAGTTGAAAGCTTTTTTAAAAGCTACTCCAGATAAAAAGAGGCAGTGAGCTGACATATTCCTTTGCCCATCTCCCTGATCTCTGCCTGGTGTGTGGATAGCATTCCTCTTGCAGCCAGGAAGTGACAAGTTTAAGGATAAAAGCCAACACATTACAGGTGGCATATAGGAAAGATCCAAAGAGCCTAAGTCCCTGGTGGCATCACCAAACTGCCACTTCAGCCCTGCCCTGTCAACCCTGAGCCTCGCTACATGAGACACTGCATGATGGACATGCCTTATGTCATCTGCAGCTGCAAGAGCACCGTGCCCGGATCTCCTAGGAGCTACAGGGTCTGGATTAGGGTGACTTGACTAGTGTTCAGAGCAGGGTTTGATTCTGTCTTGCTTTAAATTTTTAAGTATTTTATTCATCAAAGTTTTATTTATTCATCTTTATTTATTCTTCTCTTAAAACATAGCATGTAAATACTACTTGTCTTCTCCCTCTGCAAAAAAAGTCACTTATGGAAAAAATAAAAAACCAAACAAGAAATGCTAGAGGGATTGCAAGAAAACTAGAACTTGCTTCTACAAGCTGTAGGATTGTAAACTGGTTGGGCCACTATAGAAAATGATGTGGCACTTATTCAGAAACATAGGATGAAAAATTCCTTCTGATCCAGCAATCCTACTCCTAAATATATACCCTACAAAGCTAACTACTGACATGAACACTTATGTTCACTGTAGCGTCATCCACAATAGCAAAACTATGGAAACAATCGAACCTGTCCATCAGCAGATGAATGGAAAAGCAAATGGTGGTTCTCACACACAACAGAATACTATGCACCCATAAATAATAATGAGTTCTCGAAAAATTACATGGTTGAATTTTGAGGACATTATACTGAGTAAAATTATGCTGTCACAAAAGGACAAATACTATCGTTAGAGGACACGACTCAGTCAGTACACATATAAAGCAATACTCTTGGTGGTTATCAGAGGTCGGGAGAGAGGGTGGGGAAACCACCTTCTAAAAAGTAGACACTTGCTAGTTTAGGTGATGGGTAAGGCAATAAATATCAAATAATGGTGAAGTCAGCACAACATGACTAAAGTAAAAGATGACACAGGAATAAACAATGAATTTGGCAGAAGCAACATCTATAATTTTGTAATATTAACAATAAAAAATAAGTGTTAGATAGGCAGATTGTGGTTGTGGTGTGGCATTGAGTCAGAACAGACTCATTGCTGACCATTCAGTAGGTTTTCAGAGGCAGTAAATCTCACAGGACGAGAATGTCCCCCAATCTCCTGTAGAGCAGCAAGTTAATCCATTTTTCTGTGGATTCGAGAGTGTATGTTTGTGTGTGTATATGTCTGTGTGTTGTTTTTATGTGCCATCAAGTTGCTTGTGACTCATAACAACCCTATGTATATACGGTGACTCTGTTCTATGTTGAGCCAATTTCATTGTCTCTTGACACACCTACCCCCTTACTCCAGTCACTGAGTCGATCCATCTCATCTAGGGTCTTCCTCTCTTGCGCTGTCCCTCCACCCTTCCAAGTATGACGTCCTTCTCTCAGGATTGATCCCTCCTGGCAACATGCCATAAGTATGTCAGATAGAGCTTCAGAATCTTTGCCCCCAAGGAGCAGCCTCGTTTCACCCTCTCCATGATATGTTCAATATTCTTCTCTAGGACCACAATTCAAAGGCATCAATTCTTCTTCTGCCATCCTTAGCCATTGTCCAGCTCACTGACAAATAATTGCAAAGACTATGGCCTGGATGAGGTGCACCTTAGTCTCTATACTGACATCATTGCTCTTCAGTACTCTAGAGAGGTCCCTGAAAGCAGATTTACCCAATGTAATTTGTCTTTTGATTTTCTGGCTGCTGGTACCAAGAGTGTTGATTGTGGAGCCAAGCAAAATGAAGCCATTAACAATCTCAATCTCTTCTCTATCATGATGCTGCCAAATGGCCCAGTGGTGAGAATCTTTACTTTCTTGATGTTGAGCTTCAATCTATTTTGAAGGCTACAGAGCAAATGCCTTAGGTCCACATCAGCTTCAGCAAGCAAGGTTATGTCATCTGCATAATGCAGATTGCTGATAAGTCTTCCTGCAATAATGATGTCACATTTCTCCTTATAAAGTCCAGTTCCCAGATGATCTGTTCTGCATATAGACTGAAAAGGTATGGAGATAGGATGCATCCCCAGCATGCACCTTTACTGCAGTGTTTCCTTGTTCTTTTCTGATGACTGCCTCCTGGTCCAAGTATAGGTTTCACATAAGCACAATCAAGTGTTCTGGGATTCCCATTCTTCTCAAGGTTAGTCACAATTTTTTGTAATCCACACAGTCAAACTATACATTATTTTTTGTAGTTGTTATGTACTGTCGAGTTGCCTGCAACTCCTAACAACCCTATGTGCTCTGAAGCCTGACCCATCCTGAGCTAGTCTCACTGATTCCAATACACTTACCTACCCCCATTACCCCAGTCACTTGATTTTACCCTCTCCAAAGCAGACCTATTTGTTTTCTTAGTGGTGCATGGTATGTTCGAGACTCTTCTCGAGCACCACAACTCAAAGGCATCAATTCTTCTGTCATCTTTAGTCACTGTCCAGCTCTCTGATGCACAGCAAGTAGCTGTGAAGACTATGGCCTGAGTCAGATGCACCTTAGTCTTCAGAAGGACATTGTTGCTTTTCAGTATTCTGGAGAGGTGTGTATATATACACACACATACATACACAGAGAGAGCGAAAGCATGCTCTGGTGTCCTAGTGGTAAGAAGCTGTGCTATAATCTCAAAGGCACTTGGTTCAAAACCACCATCTGCTCTGTGGGAGAAGGATGGGCAATCTCTTGTGTGATTGATTGCCTCTGGGGACCCACTGCAGGGTCAGCTATGGATCAGTTCTGACTTGACAGCACACAGTAACACAACATATACACACACAAATACACACAAATACTTGTAACTTGTTAGTCAAATTTGTGTCTTCTAGGTTGCAACACCCCCATGATACATCTTCAAGGATATGAACATGTACGGCCAAGCACAATCAATAAGAGTGCATCTAAATTCCAAAATCAATCTCCATAATAGTCTATGTGTTTCCTACTGCCAAAGGGGCCCTTTAGAGTAGTGAGAGAAGATCTTCACCCTGAAACCCACAGCGTCCCTTTTCAGCAGGAAGTAGCTAAGAGAATATGCCATCCACTTTTCCTTATGAATCAGGGTGAAGTCTCTCTCAGGGAGGAGTGATAGGGAATGGCAAAGGACATACCAACAAAGGAGATTAATCAGAACTGACTTTGACAAGCACTGTGGCAATTGGACAATTAAAACAGACATTCGGATGGCGGGGAAGAAGAACAAACTGGGGAGGAGGGTGGAGAGAATGGTGCGGCAATGAAGGAGTGAAAGCCCAGAATCCCTGTGAATGTTCATTGAAACTAATAAAATTTAATAATAATTAAAAAAGAAAAAACCAAATACACACATATGTATGTGTATACAGGTATATCAGAGATTGCAAAAATTGTGCAGCATAGAGGAAGGTTCAAATCTCTTGTTTATACAGTTCAACACATGGCCCCAGATAGAATCAGGTGGAGATGAATATATAATATAATTCTAATTCCTAAAGAAAGTCAGACTCACTGGTAGACATTTCCAACACTCTCACTCAGGAATACCCTTTAATGGACTTGAACTACATCCATAAACTAGCTACCTAACAGCTGAAAGACAAAATGACTCATAAAAAAATCGTTTCACCTGTGAGTACTTTAAACAACCATCTACATGAAACTTAATGGCCAACATTTCCCCTAGAGCAAAGATGAAAAAGTAGGGGGTGTGGTAAGGATGCTAGAATAATGAAAACAGAGCAATCAGAATGGAATAATGAAAACGCCCACATACCGTGTTGAAGTATAACGATGAAAATGGAATACTGTCTAAATAGAAATTGTGAAACAAAAATCTGATTTGCTATGTAAATTTCCTCCCAAATCACAATTAAAAACAACAAAAATATTTATTGTGGGCTTTTTAGCTGTCCCTTAAATCCTGTGCCCAAAGAGACTCTCCTGCCTCACTTCATCCAAGTCTCGGCCCCGAATATTTTTTACAAGGCTGAAGTTAAAAGGCAGAAGAGGCAAGGTGAAGTGGGTTTTCTGACAACACTGGTAAGTGGGGAGCTCCAAATCAGGGGTGGAATCGAGCTTTGAGGGCCCCTCATGATTAAAGTAGAAACTATTTTAAAGTTTCCCATTTCCTCTTGTTTGACTAGCAAGCTCTAAACATTCTACTCCATGTCTTCTGTCTAATCTAAATCTAAAAATGTTTTCACAGAGGCTGAAACTTGCACTTACCTCACAAGATAGTTTGATACCAACCAAACAACCTTTTGGAATAGATGCTGTTAGAGTCATGGGGATTCTCATCTTATTTATCAGTCTTAGAGGTGAAGGGGAAAGCCACTAATACAAACTATTAAGATTTTAAAAATCTTTTCAGAGCTCTGATGGCCTAGTGGCAAGAAGCTGCACTGCAATCCCAAAGGTGTGATTTGAATCCACCAGGTGCTCCGCTGGAGAAGGAGGGGAAATCTCCTTCTGTGTCAGTCTGATCCAATTCGATGGTTCACAATAATAAAAACAACAAAAATAATCCCATTTTAAAATCTTTCCAGAAGTCTGGCTTTTTCTATTACCTTTCTGTATCTTCTAGATTCTCAATTTCTTTGGTCCAAAGAATACTATCTTCTCTTTTACAGTCAGTTTCTTGTTCTAAGTGTCTTTGATCTAAAAACATTGAAAGAATGAACTGTCTTAGAACAACAACAACTACAAATGTTTTTTAGAAAGACTGCCTTGAAATGGAGTGCTGAAAATCAAGGCCAGGGCCCTCTGAAGTATGCAAGGCATGGGTTCTCCTCCCATGAGAGCAGGGGCCAGCTGGCAGTCTGCAGAGCACCTGTGTTCACAGCATCCGCTTCTGGGGTCTAGGGAACTCTCTGGTGCCAGGCAAAGCTTCAGGAAACCTTGCCTGTGCCAAGGCTTAAGACAGACAAGGAAGCAGAAGAAAGGAAGGGCACATAAAAGGGAAAACAGCTCACTCAACAATGCTCTCTAGGTACTCCTATGTTTATAATACTTTATTAAATCATTATTCCTTTAAAAAAAAGGGGGGGGGAAGAAGCAAAGAACCTGGAAAACCAATTACACCAATTGGCTTTGAGAGAACAGCCTGCTCTCATGTTTTACTGGTGGGAGCTCCAGGGAAGGAATCTGGGTGGGGATGGGATGTCCGTACATGTATCCCAGGCATTTTGGATGTCAGTACATGTATCCCACGCCATCACACTTAATCCCCCCAACACTCTATATGGGGAAGGACATCTGTGTAGTTAGTGTACCGTTTGGAGAGCTGGCTGGGTCACTCGCTGTATTCTCATCCGGGACTGCAGCTGAGGCCTGCTGCTGCTTCAGGGACTCTGTCACAACACAAAACCAGAAGCAAATCAGTCCTTCTCAGGGTCCCTGGTGGCATGAATGATTAGTGCTCAGCTACCAATCTGAAGCCCAGCAGTTCGAGCTGACCCATCAGTGCCCCAACGTCTGGAGATCAGCTTCCACAGAGATCCCTCTCAAGAAAACCCTGTGGAGCAAGTCTATGTCCCGCATGGGGTGCTTCCACGAACTAGAGTCAGTTCAACACACTGAGTTCTGTTTGGAGTTTTGGTTACTTGACACACCAAGAGGGTCTCAAGTAATGGCCCTATGACCAGCAACATCCACATAACTCAGGATTTTGAGGGAAATGCACATTCTTGAAGCCACCTTACACTCTCTATTCTGAAACTATGGGGTTGGAGCTCAGTGGTCCGTGTTTTAGCTGGCCTTCCATGTGATGCTGCCTGACAGAGTTGAACTACAGGGCATCTCATGCTTGAAAGGCAAGGCAATCTCCAAGCATGACAAAATCCCACAGCACTGAAAGTGGGAATGTTGTTGCCGGGAGCCCTGTGTGGCAGGCACTGGTTCTCAGCACTAGCTTATGTTAATGCGCTGATCTTCACATCAACCATATAAGACCGCTCCGTTATTAGTATTCCAGTTTAACAGACGAGGAGATTAAGGTCCTCAAACTCGTCTAAGATCATACAGGTAAGAAGTAATCCACTACAAACTGTAATCTAGCTGGTCGAGCTCCAAAGCATCCTGGTGACAGAGTGGATCAAGTGCTTGACTGCTAACCAAAGTCAGTGGATTGACTCCACCAGCAGCTCAACAGGAGAATGATGAAGAAGTCTACCTTTATAAAGATTTACAGCTTTGGAGTCCTACAGAACAAATGTGGTTCTTCCTACGGGGTCACTATGACTCAGAATCAATCTGATGGCAGTGTCTGTGTGTATGAATGTGTGTGTAGTCTAGCTCTGAGATTTATGCTCTTCATCTCTGGTGCAAGCTCTTTCTCTCAAAATGTTGATAAAAAGTCAGAGCAATTCACGTTTTTTCCCACCTCTACTGGCCTATATATATTTCCTGTTTTTCACCTGGTCTATGAATCACAATCTACTTGATGAGGACAGAGAGCATAGAAAGAAGGTAGAGAATAGAATTTCTAGCTCCTAAGACCTTATCCCCAGATCAAGGCAAGTATCTGCTTCACCAACACAAGGTTCTGCATTTGTTAGAATCAGAGCAGACAGACAGAAGGACAGAGAGGCCGTCTGTCCCAGCATGGTGTCATTTCACATAAGCATAGTCTGCACACTTCTGAGAGATCATGAAGCAGCCCCTACATCCACCTGGCAGCTCTCAATCATCAATATTCCCCAGGACGGCATTTAAAATTTTTTAAAATCTATTTTATCCTCATTAATCTCTCGTGGACTTGAAAAGGTCACCTACATTCTGGGTTCTTCTTTACGATGCTGTCAGGAGCCCAGAGCTTTGGCTATGGACCCTCCAAAAGAGAGGTGTCGGCCCAAGACACTCCCAACCATCTTCCAAAGAGAAGCTACAGTGGATGACACACAATGATTGGACGGGATGGTCTATGATTGGAAAAATTATGCCAGTGCTTGCTGTGTTTATCTTTCTGGAAAACGACTGACCCCTCTTAAAGGACAGACATCACCTAGAAACCTGACCCAGATTATGTCTGTAAGTGAAGGGCTTCTAGATAGTGTTCTGTGGTGCAGCAGTGCTACGAGACCAACATGCGTGTAGAATCTACCAACACATGTATGGGTGACTCCTACTCTCATAAGCTGTGTTTCTATTTATTTTACAAAAAAAAAGTAATTGACAAGGATGAACCAGGAAGTCTCTAAGAAAAAAGGGAGAGGGGAGTGGCACTCAGAGCCTGACTCAACCACCCTGTGACCTGCAGGAGCCTGTGGCACTGGGCAGGTCAGGCTGGAAAGCTGCTGCGGAGGCACTTCTGACTCACGGTGACCCTGGGCGTGCAGAATAGAAGGTGCCCTACAGGGTCTACAAGGCTGTGTGACACTAGGAAGCAAGTCACCAGGTTCTCCATGGCGCCTCTAGGTGGGCTGAGTCCCAGGGACTAGCAAAGACCTAGGACTATGTTGAAAGAGGAAACCAGAAAGGTTCCCTCCAGCTTGACTCACCCCACCCAAGTTCATCTGGGCAGAGGTTGGCAGTTGTGATAAGGAGACTTCGAGGAGGGTCAAGAACCTTCCTGGTGGAGAGGTGAAGCACTCAGCTGCTAACCAAGAGGTCAGGAGTTCGAACCCACCAGCCAATCTGCTACTGTAAGGATTCAACGCAACATGAGTGGAACTCTTTCTCCCATGGAAGTAACAGTGGGTTCAAACTGCTGACCTTTATGGTTAGTACCCAAGTGCTTAAACCATTGTGCCATCGGGTGCCTTGGAAATTCTCTACAGGCCCAGTAAGAAGAATTGGACCACTGGGGGTTTTGTGAGATGTGTCAAGAGGCTAATGTTTAATGTTGAGGGACTAGTCGGCCAGGAAGTCAAGAGAACACTCAGATCTTTGGCTAAGGAAGCTGCCACCTGCCTCTACAGGCCCCGGAAAACATGCACCCTTTATTTGCAGCTGGACAAAACTAGTGGATCAGCTGCAAACAAAACTGAGCTGGCATCATTCAGCCTCTGCCGGAAATAGGAAATTCTGGTCTCATTAGGTCTTGTGCCACTAACTTTCCTGCTCTCAAGAAAGAGATTTATCCATAATGGCAATTATTTCTAGTTACCTTCTGCTAATGGGGTTTTTTTTTTAAAAAAAAAAAGGGAATGAACATACAAGCATGTTGATCTGAGCAGACAAACCTCAGGCCTCTGCGGTATGTCTGCTAAAGAAAGGAAGCAAGAATTTCTTCAACAACAGAAATGTATGTATACTCAACAACATAACCAGTTAGGGCTTTTTTAAAGTGCATTATTTAAGAAACAAAACAATTACTTGAATGCAATTTCCTTCCCTCAGGTATTACCCACAGCACATTTGAAAAATGACAAAAGACAGAGGCCAATCATCCCAGCTGGGCCCACTGTCTGGGAAAACGGCCCCTTCCTGAGTTTTTCACATTCAATCAGACCCTCCCCAGGCCTTCTGTACAAAAACACCAGACCAGAAACAAAGAGCACACAGGCTGGAGAGGGACGGTAATGAACAGGGACCACGGGGACTCCGCACTGCACAGCCCTTACCAATCTCGTCAAGAAGCTCCTGAGCTGGTGGTGGTAGCTCGTCAATGTGACGCTGTGAGATGGCGTCTACCAATTCTTGAAAAAGATAAAGGGGGAAAGGACTTAGCATCTCCTGGGCCTGAATTGGATCTTCTACGCTCCTACATGGATCAGACTTCGTATTTCTTGATGATGAAACAAACCAAGAGAACAGGAAGATCGGCAGAGCAGCCTTGGCTGAGATCTTCTCATGCAGGCCTGGCTTCACTCCCTTGTTCACCCTTCCTAAATCACCTCGCACACTACTATTGCTTGATTTTGATCCTCTGAAAGGACATTTGAGGTTAAGAAGACATTTGAGGTACTCATCAAGAAGCTTGAGCTTCCTCTCCTGGTAGTAGATTTTCCAGGATGCTTGGAAGACTGTTTATGTTGTGGATTAGGACTTCTAGAGTTCTTCCAAGCTTTTCTTTAATGAAGTTTATAGTGCTTGGTTTTAGTCCTCAGGGAGCTCTGGTGGCCTAGTGGCAAGAAGCTGCACTGCAATCCCAGAGCCATGAGGTTTGAAACCACCAGATGCTCAGCTGGAAAAGGAGGGGCAATCTCCTCCTGTACCAGTCAGATCCGATTTGATGTTACAGATACACAAAAAATAATAAGATAAAACTTAAAAAAAAAGGAGCTCATAAGCAAAATATCTATGAATTATTGTATGGAAAAAAACCCATTATGATTTGTAAACCTTCATTCAAATAAAACAAAGGAAAAAAAGGAAGAGGCTAGGGACTCAATCTGGGTCAGGATAACTGGGACACAGAGAGGACCTAGGGCAGTCAAAATAAACAAAGCCAGAAACTGGGAGGCCTCACTCTGCAGGTGACCATGCCAGGGGAAGCAAAAGGCACCCATGCTTTGGGTTTTCCCCCCAAGTGCTCAAATTGAACATTAACCAAACTTCTTCAACATAATTTATGAAACTTCTATCCTCTGAGGGACATTTCACAAGTTGCATTAAAGATGTAAGATCTTCAAAATGTCTTCCAGAAATCTATCCTAAGGAAAAAGTCAGGGGTGCACAAAAAGACATGCACAAAGACCCAAACTTGGAAAAACAACGTTAATCTTTAAAACAAAGGAATGGTTAAGTGATACATCACAATGGAATGTTGCCGTCATTGCACAGATTTATGAATAATTTTTAATTACATGCAAATGTTTCAATATACAAAATCAAGGAAAAAAGTAGGCTAAAACTGATAGGCAGTATGATTTCAATTATGTTAATATATTTCATACATTTCTAAAAATACAAAAAGATAAGCACTAAAATAATATGAGGATGAAAATTTGTTGTTAAAGTTAAAAGGTAAGTGTTATTTTCCTTTACAAGCTCTTGTTTACTCTCCAGGGTTTTTTACAATGTGGGTGTTTTACCTTTATAATAACAGTTTTTTACTTTCATCTAATGTAGTATCAAAGATGAGAACAAGGTGCCTGTAATGTGGCTTACTATTAGGAAGTTCTATTTTTGTATTAACTACAAGATACCTTTGGGCAGGCTCCTTCTCTCGGTTACAGGTGAGGTGCCAGACACCTTAGCTGTGTTGAGGGAAGCAGGCCCAGTAAATGCAGACAATCTTTTCTGTAAGACAAAAAAAGAACAATAACTGACCTGTGTGTTGAACTCAAAGGCACAAGCAGATCAATCATATCCAAGACTAAGTTTGCGCACTTATGGAACAAGTCCCCTTGTTTCACAGATGAAGTCCAACTTTTGTTCTAATGTACCCTCCTCTGGACTTGGTACTCCTCTCTGCTTTCTGACCAGAGTATTTATTTCTGTGCTACACCAGACCAGTCTTTCTTACTAAGTTTCTTACTCACACTCCAAGCCTGGAATGGTGCCTGGCATTGAAACTCTGCCCAATTAACAGCTTGCCAAACTAAAGCATAAAATTCTTTGTCATTTCCCTACTTGAAAGCAGGATCTTTTGTGAGCCAAATGCGCAAGGGGAAGTTGTCAATCACTTCTTTTCACTGGAGGTGAAAGTAAGTAATATGTCTACGGAAAGGTCAGTTAACAAGAGGGGGGTTTTATTCTTAAAACAATTACTATTTATTTAGTTCTTCCTCTCCCTAATGGACCACTTTTTTTTTCTCTAGAGGGAAAAAAAGTAATAGTTTTTTTCAGAAGTCATTAGAAAAATGCCCCAGAAAATTGTGTCTTTATAGACAGCAACATTTCTCAGCAAAAACACCTCCAAAAAAGTGACTCATTTGGATTTGTCTGAATTAAAAGCCCTCATGTTGTATTCCTGAATCTTTTTCTCTTGCAAAAACCCACCAGACAATACTATGTTTTTAATTTGTTGAATTTTTTCAAGTAAAGTAGTATCACTCGACAAAGGAACTCATAACTTTACTGAGGATACCACACATATGAACTATAATGCAGTGAAGAGAGGAGCAGGGGGAGAGATAGTGGAGGAGAGGGGAGAAGTGGTATATAAATTAAGTGTTTTTACTGTAGCCTACGGGTGCTTTAACTGCAGACACTAGTTCAGGAGGTCAAAAAACACTCCCAGGAAAGTTAACCAAGAGGTGTTCTCCTCACATGAGAGAACAATAAAAATAAAGGTGGTATATACTACGGCACAGTGTATCACCTTGGCACGTTAAAGAAGTTGCCAAGAATTATCTCTGCAAAAGGAAAAACAGAAAAAAGCTCAGGACCCGCCCCACAATACACTGAGGAGGCTTCCCCAGGAAACCTGGAGAGGCTGCGTTTTCCTGTGTTCTCTGTACAGTGGACAGGCACCACGAGGATGCAGTGCGGGACTGATACACTTACACGGTCAGTCAGTCTTGAAGGGGATGTTTCAGAGGAAGCAAGAAGGGAATCCAGCATCCTCGCTTTCTCCCGGACACTAATGAACTTCTCAGATGAAGTGTAACTGAACTCTTGACTGTCCAAGCAAGAGGCAGATCCTGTTTGAACCTGAGATGTGGTACTCTCAAGAAAGTCTTTGTACTGATTGGCAGATGAAGACATTGACCCTGTTGTAAGAAAAGAGGACACTTTGTGCCTTTCTAGTATTTAACAACAAAAAAAACCTCAACTAAAACAACCACCCTCAATACTAATACCAGCGACTTCCCAAATTATTAATAAAGGAAGTAACCTGTTATCTGAGGCACAGATCATGAAAGTCAAAGCAGGGGAAAGTGAGTATCTCTAACAATGACCACCAAAATAAAGGAAGATTAAACCCACAAGTACATTGTAAATAAGGGCACTGAAGAAGCTGGCTGTGTGCTGATGCTGGGCTAGGAATTCTTTAAATACTGTAATGTGAACACTCCAGTAGTTCTGGACTAAACCTCAATGGTGCTTTCACTAGAGTAGAAGAGACAGCTGACTCTTGAACATGGACTTGAACTGCACAAGTCCACTAATAAACAAATGTCTTCTTGTGGCTGAAACACCATGTAATACAAATTATCATCATGTGAGCAGCTGGCTTCCCTCCAGTAAAGTGCACTTGGCAGTGTATATGCGAATTTTCAACTGGGGCAGGGATGTGTGTATCCCTAAAACAAGAACTGCTCAAGGGCCCACTGTATTTTCAAATCTCCACCTCTGCATTTAAAACTTTCCAACAGGAAGCTCTGATGGCCTAGTGGCAAGAAGCTGCATTGCAATCCCAGAGGACCAACGTTCGAAACCACCAGATAGATAATCTGCTGGAGAAGGAAGGGCAATCTCCTCTTGTACCAGTCAGATCCGATATGACGGTACACACACAAAAATAAAAAAAAATAAACAAACCAATAAAACCTTCCAACAGCTGGTTAGTTACCATCACCACCCAGCCTGGCCTCCAAGACCTCCTTCAGCTTTGCTGAGAAACAGTCACCAATGCCAACTTGTCATTGGTCACCAACAAACAGGGACTGCTCCTTTCTCTCTCAAAATATTCTCCTCCTGTGGGTCACTACCTGGGCTGAGTGGTGTGCTGACGCTCATAGGTGCGTGGTTTATTTTGGGTGTTTTACAAGAAGCTTCCTTAAAAGAGCTGTCTCGTTCACAAGAGATACTGGACAGGTCTTGAATATCTGTGAGTGATCTGAGGAATTAAGATTAGAGTACAAAGTAATTAAAAGATCCTGTTTTTTGGGGAAAAAAATCAGACTATATTCCTGACAGGTACTTTTAAAGTGTGCTTTTATCAAAATCTTCACTTGGCAATAAGCCAGAATTAGAGACTAGTTTAAAAGAGATGCTAACTTTAAAACACACCTTAGTAGCTAAAAATAAACTCCTTCCATGGATGAAAGGATATTTATGTGGGAAACAGATTTAATCTACTGCAGGTACAAACATACTATTATTATCATCACTGTATTTCCTTGATTAAAAAGTAGTTATTAATTGCAAATTATATCACAACAGCTTTTGGTTCAAAGCAGCAGCACATTTTATAAAGACAGAAAAATAGGAAGAATATGTGTCTTACAAATAAAACCAACACTAAACCCAACACTTTATAAAGCACCATAACGCAGTTCTCTTTAGGAGTCATACATGTCTTTCAGTTCTTTTGGTGGTTCCTTCAAAATGTCTTCCTGTTCACCTCCATCACTGTAAGAGAGAAAGTGAAAAAGTCTTGGTCAGTCAAGTGCACAAGACTGTCTGGAGGGTCCCTGCGTACCAACCCGTCGAGCCATGCAGTTGACAGGGCATGAGGCTCCAGAGTGAAGAAAGGCTCTGGTCCTGATTCTGCCGTCAACTAGTCACCTGCTCTCAGACAAGACTGAGCCTTACTCCAGATCTGCTTCCTCTCCAGAGAGTAAAAAACAATCTCAGCCCATCTCTTTAACCAGCCCAGGACTCTTAACTGTGGGGCAATAGGGCAAAGTAACTTTGTTGGGAGAGGAATATTGGAGCGAGGGGCACAGCCGTGGGAGCCCTAGCTAGACAACTGCCTTACAGAATATCAGGAGAGGCCAAGAGAGGCTTGTGTCCAAGAATGGTCAGAAGAGAATACCAAAGACATGTGAGACCTGTTTCTACCCAAAATATTGTCAGGATTCACTATCAGCACTTACACCCATTTCAATCAAGTTCCTCGCTAAATCCTTCCATTTGTTTTCACACCTTTAAGCCTTGCAATAATCCTGTGAAAGCAGTAGTATAAAAGAATGAACGTGGGTTTTGATTGAATTGTGGCTTTATTAGAACTGTTCATCAAAATATTTCTAGCTCTCCCTCTATGCACGTAGTAGGACTGATTTATGTAAGTGGTCACATGATTTGTTTTAATCAATGAAAATGTTGTGAGTCACTTGTCTACAGAAACTAAGAGCCAGCATCTGGTTCACCATTCCTTTCTTCATACCTCAGCAATCAGGGAAGCAGAAACAAAACCTTTCTGAACCTCAATCTCAGAAAACCTTGGGGCAAACTATTTTGGCACAAAATATGAACAATAAAAAAAAAAACTTTTGGTTGTTTCAAGGCACTAAAATTTGTGTTATTATATAACAGAATCTAGCCCATCTTGACTGAGACAGCCCCTTACAAGCCCTGTGAACAAAGAAAATAAATTATCTTAATTTTTTCTCAGAAAACTGGAGACAGCAGTATGGACTTCAGAGGGCTATTGTTAAATTAAACTAGATAGTAAAAACAAAGTGCTTGAGAAATAGTAGATGCTTCAGAATAGAATCTTAAATTATTATAAATAATGAAACTGAGGTCTATAGTTACCTTTTGTAAATGATTTGTTTTCCGAGGTAATTGTAGATTCACATGCAACTCTAACAAATGCAGAGAGATCACATGCACCTTTTACTGAGTTATCGTTCCCCAGTTGTAGGATCTTTCCAAACTACAGTGCACTATTTTCAACCAGGACACTGATATTGATGGTCATCTAGATTCAGACCACTTCCATCTCCCCAAGGAGTCCGTCTTGTGGCCCTTTCATAGTTACACCCACTTCCCTCCCAGGCTACTCTCTCTTCTTTGTTGTTGTTGGTTTTTTTAATTGTGATTTTTAACAAAAGCTTGCAGAAAGATTAGGTTTTCATTTATTCATTGACGCACATTTTCCTCCGTCCTCCCCAATTCACTTTCTAGTCACCTTACATATAATGTCTAATTGTACATTCCTTTTAAACAGTCCTTCTTTAATCCCTGACAACAACTCTGTTTTCCATTTCTAGAATTATATTATTTTGAGAATGTTATATAAAGAAAATCATATAGTAAATGGCTTTTGGGGATGGCTTTTGTCAGTCAGCATAATTCTCTATTTATTCTAACTGTGTGTCTCAGTAGTTTGTTTTTTGAGCAGTATTTCATGATAAAGATGTACTACGGTGTACTTTCAACACAGTGAATTACTTCATACAGCCCTTCCAGCCACAGTCTTGAAACTTTCACAAAATAACTGGATAAGACTATGCAACTGAGGTACCTGTGAGTCACCAAAGAGATTAAATAACTTGCTAATGATGTAACTAAGTTGCATGACATCCCTGTGCATCTACAAAACTCTAATGAGGAGACTGGTCAGTTTTGCCATCCCACTAGGTTTCAAGTGAACTACCCAGAGAAAGAAACGAGAATGCCCAAGGAGAGAGAGGGGAACAGAGCACGTTCTTCGGAACTAGCTCCTCGAGAACCTCCTCAGCCTAAGAGAGAAGGACCTGAACACCAAAGATGATAAAAGAAAGCAAAGACAATCAACAGAGAAATGGCAGCAGCAGAACCAGAAGACCAGCAGGAGATAGCACTGAGGGCTTCCTGGCCTGGCAACTTGGTGAACTCTGGGAACAGTAATATGGCCCAACAAACAAGAGCTGTACACCTCTGGCTGAGGCTTACTGGAAAGAGTGAGGTGCCTCTGGGCACTTACTGGCCAAGCTAAAAGGGTTTTTGTACCATTTGTTCCAGAAAGGCAGAGGACAGGCCAAGGGGAAGCTGAGAAGAGGCTGTTCTGATTGAAGAACAGTATCCTGCATGTTCCTGAACCTGAATCGTAACCTACTATTTCCCTAACAAACTGTTACTGTTAATATCTTCTGTAAGGAATTACCAAAAGCAGTAGAAAAGTAGAGTATATATAAGGGAGGGACAGCTGGTAAAATGACTGGAGGGCAGAGGCATGTCTCAGCTCCACTTCATAGGAAACAACCTTGGTTACTGATAGAGATGATTCTCTCTAGTGAAGTCAGAGGTCAGACACGTCAGTCAGTCATTTTAAACTGCTTAACCACTCTGGGCCATTTCCAGTTTGGGGCTATTAAGAATACAGCTGCAGAAGCACTCAGTATGAATAGAAGTCATCATTTCTCTGGGATAAATGTCCAGAAGTTTCAGTATTACTCTTAATCTCTATATTAATGTTGTTAGGAAGGATTCTTATTTCTACTTTAAAGATGGTAAATGGAAGAGAAGGGTTAACCAAGAAAGCATGGATCAGAAAGCAGAGTCAGGATCAGAACACAGACTCATTTTTCACCACTGCTTATCATTCTGCTGTGTAAATTCTAACACAGTTAGGGTGCCCAAAGCTACTTTTCACGATACAGTGGATAATACAGTTGAAGACAAGCAGTGTATAGATAATGTGACATTATCACCGGCTAGCATGGTCTTTGTGAGTCTGTTGTTGTTAAGTACCATCGAGTCATAGATAACTCATAACGACCCTATGAATGAAAGACCTGAGCACTGTTCATAGAGTTTCGGGAGGCAAGCCATTTCTGAAGTGGATGTCACTCCTGCTTCCAAGCTTGTTAGGTTTTTATTTTATTTTATTATTTTTTGTGCATGTACCATCAGATTGGATCTGACTGGTACAGGAGGAAACTGCCCCTCCTTCTCCAGCAGAGCATCTGATGGACTCGAACCGCGTACCTCTGGGATTGCAGTGCAGCTTCTTGCCACTAGGCCAGCAGAGCTCCCTCAAGCTTGTTTTAATCGGGGAGTGCCACCAAACATTGTCCACCATGGGTAACCATTATCGCATTTGGCACATCAGTGTTATAGTGTTTAGCATCACAGCAACCAAAAGTTACCTCTGTACAGCAAATGGACAGACCAGTGCTATACCACTTAGAAGAATGTGAGTCTACAAGTAGGAATAAAAATAGTCCATACCTTTGAGTAGGCTGGAACTGAGATTGGGACAAAATTTCATCCTTCTTCCCAGGAATTCTCCCTGTCATCTGGAACCTCTCCTCATCTGAAAGGATAAAATAAATGCCATTTTTATTCTAGATTCTTGCCAACCCATATTATTATTATTTTCACTCCACAGAATCTCCATTGGTCTGGTCCCAGAATAAGAATTTGGGTAAATAAACCCAGTTTGGCTTGGATTGAGTGCTATAAAGGGTTCTGCCCGAAAGTTTGTTTTCCTTGCTTAGAGGAAAGAACTGTATTATGACACTCAGAATACAATCAAGCCATTTACTGGCCTTTCAGTTAAAACAGCACAGTTATTTCAAGAGACAAATGTTGTTTTGTCTTTTCAGGAAAGCAAACTGACCCGTTTCCTGTCAACAGACACCAGGGGGCGTCAAAGCCAAGAAGTGTTTGTCCACTAAAGACTATCAACTGGGCATTTTCACAGTGCTAAGTGTGCTGAGGGTGGCCGTCAGATACCACACACAGAGTTGGGTGGGGGCAGAGTCTGAGTGCAAAGGAGATAATTCAAGTAGCTTCTCTTCCCCTTGGCATCAAGCACAGATGTTTCTCCTCTGCATTTCTCTGTATGTGATACTTTGCAGACTCCAGTCAGACAAGGCCAGTATCTACTTTCTTTCTTACCAGTGTGCTGTCCTGGTTTAGAGAGAAGGGGGGAAATGGAACAGCCAGCCCAGCTTCATCTTCCTGTGACCCTCTCTCCTACAATCCCCAGGTCCCGGGAGTCTACTGGGCACTAGGAAAGGCCCCCACAGGGTCCTACTTTCAGCTAGTACCAAAGGCTCTGTACTCCTCCAGTGGAGAGACAGTGGGGGTGTTTCCTCGCTTTAATCCTCTTTTTAAAAGCAAAACATCTAGAAAACATTACCACAATTTAGTGCTGGAGGGCAATTTCTAGATTTTAGAACCTGAATTCCTTGATATGCAGGAGGGTGGAAGGAAGGCAGGGGTGAACTGAATTGAGATCTTTCAGAAAAGATCCAAGGCAGCGCTGGGCCTGGAACCAGCATGCTTCATAGGGGTGCCTGTCATGACTCAAGCGGACCCTGTCTCAGGCATAGAGACTTCTCACGCATACCATCTGGAGAATTTAACTGTTCATCTAAAAGCTGACAGCTTCCTACAAGTCCCTTACTCTAGTGGAACCCGAGTCAAGTGAGAGTGGAAGTCAGGGTGAACAACAGGAGGAATTCAGGGTCCCGCCCTGCCTGGATCTGGAGTAGTGAGACACAGCTGTGGACAGTGGCATGGCTCAGCGATCGGCAACACAGGAGTTTAGTAACAGAACTCACATACATCTTCCTTGGGCTACTGATCCTGGCATGACACTAAAAGCAGCAGCTAACATCTACTGAACACAAGCCATCCCAAGGGGCGAGGGGCAGCCCATGCGGCTAGATCTGCTGCACTGCTGGCCAACTCTCTGCCAAAAGGCTCAGCAAGCAGAAGAGAATGACAGTGAAATCCACCTTCTAGGCAGAAAAAGACACAGGAACCTAAATGTCCACAGTTCTGCTCTATCAACAATCTTTATAATGGAAGTAAATCTCTGAGGTGTCAGTTCAGCAAAAATGAATGAACAAAGCCTCAATCTGCTTGAAAACGAGTACATATATAAAAAAGTCACTACTTTAATTTGTACTATACAATGTCTGGGGAGGTACAAAAAACATGATGGACGTCACAAGGCTAGTGAGAAGGGAGGGAGTCACTCAGAGGGGCAATCATGGAGTTTGTTTGCCTGTCTGTAAAAGGAAAGATTATCTCTAAATACCCTCTCAGTTCTAAATATCCAGGACATGATAGAAAGTGAAGGCAAGTGATTCTCAATAAATTTGCCCTAAAGCTTATTACCAGAGACTTGAGGTTGAGCAAGTGCGCCTTGTATTCCTCTTGAGGCCTCTCCTATGGGACTTGAGGTCTAAAAAAGAATAAAAGATCAAAGAAAGGAGGTCCACTAGAGGCAGATATACTGTCAAAATGTAAAGTTTTTGGTGTTCTTAGACCTTGGAAATCTATACAAGGTGCCTATTTATAAAAAACAACAACAACAAAAAAACAACACTAAAACCTCTCCGTAAATTTTTAAACTTTTATTTATTTATCCTAAAAAACAAGATCCCCTTCCCTTTTGAGTACTTTCCCCTCTTTAAGTCCTTACTCTCACTCCCCTCAAGTTTACATCAAACATGTTTTGGCTGTTTTGATCAACGTTTCTGCAGAAGAATCCTGGATCAAAATTATGGAATCCAGATTTTCTGGATCCACTGATGCTAGATGAACCTCCAAAACCACTGCCTTAAGAAAACTTCTAAATCTTAACCAAAAAATATCCTCCAAAAACTTCCTTAGAACAAACAGGATCTTAGTCTAACTAGTAAACAATGTCTGTCTTGAGAACTGTGCTTTTAAAAGAACTATCTATATGAGAGTGACATAGCAATAGTAGTTCAAAAGAGTAAATGTGAAACTTAAGAGATTGGCGAGTTTCAAGAATGGGGAAAGAGTAATTTGGAAAAAGAGTTAAGAATGGTTCTACAACTTGAATAATCTAATCAATGTTTCGGAATTGAACATGTAGAAAATGTTTAATTGATGTATGTTTTCCTGTGTATTGTCTCAACAACAAACAGAATAAACTTTGCTTTTAAAAAGCTTTGGGTTGTCAGGAAAGAACATAGAGTTTGGAAAAATGGCAGACATGGACCAGCAACAAACTGCCTCTGGACAGTAAAGGAGCCTCTGGACCGTACTAGGTTCAGCTTAGGTGCAGATGTTTACATGAAAATGCAGACCAACCAAAAGATTCATAGAATATTACACTCTTACAATTGATATTTAAATGAGATATTGGGGAGAAACTGTGTCTACTTTAGAAATTTATGAAGAAGTTTATAAAGAAAAATAAAAATCAATGAAATGAAATAGTCCAAGGCTCTCTGTTCAGGGAGATGTACTAGTTGTCCCTCTATTTGGAGCTGGCTGAAAGAAATATATCCTCTGTGTAAAAGACTAAGACTTTGTACAATTATCTCTACAATGTGGAATCTATTCAAAGCAGAATCTTTGTAATTTTTTTTATTCCAAAATGATTAAGGATTCTTCCACTCCTAAAATGTTATTGTTATGTGCCATAGAGTTGCTTGTAACTCATAGCGACTATGTACAACAGCCCTGAAACCTGCTCTATACTGTGTCAACTATACTGTCTCTGACACACCTACCCTCATTACCCCAGTCACTGTATCAATCCATCTCATTAAAGGTCTCCTTTTCCCCATCCTTCCACCCTTCCAACCATGATGTCCCTCCTTGCAACATGCCCAAATTATGTCAGATGAAGCCTCAGAATCCTTGCTACATTCCTCCTCCTCATACAGCCTAGTCTCCTGGATGATATATTCTGCATATAGATTGAAAAGTTTTGAAGATAAGACATATCCCTGGCATACACCCTTCCCGGTTTTGAACAATGCAGTGTCTCCTTGCTCTGTTCTGATGACTGATTCCTGGTCCAAGTGTACGTTTTACATAAGCATAATCAAATGTTCTGGGATTCCCATTCTTCTCAAAGTCAGCTACAGTTTGTTGTGATCCACACAGTCAAATGCCTTTGCATAGTCAATTAAACATAAGAAAGTCCTCTGGTACTCTCTGCTTTCATCTAAGATCCATCTAACATTAGTTATAATATCCCTAGTACCATGGCCTCTTCTAAACCCAGCCTGCACATCTAACAGTTCTGTGCTGCTCCAGTCGTTTTTCAGCTGAACCTTGCTTGCATGTGGTATCAATGATATTGTTCTATCATTTCTGCACTCTGTCAGGTCACCTTTCTTTGATATGGTTACTAATAAAGATCTCTTCCAGTCAGGTGGCCAGGTCCTCGAGATTTCTTGGCTCAACTTAGTGAGTGCATTATGTCAATTGGTATGCCACCAACTCCTGGGGCCTTGTTTTTTGCCAATTTTTTCAGAGCAGCTTGAACTTCTTCCTTCATCAGCACAGGCTCTTGCTCATATGTTGTCTCATGAAATTCTTCTGTGTTGGCCTTCCTTCTGGTACAGTGACTCTTTTAATGTTTCTTGGATCATTTAATATTCTGCCCAGACTCCAGCTCTTTGCACATTTCATTATAATACTTTGCTTTGTCATCTTGAGCTGCTCTTTGAAATCTTCTGTTCAGCTCTTTAATTTCTTGATTTACCACAGTATCAAAACAAAACTAAAGGAAAACCGGGCCAGTGTTGAATGCAGCCTGTCGTTGACAGGTGGAGCAGGAGCTGGTCTTGACTCTCGCCTGACAAATGAAGCTGCGGGGGGGGGGCAATGTCTGGACTCAGTTGCTGCCTGTTGTCAGATGGAACAAAGTAAAGGGAAATAAAAACAAAAACACCTGAGAAGAAAAACTGAATGTGCTATTGAGTTGCCTGCAACTCATAGCAACCTTATGTACAACAGCTCTGAAGCCTGCCCTGTCCTGAGCCGTATCACTGACTCCAACACATCAACCCCAATGCCCTAGTTACTGTATCAACCCATCTCACCCAGGGTGTTTCTCTCCTGCATTATAGCTTCACCCTTCTGAGCATGATGTTTTTTCCCAAGGACCAGTCCTTCCTGGCCATGTGCCCAAAGTGTATGAGACAGAGCTTCAAAATCTTAGCCTCCAAGGAGAAACTTGGTTTCACCCTCTCCAAGACAGGTCTATTTGTTTTCTTGGCAGTCCATGGTATGGTCAATACTCTTCTCCACCACTGCTCAAAGGCATTTATTTAAAAAGAAAAAAAGGCATTTATTCTTCTTCTGTCATCTTTAGCCATTACCCAGCTCTCTGATGCATCGCAAGTAACTGCAAAGACCATGGCCTGAATCAGGTGCACCTTAGTCTCTAGACTAATATAGTTGCTTCTTGGTACTCTGGAGTGGTTCCTGACAGCAAGTTTTCCTAGTGCAATTCATCTTTTGATTTCCTGACTACTAGAGTCAAGAGTGCTGACTCTGGAGCCAGGCAAGCTGTAACTTAACTTCATCACTTCTCCATCTATCATGGTGCTGTCAATTGGCCAAGTGGTGAGAATCTTTGTCTTCTAGATTTGAGCTTCAATCCATACAGAAGACTGGTCTTTGACTTTCTGCAGCAAGCACTTCAGGTTCTCCCAGTTTTAACAAGCAAGGTTGTGTAATCTGCATAACATAAGTTTTTGATGAATCCTAAAGCCGCATTCCTCCTCATAAAGCCCAGCCTCCTGAATGATCTGTTCTGCATATAGACTGAAAAGGTATAGAGACAGGACACATCCCTGACATATTCCTCCTTTCCTGATTTTGAACCATGCAGTGTTTCTTTGTCCTGTTCTGAGGACTCCTTCCTGGTCCAAGTATAGGTTTTGCATAAGCACAATCAAGTGTTCTGGGATTCCCATTCTTCTCAAGGTTAGACAAAATTTGTAACTCACTTAGTCAATGAAACACAGATAGACATTTCTCTGGTATTCTTTGCTTTCTGCCAAGAACCATCTGACAATGGCACCTCTTCTAAACCCAGCCTGTACTTCTGGCAGTTCTTGGTCAACAAAAATAAAATAAAAACCAAACAAGCCACAGAAATCCTAAAAGCAATGGAAAATAAAAATGAGAGAAAAAGGTGGGACCTTGGAGGATGGTGGGCTAGGCACCTGACACTCAAGTGGCTCTTGTCACTGCTGTGCTGGGTGGAGGCAAGGGACCATCTGCCTGCCAGTCCAGCAGAGGTCTGGGGTTAGGAGGGCCAGTCAGGTGAGAGTATCTGCTCATTTGAGAGGTGACTTAAGGCCCCAAGACATGAGCCAGGTTCTGGACAGTGCCTCTTCTAGTCTAAAAGGTACTGGGAGGAAATGGGTACCCAGTCTGGGATAAAGCATCTGCTAGACTCGTGTTGTTGTTGTTAAGTACCGTCGAGTCACAGGCAACTCATAGCGACCCTATGAAGGAGAGTTCTCAACGCTTTGGTGAACCCTATAATGTTGTCTTTGCCAGTCGAAGATTTGGGTGCAGGCAGGGTACCCAGGCAGAGATGGCTGGCATGGAGACACAGGTACTCTCAATCTGAGATGCCCAAGGACGGTGCACTCCACAGAGGGTGAACTGCCCAAATGTGACCGTGGATTGTGCCCAGTGAGATACTCTCAAGTGAAAGGCAAGGATCCTAGTCGACTTGGTGCCTTCGCTAATCTACGGGCTGGCTACAAGTCAGGCATGGCATGATCCACCAGCTGCTAGAGGAGTCTTGGAAGGTACAGCCATCTCCACCCTCCAGGTGCCAGATAAAAAAATGGGGCAGGCCCAACCTCAGGTGGAGCTGGGATGGGCCAGAGGAAGCACGGGGGGGGGCAGGAGGGTGGGCTGCTTGGGAAGGAGATGGAAGTCACTGTGATGATGCACGGAGATGAGAGTACAATGAACAAGGTAAGAAACTGTTCTTCTCTTGAAGTCAGTCAGGTGGTGTGAACTCCGCTGTAATCCCAAACTCCAAGCCAACCAGACCATTGTTCAAACAGCTATGCACACTTTTCACACTTCTGTGTTTCATCAGTCTCCTTAGTCAATGTTTTCATTCCACTTATTCCTTCAGTTGGTATGTCAACTACTTCTGTTTCTTTCCTTTCAACCAGTGTTCCAGAATTATCATCTGTATCTATTATCTTTGTTTTCTCGTGTCTTAATCCAGGGTTTGAACTCAGATCTGCAGAGTCCATCACCTTACCCAGCTGTCACCTGGTGGACACCCTGAGATAGGATCCTTAGTCACCTTTCAAGCCTGGAACTGAAATCACCTCCATAATTTAACTTTCAACAAAACAGCAGACAGGCCTATAAAGTACACGGTATCTCCCGGGTTGTATACACTCATTAAGACAATCAACCATATGAAAAGGGCAGTATCTGCCCAGGAATAAAGCTCAGAAGGGAGGGTGGTAGAGGGGGAAAAGGATAAATGGAAATGGGAAACACAGGAAGGAAGTGGGAAGGGCACTGTTATAATGTTGTAATCAATGCCATGGAATAATGTGCATGAATTGCAGAATGTAAAACTAATTTTTCTTTATGCTTTCACCCAACTCATAATAAAAAGTTAACGGAAAGACAAGTTTAAAAGGAAGAAGGCAATGGAGAAAACAGAAAATATACTTTACCCTGAACTGTGATGATTTTACCTCTAGAGCTAAGTTTTCTTGAGCAGTCAAGGAGTAAAAATAGTCATTGTCTGGAGTTAAAAATTCATCTGTTATGTCCTCAGAAGATTCTGGTGAACAAGTTGATGGCACAGACTGATCCTATTGATAATGCAGGAAATCACTCTTAGGCTGGCATTCATTGTGAACAAACTCCTTTAAAGTTGGATGCCGCACTCATAACCAGATCATCCAAACTGCCCAGTAGTCAGGGGCACCCATCCTAGCTGGCTCTCCCTGCCTGTGAGCCCATCTGCCTCTGCTGGTCCCCTGGGATTCCCCTGGGGGGGGGAAAGGGAAGACATTCTGAGACTCAGTGTAGAAATGACCCAGGGGTTCAGCAGCCTTTCCCCTCTGAGAGTCTCAGTAAGGGCAAAGGCCAGAGATGCAAAACATGGCAAAGCAGAGGGTGAGAGCAGCACAGCACAGCGAAGGGAACTCACACGCACTTACAAAGGGTTAAAATGACAACAGTTTTCTTACACTTATTTTGCACAATTAAAAAAAAAAAGCTAAAGGCTACACATAATTCAAGCTGGGGGCTGAATTTAAACCCCCTGAACTCCCAAGGGTGTAGACATGGTCCATATGTTGGCAACTTGCTCCCGACCGGGAGGCTGAGGTGGCTCAGAACTTGGCAGTCCCTCAAGCAAAGAAGTGCGATTTCAAAATAGCAATGAGATTTCAATAAGAAAAACAAAATGGAAAAGTAACAGCTTTCCCTTCAGCTTCTCCACTCCACCCCTTCCTTTTCTGGTCTGATGATCACACTGTCAGCCCCCTGGCTTATCTCCCCCATCAGTCATTGTTTGGCAAAGCTTCTGGGGCTCGTTCCCTTTGACATGACCTCGCCACCCACTTGTCCTGCTGTACACTTAACACCATTCCTCATTATCTCTCCTAACAAACTGGACTTTCTCAGACATCCCCCGCCTACCCTTTGGGCTCCCTCTTCCCTGCCTAGATCTGCTTTTCTAATTGAGTCAGAACGCAAAATCTGGGCAAATTCCCTCAGCCCTCATGTGAGAAAAAGAATAAAGTGTCCTGGTGAATGATCTGTGTGCTGTGATTAAATATATAATGGGTTCTTTGAAAGGCCTCTAATTATATCACAATTTTATTTTTACATTGCTTTATTCTCAATTGCTATATTTGGTCTTTAAATGTGTGTGGCCTCATGTCAATGACAATAAAATATTTTGGTTCCTTACTCTGGCTAGACTGTGACCCAATCACATGCGTCACCGGTACGCTCAACTCCTAAGGCAAAGCCACCACTTGAGTGCAAACGCCAGGAAATCCTGGATCTCACCCATCATGCGAGGGGCAGCTGTCAGGCATGACATCCCTTCACCTCAGTGTCATGGCACCTGAACTTGAGATTTACAGCACATTCCAGGTGAGGGGCTCTCATTACAAGCCTGGCTGTGCTTCTTCCTTGAGTCCAATGTCAGGCACCTGCAGGTCTTTGTGCTTTGGTTCCTACCCTTGTACTGAGTTTTTAAGAAGTGGTCTCTGTCTACTCTATAGTCAGTCAACTCAAGGGCTAGAGCTGAGTCTCACTCTCATCTGTGATCTCCAAACTCCATAATTCATTGACTCGAAGTGACTGGAAAGGTATCAGGCAAGGACGAATGATTATTTTATTCATGTCAGAGATATGAGAGCACACACTTCAGCCAAAGAGAACTACTTTGGATATTGTTTCCGTGTCATAATGCATAACAATAACTCAATTCTAATTTAACAGGGCCTTGGGGCCAACATGGCTCTCAAGGCCGTAGGTAATACTTACACTATAAGATTTCTCAATGGCCACAGACGCATAAGAACTTGCTTGAAAGGGTTCACTATGTTCTGGTTGCTCATTCTTTCTGAGGGACACATGCTTGGGACCTAATAATTGTAACACAACCAGGGACAAAATCACTTTCGATGACAATCACTTAGAAGGGCAAAGGGTGATGTAAGAGATGTGAGCTTATTCTGTTAGGATGGCCAGGCCCCACACATTAATCAGTCACGAGAGTAGAGGCTGTTAGTGTGACTGGCCTGGAGATACATCCATCCTTTGCCCCATCCATTCAAGAGTGATGTCTGACAAAGGAACAGATTCTAAATAGCTTTCCTCTGAAATTCAAGACGCCCCAACAGGTGAGAAAGGAGGACCAAGGAAAAGAATTTGCCAGAGGTTTACTTATTCCTCAAAGTGCTAAGTGCCTACAGAACACCCACCCCAAATGCCCTGACGAACTTACAGGTGAAGCTCTGCGGCTCAGCCTTCCTGCTGTCCACTGTGTCACACCTGCCTGTCCCTCTTGGCCTGTCATTTTCCCTGGGACCCTCCAATGCTTGCTGCCAATCCACAGTCTCAGGGTCCCCAGTGGGGGTGTGCGGCAGGGGAGCAGGCTCATTTTCGGCCTCACTCTCTGAAGCCAAGCTACTCCGAGGATGCCAGGGAGGAACTGTGAGCTGTCCAGCAGCTGCTTTCTCTGCCATTTCTTTCACCTCCACTGGACAAAAGAAAATCAGTATTTAAAACATTATCATGTCCATCAAGGGGAAGCTTTTTTTTTTTCATTCTTGAGGAGCAGTGCATCACTACCACAGCTCAGACCATCACGCTGACTGCCTTTTAAAGTTGTGGCATCCTTAGCCTGCCCTCTTTGGCTTTATGGAAAGAAACGATGGCAGAGGCAGGGAAAGGCAACATTTTAGCCTTTTCCTCCTAACAGCAGCCTTGGTTGCTGGTTTCCAGAATGGAAGGCAGCAACAAACCTGGAGCTGGAGCTTCTCAGCGTGGAGATTTTCCAAGAAAGTGACATCTGAAGCCTCCAGCCTGCAGTGAGTGGCAGGAAGTAGTGTGAACTTGTCTATTCCTCCCAGGCTGTGCTGAACTCATTCCTTTTGAGGGGTCGGGGCAGTTATACGTATACTTTTATTTCACATGGTCTACACTTTTGCTAGTGTAGCTTAGTATTCAAAACACTCATTGCTGTCAAGTTGGTTCACACTCAGCCACCCTTCATTGGGTTTCTGAAGCTGTGAACTGCAAATAGAGGAGACTGACAATCTTTCTCTGAAGAGTTTGCATCACAACTCTCTACAGACTAAGCCACCAGCGCTCCCTAACTTAGCACTATTGTTGTTAAGTGCCATCCAGTTGAGTACGACTCAGTGACCCTATGAACAAAAGACCTGAACCCTGTTCTCTGTCATCGTTTCTCTATGTTCATAGTTTCCAGAGGCATGGTATTAACTGATGATCTATCTTCATCTATCTTATATGATAAAGCTCATATAAAAGGATAATGCCTATAGGATATGTTAAAGAGGCAGCATGCTACCTGTTGTATAACGCGTATTACACTTACTGTAGTTCTGGTGGCCCAGTGGTAAGCTTCTTGCCACTATGAGCTATGCTGTCAACCTAAAGGCACACAGTTCTAATCTACCAGAAGTTACATGAAAAAAATATGGGCCATCTCTTCCGGTACAATTTACAGCCTCTGAAAGCCAGCTGGAGGGTCAGTTATAAGTCAATGACACACAACCACAACATAAAATATCTATATTTTCTCAGAAGTCTAGCAATGACAAAAGCATTTCCCTTCTGCAGTCTGGAGTCAGAGGGTCTTGCTCTCAAAATGCAATTGTGGAGGACGGGAGAAAAGAGCTTCAGTATGAGCACTATGACTAGCTATGTAATCAGAGATAAGAAATTGGTGGGAAATACAGCTTCATTTTCATTGTGTCTAACAAAGACTATGTCATACTTACTTTTCCATTTTAAGTGTACCTCTTCATCTTCATGATTTCTTGATTTTGGATTACAGATTTTGGAAGGCACAGGTTCCGTATTGATCCTACATTACAAGGGGTTGTTTTTCAGGGCAGAGGTGGGTGCAGGCAGACACAACACATCAGTCTGATCAAGTCACTAATCAGATGCTGAACCCACCAGCCCACCAACGGGCACTGACCCCTTCCTTGAGCCAGCCCAGAGTTGCACTTACTCATACTCACCACGAGAGGGTGCTAGACTCTCCAAAGTTCACACCACAAAGAGCTCTTACCTCCCAGCTTCCCGGACAGGGCTGGGTGACCCCCGCTGTCCCCACAGGGTGCTTGACACCTTAAAGAGTGCACTGGGTGGCTGTGTGACTTTAGGCCGTGCACCGGACCCTATAGGCTTGCCATGCCTAAGAAAAATGAAAAACTGGGTTGGAAGATCTCTAAGGATTTAGTTGGTTTTGAAGTTCAGGTTTCATGATTCTAAAAATGCTTTTAGGAGGGAGCTCTGGTGGCCTAGTGGCGTTCAGAAGCTGTGCTGCAAACCAGAAGGCACCCGGTTCGAATCCATGAGATGCTCCGCTGGAGAAGGAGAGGCAATCTCCTGTGCCACTCGGATCAGATTCGAGGGTATATAAGAGGGGGGAAATTTTTAAAAAAATTAAAACGCTCTTTGGAAATCTTCAGACGTAGAAGAAACACACACCTTAAATCATTTCACCAAAGAGAATCTTGGTCCCTGGACAGCTATAGAGCCCTTGAAAGCCCCAGCACACAGGCAGGCTCAGTAACTGTGTCTGCCCTTCTAGCTGAAGCCTCTGTTAGCCATTTGTAAAGATGCACTTAAGACCCCAGTGGCTGGCCCCCCACTTGCTAGATGAAGGATTCTAGTAAGCTTTCAGTTTCTTGTCTACAAATAAGACATTACCGCTTTAAACATCCAACGATTTTATGTGTTTTGTTGTAATCACTGGTACCATGGAGTCCATTTTCAACTCCTAACAGCCCACTAAATAGATAACTGCTCCAAAGTTTTCTAGGCTGTAATCTTTATAAAAACCACATCTTTCCCTGTGGGGCTGCTGGGTGGGCTCAAACTACAGATCTTTGTTGTCAGCACCTGAATGTCTAACCATTGTGCCATGACGGCTGCCATTTATCTGATACCACCTATTTAGCAAAGTCTTCAGAAATGTGTGAAATGTATCATCTCTGGCATATGCATGCATTCAGTTACCCAGTATGCCCTCCTCCCCAGCCAGCCTTGGCAGCAGAGAGACTGCTAAATGAGACACGTCAGGACCAGAGCACTTCTTTTTTAAAGAGCAACTAGCAACATCAAACGAGTCTTTAAAATGCACAGACCCTTTGACCTAGCAGTTCTACTTCTGTGAAACTATCTTAAGGACCTAATTCAAAATGAGAAAAGAAAAAGCTTTCCTTATAGTCAGTGCTTGCAGCTTTGCCCACTAGAGGGAGGAAAAGAACGACACAACCTAGTATTCAGCAACAGGGAGGATTTCCAATAAGAACAGTTTAATGTGTTATGGTGCTCATGCTCTAAAGAAAAGTGAAAAATCAAGCCACATAATTGCCTATGGAGAGGATCACAGGGACGGGAAGGTTTTCAACAAGATGAAGTGGCAGTGGCTGAAACAAAGAACTCGCTCACAGCAGAGGCTGGGGAGGCAGGGAGGCTGGGACAGGATGGGGCAGTGTTTTACACCATGTGTACAGTCTCACCACCAACAACATGCACAGAGTTAAACCTCTTTTTAAATCTCTATGTTAAAAGTAAAAGGAGAAATGGCAAAATGTGAAACTTTTCTCTAGCCTGTTGTGAAGAGGTCACGACAAGTGTTTCTGTGCCATCTGATGACTGCACTGTCACTCCACCTGCTTTCATGAACAGCCTGAGTGTGGAATCCTCGACTCTAGCTACATGGTTCTTCACAAATTCCTTTCAGGAAAGGAAAGCTGTGAACAGAAATTGGACCTCTTCCCTGAGTCAACTTTAATACATACTTCTCAAGATGATAGAAGAGTAAACTTGTAATTAGACTCAATTAGCATGGGGAGCAAACAAAGTTCTTTTTTCTACAACACTACATTTCAAAAGTTGTGGATTAATGCTACCATTTACCAACTGCTCAAAGAAAAACTAATATTAGTATACTTAAGTCTATTTTGGAAACCAATCTTTTAAAAAACAATTTCTTCTATGCAAAAGGAAATTTGTTTTGCGTACATTCTGAAAACTCAAATGTAGCTATGTTCTTTTTCCAGGGGTCTACTGGAAACCATTCCAGGTTATTTCTCTGGCTGATGTCAGTGGGCCTGGAACAACCATAACTGTTCTGCTCTGGCCAGCAATGTCGGCACTGAGACCCCTGGTTTCTGGAGCACGGCCAAATGGAACACCTGACATTTCACAAGGGAAACAATCCGGCCAATCTGGGAAAGGCGAGCTGTTTTCCTTTTGACAATTGATGTACTCTGTCTGGTTAGCCTCAAAACCACTTTATCTCTGACGTCTCCCCCAAGTTTTTATCAAATTGCTCTTCTCTGATCATTTAGCTGAAAATGGCCAAGACCTGTTTGTGCATTACCCCCTTTTTTTCCTCTCACAATTCCTTGCCACCAGACAATCATGCAGTGACTTCAGGGTCACATGGGAGCCCAATGGAATAGTGACACAAAGAGCAACAACATGTATAACCTACCTGATGGTGTCTGGATTCTGGCTTCTGTCCCAACTGCCCTTGGCTCCAGGAGGGTACTGAAATTGTTCAGTTGTATCCTGGTTTCCAGAGCCACAAAGAGTTAGCAGCTTAAAACAAAACAAAACAGTAAACCTAAGCCAATGCTTTGATGAGGAAGGTGTTCTTTTCTTCACTGTATTTTCAAAGCCATTCTTGCTAACTGCAAAAATAACACTTTCCAAAATTATTCCCCTTGGCATATTTCATTTCTATAAACCCATATCTTACCTAGATCCCTTTACCCAGAAGTGGTGGTCCCCAGAAACCCAGCCAGAGTGGGTACGAGTGAAGAATGGTTTTGGACAAAATCAACATTAAAGATAAATCCTTAAACCTCAGGGATAAGTCTTGTACAATACAGCAAACTTCCTACATTAAAATGTTATAAAGTCTTCATTTTACTACTAAGATCTTCAAGAAAACAATTTTTTAGATTAAAAACAATCCGGGAACTTCCCAGACATGATTATTTTCACCTTGAGTGTCAGTGCCCTGGTCCAGAATGTAAGGACAATAATATGTGCTCCTATCTATGAGGTGGGACTAGAAAAATTGCTGTTGTTGCTCTGTGAACCTTCCAGTCAGCACAAACCCAACGCTGACTGTCCAGCGGACTTTCAGAGGCAGTAAATCACCTCTTGTACTGCCCACCTTTCTCCTGGGAAGCACCTGGTGAATTCCAACTGCATCCTTTTGAACTGGCAGCTCAATCCCTTACCACTAAGTCATCAGAGCTCCTCTAGGACCTCTACGATGGAAATCAACACTTTCAGAAGAGAGTTTATACAGTAAGTAGGACCTTATGAAATTGCCACTGTTTTTTAACTCTTCAGGCCTATAAAAGCAGCAACTACCTGTGGTTCAACCTGCTCCACTTATGAGGCTATGTACTGGTGCTGGATCTGGAATGAGACCTGGGGAGTTTCCACCGTGAAATTCCATCCGAGAGGGCTTATTTTCCCAAGCCATCAGGACCCTGCTTCGAGTTGGTTACATTCACATGCCAATCCCAACAAACAGGTTAGGGGCTCTGGGAATCCCATCACAGTCCCTATTAGGCTGCCTGCCCCTACCTCCCACTGTAGATTTACCTGATGGCTCTTTCGTGACTGATCTTCAGAGCTTTCTTCGGAGTCCTGGGTGACAGGGGTGAAAGGCTTCCAGCCACAGTCACTGTCACTTCTTGGCTTGGATCTTTCGCCAAAATGTCCTCCTTTAAAGTCCAGCACTATCCTCGGGGATCTTCTCAGGGTTTGAAAATCAGTGTCTCGTTGCTTGCCCCATAACCGTGACAAGGAGGAGAGACTAACAGGAGGGACATAGTCCAGAGTTGGGGGACCCACAGCTAAAAACCTGCCATCAAGGTCTGCAAACCCTCTTTTAGTTGCCCAAAGAGACCTGCGCTCCTCCTGCATCATTGCCAGGTTGTGCATTTTCTGTTCGATACTCTTCAGCAAATCATTGTTCTGATGCATTAATGTCTGAGCAAACTTCAAGTTCAGCACACACTTACTCATGTAATATTCCTCAGTCTTGGAATGGGTGGCTTCCCTGGAAGGCTCACTCTTATCGGATAAACTCAGAGAACTGTCTTTCCAGTCCCAGTGCTCACAGGAAAGCTCTGTCTCCACTTCCAAGGAGCTCTCATCCTCGCTGCGAAGACAGCTGCCTTCTTGCTCCATTTTGTCTAATGCTTCTTCCATGGACTTCAGTTCATCTATCTCGGTTGTTCCATCCTCCTCGAGAGATGAACCGGATGCTGGGGGCCCCTCTTTGTCATCTCCCACATGCAGGCAGCCCGAGTAGGCTTCGTTCATTTCAAAGCTGTCAAGGCTTGCCTGGCCTGTGCTAGCACTCCTGCTCTCTCCCACCGCAGAGGACGCAGGAGAAGCAGCACCGTGGTGCTGGGGCGCCTTGGCCACCAGGCTTGGAGCTGGGGCTTGAACGTCTAGTGCTGCTTTCTTGGTGGGAGAAGAGGGGCCCTGTGGTGAATGAAGCCGACTGCCTGTTGAAAGAATCAATTAAATTAGGTTTCTAAAATATAAAGAGGTTTCTTCACAAAAGCGGCAGCAAGTAACTGATTAAAGTAGTCACCTTCAGCAGCTCAGCACCTCAGCTTATTGCCTGAGTTACAAGAGAATGCAGAAAGCAGCTTTTTGGCCCCCAATCTCTGTCCCCAGATGTGGAATGCTGCCAGAGACACACCCGTAGGTGAGAGTGCAGGGACTGGGGAGGGCAGGGGGGTGAAATCCTGCTGGGAAAGTGCTAAGCTTCATCCATAACGTGTTTAAAATATGCCTAACTCTTTGACAAGCACTGTGGCAATGGGACAATTAAAACAGACTTTCAAGGGGAAAAAAAAAAGGAGGAACGAACTGGGGGGGGAGGGTAGAGAAAATAGTGCAACAATGAATGAATGGAAACCCAAAATCTCTGTAAATGTTCATTAAAATTAATAAAATTTAATAGAAGAAAAAATATGCCTAACTAACACGGCATGTTTTATCTAAGGCTTTCTTTTCACACACACACACACACACACACACACACACACACACACACACACACGTTTGACTGTTTATGCCAGTTACAATTATTACCTTGGTGAACATCTGAAAAAAAAAATAGTCAATGCAATGCCTTAGGTACGCAGTGCATTATGGGAGGAATTGCTACCTCAACTAACAATGGCAGCCGACGACCCTGGCAGTGGGCAGTGGTGGATGGCTTACACAGAATGGGATGGAGCAGCCACAGGAATGAGAACCAGAGGGCCCCACAAAAGGCCTCCTGCAGAAACAGCTCAGGCCACAAGCTCTAGAACCTCCGTTTTCTCCTTGGTAACATGGGAAACTGAGCTGGATGATTACAAGGTCCTTTGCAAAACAAAGTGTCCAGATATACTAGAAAAGTAGTAAGGCTATAAAAAAGTAGCAAGAGTATTTAAAAACTGTAAGGAAATACAGAAATATTGTTTCTAAGTGATGAAATTAGAATGTTAAGTAACTTTTTCAGTATATTGTTCCAAATTTTCTACTATGAGCAGATACAGTTTTAAATTTTCTTTTGTCATTTAAAAGATAAATTCCTAACAATAAGGATACTGGAATAAACTGGTTGGTACTGCTTAGGACTGGACCTAAGCAAGATACACCTGAGTTGAAAATATTTAACTTCATTATGATTTTAATAAGGCATTCCTTTTTTAACCAGCCTAAATTACGTGTCCAGTGTGGCAAATCTCATCAGCTGCAGATCATGTGACTCTCAAGCCAAGTTCAAGTCAAAGTGATGCTGAGCCCACGGGTTAAGGTTCTACCTGTCTCCTTCAGCTCCTTTATTTCCAGGTGAGGGGACATTTTCGGATGCTCTGAAGTCAATCCAAGGTAGCCACCAACATCAGAATGGGGCTCACAGCTCTGTACTCTGGGACTCTCAGCTGGCTGAGTTCTCCGGGCTCCAATAAAATCCTGTATGGCAGAAATATTCTCAAGTATGTATTTGTGGTCATCTGAATGTCACTGATGATTTCAGAAAGAGGTCTGGGAGTCAGGTAAACTCCGTCTTACTCCTATAAAGTAGATTGGTTGTAACTGACTATGTAATCCTTTGTTAGATTCATCCTGGAAAGGGTTAAACCGGGTGGCTCCTTGGAGGCAAGGATTCTGAGGCTCCGTCTAAGATACTTTGGACATGTTGTGAGGAGAGACCGGTCCTTGGAGAGGGACATCATGATTGGGAGGGTGGAGGGACAGCGCAGGAGAGGAAGGCCCTCTATGAGGTGGATTGACTCAGTCACTGGGGTAATCGGGATGGGTGTGTCAGATACAGTGCGACTGGCACAGGACAGAGCAGAGTTTAGGGCTGTTGTACATAGGGTCACTATGAGTTGCAAGCGACTCGACGGCACATAACAACAAACAACAACAACAATGACAGCCGTTCATGAGTCTTCCCCATGTGCCCCAAGATGTACTGAAACTCCTAGTTTCCCTTCAAGTCCCGGGTGCTCTCATCAAGTTTAGCATTAAGACGTTTCTCAGGAACACAGAAATAGCATAACGGAGTGGAGATGGTTCCAAGACTTCCTAAAGCTGCGGTCCTTGGTCTCTAGTTCTCGATTCTCACAAGCTACCTTCAGGGCTTACCTTTAAGTCATTCTTCAGAATATACTGGATATCTTGAAGATTCATAGTTCGGTCTTTCTGCTTGACCTGAATGCCTGACTTAACAATATCATAGTAAGGCACTGGAAGCCTGACATCAGCTTCCAAATAATTTCCCAAGATTATGGTTTCTTTAATAACTGAGCCATCTAAGCCATTCCAAGGTATGTTGTCTGTAAGAAAAAAAGTCACAGGCAAGAGTAATATTAAGAAAGTGAAGGAAGCTGAGTAACCCTATTGAAGTCATTTAGCCCCTTTAAATAATCCTCTCTCCCAGTAAAAAAAAAACTACCTGGGATGCTCAATCACACCTGAGAAGCTACCTTACCCACTTACCAGGGAGATCCCTGCCCCAGAAACAGGAAACATCAGCATCAAGTACACACAGGACACTGCAGGCCGACTTGGGTACCAGAAGGGAATTTGGGACGGAAATGTTTCGTGGCGTTTCAACGGCAGGGTAGTCAGATGCATCCAGCTCACGGGTGAGGGAAGAAGACTATCAAATTTAGTAGTAGTAGACCAAATGCTGTATCAGGAAATGAGGGAAGCTTAATATAAGCTGGAGGTCACCTTGTGGCACTGGGGCATTCCCTAGGAGTCAACATTGTTCTTAGTTTGTGTCAAAAGAATCCCTCCCCCTTGAGATTAACATAAAGAGGAACTTGGCCTTATCTGTAAAAGACTTCACCATTATCCTTTGTTTTTGTTTTGTACTTCCTTGTGATTTTACTTTGTTTACCTTCCTTATACATAGGGGTTACATGCCACCGGACCAATTGGTAGCATCAGGATGGATGGCGAAGATTGAGAGTGTTCACAGCTTCAGTTTGCTCGGCTCCATGGTCAACACTCTTAGTACCAGTAGCCAGGAAATAAAAAAACGTATTGCGATGGGAAAATCTGCGGTTAGGGACCTCTCTAAAGTACTCAAGAGCAACGGTGTCTCTCTGGAGACTAAGGTGCGCCTAATACAGGCCATGGTCTTTGCAGTCACTTGGTATGCATCAGAGAGTTGGACAATGACTAGGGAGGACAGAAGGAGAATTGACGCCTTTGAACTGTGGTGCTGGAGAAGAGTATTGAATGTACCATGGACTGCCAAGAAAACAAACAGATTCATCCTAGAGAGGGTTAAACCAGGCTGCTCCTTGGAGGCAAGGATTCTGGGGCTTCGTCTGACATACTTTGGACATGTTTTAAGGAGAGACAGGTCTTTGGAGAGGGACGTCATGCTTGGTAGGGTGGAGGGACAGCGCAGGAGGGGAAGACCCTCTACGAGGTGGATTGATTCAGTGACTGGGGTAATCGGGATGGGTGTGTCAGAGGCAATGAGATTGGCACGGGATAGAGCACGGTTTAGGGCTGTTGTACATAGGGTCGCTATGAGTTGCAAACGACTCGACGGCACATAACAACAACAACAACAACCTTCCTTATGATTCTAAATAAATACTCATGGCTTGGGGCTTTCCGTCATGGGAACTGTTGGCCCCCTGTTTTTCACACTCTCTGTTCTATATCATTCCCGGTAGTCTGTCTCATTATTAATAATTATAAAATTATTTCATTCTTTGGGACCCTCGGTCTGCAACAAACTGGAGGTGTGGTTTTGCCTCTACGATTATAAAAACTGCCACGGGAAGCTAACTCTCTCTTGGTTATTTTATTCTCTTCATGGTTTTACTGGTGTGTGTGTGTGTGTACATTCACACACATCCAGCACCTACGTTTCCATCTTCAGATAGGTTACTGCTTTCTACACTAGAGGGTCTTTTGGGAGGGCTGCTTCCATTTCTTCCAATAACCCTACCAATGTGTGCACTGGACCCTGGGGGTCTTATGTCATGTCATAGTTTACTTCTCACCTGCCAGTCTCTTCCCCTTGTTTGCGAATTCTTAGGGAACAAATGAGTGTTAAAATGTTGAATGTTAAAATTTTGTGTTTTATCCAAACTGATAAACCAAAGGATGAGTGTTGCTGGGGCCTGAAGAAAAGGTTAAAATAAAAAGATATCTCAAGATCACTCTGTGCCTGGCAGATAAACACAGGAAATTTCACTGCAGGATCTTTTTAAAAAAATCCTGTAGTTTCATAAAAACTGAGTAACTCCTAGGCAGGGTGAAGAAAAAAAAGATCCAACCTAAAAGCCGGCACTTTGGCCAACCATTAGCGCATTCCTTGATCTACCTGTTAAAATCTCCTGTATGATCATGGAAAAGCTGTAGATGTCAGACTTCACCGTGGCAGCCTTCTGTAAGATCACCTCTGGGGCGGCCCAGTTGTAGAGCTGGGTGGGGAGAGGCACTCGAGTTGGGTCCTTATATGCACCTCCATCCTGTCTACAGAAGAAAACACACAAGGCAGAGCTCTTTAGGATCTCTGCGATCTCCACACAGTGCTTCTGTGAAGTACGCCCCCGTCAACACTGGCCAGCACGTGCGTGGGCTGTGGAAGCCGACTGCCCTGCCCAACCTCGTGCTGCCACCAGCCCCTCTCCACGCCCACTGTCACCTCACCCACCCATTCCCTCATCATCCATCCCATCAAATCCCACAGCTCCTTTCTGCTTCCCAACATGATCAAGCACATCACTCCTCCAGCCCTGGTGCTGGTGACTTCCTCTGCCTGGCACACTCTGACCACAGGGCCTGACACAAGTGATTCCGTCATGTGACTGAGGTATTAGCTCAAAAGACACCTCCTTCCCTCAAAAAGGCCTTCCTCAATATCTTAATCCAAAATAGATCTGGTTCTTGGCTTCAAAGCACTTATTTGACTTTTTGTACTGGTCTTTTACTGCTGCCTTTCTGAGCAGCAGGGCCTCAGTACTGTGAAATAAATGAAGGAACAACTTTTCTAAGGCCCCTGTTGCTGTTAGGTACTGTCAAGGCAACTCACGCTCATAGCCACCCTGGGGACAACAGACTAAAGCCCTGCCAGTCCTGTGCCTTCCTCACAATCTCTTTTGCACTTAAGCACACTGCTGTAGTCACTTTGCCAATCCATCATGTTGAAATCTTCCTCTGTGGCTGACCCTTCACCTTTCTAAGCATGTCTTTTTCCAAGGACTGGTAGCTAGAAATAGCTCCTGTTCTCCACTATTCTGGAGCAAAAGAGAAAGACAAACTCAACAGTCTACAGGATAAATGATCTATGTGAATTATGGCTCATCTCCCCTGAGATCAGAAGCACTAGATGGTGCCTGGCTACCATAACCATTCTCATCAAGCTGCAACAGACAAACGTGCTAGAATAGGAGAAAAAGATGGAACAGAATTTCAAATTCCTGGGGTGAAAAAAATACAGGTTTACTGAACTACTTGAATGTCAAGGCCACCGCACAAAGATACGTTTCAAACTCTGAACCAAAACTAACTCTTAGTATCTCCTTGGTAGTGAAATAACAAATTGGCTCCAAAAAAATTAGCATCAACCACAAGGACTTCATTCTTTAAAAAAAACACCCATATTAGACCAAATGTTTATTACTTTAAAACAAAGATAAGGGAACAGTGAAACTAGATTAATGGAAATGAAACAACCTGAGTGTTCACACACTGTGAAGAACGTACCCAATGTCACTGAGCAAGCTGTGCAGAAACTGTTAAATGGAACCCAACGTGATAACAGTAAAAAACCTGGAAATTAAAAAACCAAACAACTCGTCCGCACTCGTTATCAAACTCCCTCTGCTTTATCGAGTTATCAAGCCTTCTGGCACCTTGCTGCCCCCAACTCCTCCTGAGTGCTTCTTTCCTGAACTGTCCTCTGGAGGAGACCCTCCCAGTGCAGCACTGAAGTTCACTGATCGCTCAGATAACTTACCAACTAGAATGAAACATCAGAGCACCAGGGCCAGCAAGAGGCCTCCAGGCCAGGTGCTGACGGCTCCCAGAGGTGAGGTGCATCACCTGAGATCTGGAGACACACTGCGTGAGCCAGGAAACACTGTGCCAAGTAGGGCACCAATATGAACATCTGGTAAGAACTCAGCTTGTGATGAATGTGATCATTACAGTTTTGTTGTGGCTTTAATTTTTTTTTTTTTTTTTAACAGCTGGGAGAACTGTAGCCTCTATGCTAGCCTTTCTGGGTTTTTACTGAGAATAAACAAAGGAAAATCACAAGGGAGTAGTAAACAAAAAAGATCATGGGGAAGTCTTTTATAAATAAGGCTGAATTCTTCTCTATTATTTACCTTATGCTTGTCACAGGAAGGAGGGATTCAGTATATACAAACTAAGAATTATGTAGACACTTAAGGATCGCCTTACAGCTTACCCCGTAAACATTTCAAGATTGCCTTAGTGCTACAGAGTGAATTCCAGCTGTATCAGCCACCCTCCTATCCTGACAGAGCATTTGGCTTATTATTCATATTAAATTTGATATTCAGCTTCCCACATTTCCCCTCTTTTGTTTAAAGCATAATTTTGTGGTCATCAAGGTGAGCATGATTTCTTTTCTTCAGGATTCATTCTTGCTTGGTTTTGTTCTATTCATCCTTCACATATAATCAAACAAATATAGATCATTACAGTTTTTAAAAGCAAATGACAAAAAGTTCCTCACTATAAAAAAAAAAAGATACATTTCTGAATACTGACTGCACAGTCACAAAAGCTGGCAGTGAAGTCTGACATGTTCTGCTGAGGGGTAAGGCATTTACAAGGATTCACATCATTTCTCTTTTCCTTTTTTCCTATCTTCTTTATAATCCCGCCTTCCTTCTCCATTAAAACTAGCTGCGGACAGGGGGGTCCTTCCTTTGTGGCTGTCACCTGAGGGCTGATACTTCTCTAGGCTTCAGCTCTGACATCATTAAAATGGTATCAGCTGTAGCATATTGTGATTATCACAGGAATCCAGAATTAAGGTTGCATAGTGGAGTGCATTTGGGAGAGGAGGCAGGGTCGGGGTCAGGGTGGAGGTGGGTGGGAATTGTGTACCAACGAAGAAGTTTATCTTTTGCTTTTCAAAGAAAGGAGCGAACTGGGGGTAGGGGGGTAAAGAAGTGCAATAATGAATGAAGGAAAATCCAAAATCTCTGTAAATGTTCATTAAAATTAATAAAAAAATTGTAATAAAAATATTTTAAAAAAAAGGTATCAGCTGCAGTGATGTGACTGATACAAACTCCAAAGTCAATTCCAATTCTAAAGATCTCATTAAGAAGGAAATGGAGAGTAGGGAAAACTGTCATGTCTCTCTTACACCATGAGATGGAGCACCACCCTTGACACTGAACAAACTGACCTGCCCTGCGAGAAGACCAAAAAGAAAGGTGGAAATGAAAATCATTTTAGAGTTTTGGGTAATCAGCTCAAGTTTCCAGCTTCCGGTGAAGGGCCTGCTGCGGCTGCAGCTGCTTGCCGACTGGCAGTTCCTGGATTACCATTCGAGGGTCAGCAGTTCCCACAAACCCAGCTCCTCTGGATCTCCCACTGGTACTCACACACCCCCTCACATAGCCGGTCTGTTAACCTCAAATTCTGAATGCGTCTCACACCGTCCCCTTCCGTGTCAGCTCCCAGGTCACCACCAGGCCCTAACTGTGACCTCCCAGCTCATCCCCGTCCCCGTTCCCCCCCCCCCCCC
>NW_006399827.1:12540-23281 GCF_000299155.1 Elephantulus edwardii | reverse complement strand
CCCCCCCACCCCGTCCTCTACCTCCAATTCTTCTTGCTCCTGCAGCGAGCAGGCATCACTTGGTTCTAGCCCAGCTCTGCCTCCAACTAGTTCTTTAACTAGTTAAGAACTTCACTCTCCCTCTCTTGGCCTAGTTTCCTTAGCTATAAAAGAGGAGGGTTGAGTTGGGCTATCTTCAAAGCTCCACTTCCCTCTAGAATTTACTCAGCTATTGACGAGCAAAAGTCAAATATAAATATATCCCATGTTAACAACAGATGGCGCTCCGTCACTGACAGGCTGCGTGGAGTCCGGCTGGGTCAGTCTTCCTAAAAAACTTTTAGTGTTTTGTTACAATAGCAAAGATCCCTCCTCCACAGGAGGGCTTCAACATCCAGGGAGCCCCTCTTTGGAAGTCAGAGTAGAGCTTCTGCCCACCTTTCCACCATGTACTCCAGGTTGGTCAGCCTGGCTTCCCCCGGGGAGATGATGTGGACGGCGTAGGAGCTGAGGGAGCGGTGGACAAACCCGCGGGTGTGCAGGTACCTCAGTGCGTCAGAGACCTGGAGCAGCAGGTGCACGATCACCTCCATGTGCAGCAGAGGGAACTGGGTCCGCTGTGAGAAAGCAGGGAGGAAGGCCCTGACAAAGCCCGCTAAGTTCCAGAGGCATCTCATCTCATCTTCGTTACTTAGTTCCTTTTATGAATAGGGGGCAGGCAGTGGGCGGGAGGGGGGTGTTTTAAGTGGCGGCCTAAGGGCCGTAGGACCCAGGATCTCCACTCCAAACCCAGCTCATTCCCCAGGACTAAGCTGATTCACATCTCAAGTTGTAAAAGGCTGGAGGCCAGGGGGCATAAAGCTGAGTTTGAACCTCCCCCACCCACCAAAAAACCTATGCTTTGGGAATGAAACTGTGCATCCTAATTAATTACAGCTCTCATATTTATAATATCTTAATCCTGGTAAAATAGAAAAACCTTAGTAAATCCATCCTCTCTCCTTTGTGCTATCATAGACGTCTTATTTATTACGTTACAAAGACAATATAGAGTTATAAGTAGCGTGTTATACACGTGTAAGTCTTTCAAAGCCATTAGAATCCTTTGCTGGAAACAGGTCTGTGTTTTCTGCTGAGTTCTCGACTGTCTGACAGGGAGGCAGGATTAACAGTAACAAGAGAGGGTTTAGATTGTGTGCGTGGCAGCCCCCAACGAGGACATGTATGAGATGGATCTTCCAGGCTCACAGAACCCGCAGCTCTTCCTCTGAGTGAGAGGTGGGGGACCTGACAGCAGCGCTTACCCGCTCGTGGAGGACGCTGAACAGGGTGCCCACCGTGATGCGCTGGTACACCAGGCGGGTGGTCGCCAGGTCCTGGGACAGGCACACGGCCATCAGCTGCAGCAGGTAGGGGTGCCGAAGCTTGCTGTGGAGAAGCAGCCCCAGTGGGGGCAGGCACAAGGAGGACAGGATGAAAAGAGGGGTGCTGTGCTTTCTCTCTAGGGCTTTTGAACAAATTCTAAACAAATGTTTCTCAAAGAAGCAGACAGGGGATGAGGCATAGGGATGGGAGGGGCTCTGTGGAATCTTGGGCCTGTCCCTGATCACACCCAACAGGCCTGAAGGGTCATCAAGGACCACTAGGACCATGCTGCTGGGCAAGATACTTTGCATTCTTTTTTAAGAAATATCAGCTCTGTTTTGAGAGTTCAATGAGCAGCAGGGGGAACGGGGACCGCTGTGAGACAAGCAGGGACAGAGGCCTCTGACACTACAGAACTCCCCCCAAGATCCAGAGGCATCTCATCTGATATTCAGGTCAGGAAATACAGCAGGGAATACATAGCCCAGGTCAGGGAATACAGCAGGTCCTTGGCCCAAGCCTACTTCATGGGAAAGCCCACCCTGTTGATATGCACCTAGGTCTTTTATGGCTTAATTCCCCCAAAGAATTTACCCTCTCTAGACTCAGAACCTGGGCCCATTCCAAGGTCTTGGCGGCACTGGTGTGAAGCTACAAATTGAGAGCATGGCCCAGCAAGAGCAGAAGACCCTAAGCCCAGAGCCCCAGGAACCATAAGGAACTGAGTGTGTGTCCACACCCCAGCAGAGGGGGTGGCGTTCTTGAGAAACACAGTGGTGTACACAGCAGGACAGCCATACACTGCCCTAGATGGGCCTGGGAGAGAATGGGGCAGCCCGAGGGGCTGCAGCAGACAGGGGTGCAGATGGTTATGAGAAGTGAGGCTGACACTGAGCCCCTCAGCACCACCACGCTTGCACCGGCTAGCCCTTTACTCCTCTTTCTCTTCCCTGGCAGCCCTAGGTCAAGTCAGCTGGTCCCAAAAGCCTGGGAAGATGGGGCTAAGGCAGCTGGTGCTCCATCCCTTGGGACTGATCCTGTGGGGGGAGGGGTGTCTGCAGACCCACCTCAAGCAGCCTGGACCCCCATGTCTCCTCACCTGCTGTGTTCCTGCTCAGCGATGAGCAGGTCAGCCAGTCGCAGCCTGCTGCAGTGCGGGTGGGTAGGGACATTCAGCTCCTTCACTGTGACCCGGCTCCCGTTCCACACCAGACTGTGGGGGTGAGAAGAGGGGAGGCGGCCAGAGATGCAGCTGTGGTGTCTTGCAGAAACTGTGGATCCTTTTGTGCACCACTGTGCTTCCCAAGTACCAGAGCACCCCTGGGGTACTTCAGCGGAGAACTTAAGGGAAGGGGTAATGTTTGTGTTTTAGAAAGCCAATGGAGCCTCTAGGACTGAGGATGGGAAGGAGAAGGAGAACCAGAAAGTAAGACACCAGTTAGCAAGAGGCCCCGCTCAGGCTGGTGACAATGCGGACCAGTCGGGATGGGGGTGGGTGAGGGCAGGACACAGCAGGCTTCGGGCCTCTGGAAAAGGCCTTCTGCTGACTAACACGTTAGAAAGATGTTTCCTCTAAGCAAGGAAAAAGATTTCAGCTTCAAAGAGGCTAAGTCACTTCGGCCAAGTCAACTCCCATGGCCTTGGAGGGGCTGGCAAACGAGGACTAAGGACACTTGACACAGCCAGGGGCTGCCACTGTCACCTCTGGATTTGGCTGGAGACAGGGGCAGCCGATGCCTGTTTCAGTGGTTACAAAGGACTCAATACCTGTACTAGAGTCAAGACGTTAAACTGCCTCTAATTCTGTAAAAAGCAGAGACATTAAAATGCTTCCATGAATGTTTCACAGAAGTAGTTCTTAACTGGTGGGTTCATTCTGCCCACACCACCCCTACCTCAAAAACACTTGTCAATATGTGGAGACACTTTTAACTGTCACAGCTGGGGCTATGGGCTGCTACTGGCAGTGGCCAGAGGCCAGGGACAATGCCAAACACCCTACAAGGCCGCCCCAACAATAATTAGCCGACGTCAGCAGCCCTGGGGCTGAAGCTCCACTGCGGTGTGTCCAAAGGCGTTTCTTCCCATGAGGGGAGACCTGCTGCCCGTGGGAGAAGTCATGGCCCCTCTTCCCACATGAGCAGATCAGCCCCGCTTACTTGCTCATGAGCATATAGGGGCCACTGAAGAAGGAGAAGGTGGGCTCGTCGTCAGCCTGAAACACGTCCTTTTCTCCAACTATGGGAAGAGATCCGAGGTAGACCAGCTCCTTCCCGCCTGTGAGGTAAAACTGAAACCAAGGCACAGCCTCAAATTGTGGGGAGAAGGAAGGAAAAGCAAAATACCCCCAGAATCTTAGCAGCCAGCTGGAAATAACGAGTCCCACTCTTCACCAGCCACCTGCCCAGGCCTGCACACCAGATACTATGCTCTCATTTTGATTAGCGTCAAACCTCCGCGAAGTCTGGTGAGGGTGTTACATTTGTCCCCCAACTGATGAGGGAAGCAAGGTTCACTAAAGGAGCCCTTGTGCCATAGCAGCCAAAGCCCTCGGCTGCTCAGCGAGAGGCTGCTGGTTCAAACCCACAGGCCACTGTCGGGAAACCGACGTGGCAGTGTAAGTCTGTAGAGACTTGGAAACCCCGTGGGGCAGTTCTGCGCTGTCTTATTGGGTCTCTCTCTATGAGACAGACTTCCCTCACAGCAGTTTCGGGCTCAGAGAAGCAGCCAGTGTCTGCCTGAGGCACCATGGCTGGGCCTGTGTGTTGCCAGAGCCTGAATCCCGCCTTCCCCTGCCTCCTCCTGCTGCCCTCGCTGCCCCTCACACCCAACAGAGACTCCTGAGTCAGGCTGGGCTGTCAGGAACAATCACCAGCAGCAGCCTCCTGGGGTGGACAGAACCAGCGAACCACAAGGCACTGTTTGCTCTCAAAACGCTTCTCAGTTTCATTTCACTTCACTTCAGCAAAGCTCAAAAGTCTGTGAAAGGGCAAGGACAGTCCCCAGGCAGGCCGTCTCTGGGAAAAGCAGGTCTGGGGCCTTACTAAGAATGGTGGGCTCATTCTCTAAGCTTCAAAATTGAGCCAAGGTCATTCAAGGGATTGCATCAGGGTTTCCACCATTTCTCAGGTAAGGACACAAACACCAGGGACTCTTCACTGCAGAAGGGCAAAGGGGAAAAAAATCCCAAAGCACAGAGAGACGAAGGTGGGAAGAATCGGGAAAAGGGGTGGAACATGGTTAAGGCCAGACATAGGCTGGTCCGCTCTCAGGCCTGTAACACTGGCCCAGCAATGACAACATCTTACCTTCCCAAAGCCAAAACTGTAAATGTTTTGGGCAGAAATGATTCCAGCTTTAACCATTCGTTTAGGAGAGCCAGGAGGGTTTCTAGAAATAGTACAAAGAGAGACGGGAGGAAAAGTCAAGATAAACCTAACAGTCATATCCAAGAGAGGGAGCTCTGATGGCTTAATGGGAAGGAGTTGCACTGCCAACCCAAAGGCACAAAGTTTGAATCCACCAACTGCTCTTCATTTAACTGCTTCTGAAAACCTGCTGGAGGGTCTGCTGTGGATTGGTTTTGACTTTATGGCAGAACCTAACCACAACAACACATTATCTGAGGGAGCTCTGGTAGCCTCGTGAGTAAGGAGCTGTGCTTTCAATGCAAATAAAGGCAGTTTGAATACACCAGCTGCTCAATGAGAGAAAGATGGGCATTTCCTCGTGTGCGATTTACAGCCTCTCTAAACCCGCTGCGAGGTCACCTCTGAGTCAGTTCCGACTCAACAGCACATCACTCACATCCAGAGGAGCAATGCTAAACCAAGCCTCCAGAACGTGGAGTTAGTTTTGTCTTTACTACTGGACTTTCTACCACGGAACAATAAGCACACAGGCCCCCACCTGTCAGTTTGCTGTACTCTGGTAGCTTGGGTGTGGCTGTGATGCTGGAGTCAACACCAACAGCAATCCAAACACCAGAAGGGTCACATGTGGTGGGCGACTGTGAGCAAAGCTTCCAGACTAAACAGTCTCCTTCTGAAACATGAGCGATTGAAGCATCTCACCACCAACATGGCATTGCTGGAACCAGCCAGCCAGGTCACGCTCAGATTCCGAACCCAGACACCCTGAGCTGAAATTGTCTGCTGCTGTTTGAAGGTGTGAAGTTTGAGAGTCACATATAGTGAAGTAATAGTTAACGGATAGTCACTGCTGTTGTCAGGGGTCGACATGTTGTGCGTGACCCACAGCAACCTTACAAACAACAGATCTGAACCCTGTCCTGTGTCATCCTCAACCTCTGACACACTCAAGCTCGTTGCTGCAGTCAGTCCATCTCACTGGGGGTCTTTCTTTCACTGACTCGCTACATTTCAAGCATGATGTCCTTCTCCAAGGAACAGCCTCTTCTAACAACATGTCCAGAGACTGAGAGAGGAAGCCTCATCATCCCTGCCTCCAAGGAGGACTCGAGCTGCACTTTCTCCAAGACATATCTGTTTGCTCTTTTTTGCGTTCCATGGGACAGTCAGTGCTCTTCTCCAAAACCACAGCTCAAAGGTGTCAACTAACTTCACTCATCCTATTCACTGTCCAGCTCCTAGATGCCTAGTAGGTGACTGGAAAGACCTTGGCTTGAATCAAGTGCACCTTACTCTTTAAACTGACATCTCTGCTCTTCAGGACATTGGCGAGGTCCCTGGAGAATCCTAACACTCATCAGGTCCCACTTTTCCCTTTTCTAGACGGGAACCAATGGGGCCCAGAGAGGGAGGCCGACTGACCAGAGGTCACACAGCAGCAGCAGGGCTGTGATCGAGCTGGTTCTCACTCTGGCCACTGCTCTCCCCTCACCCTAACTGCCGCCTGGCCAGTGGGGGTCCTAGTGACTGAAGGTCCTTGTGACAAGTGTCCTGTCTCTTTGGCTCCCAGTGCCTCGTGTGGTGCTCAGTTATTGCTGCTGAGAGAGTAGCTGGGTTTACTGCTAGTTTTGGGGTGGCACCTCTCCCATTTCCCCAGGTCCTGTGGACTGGTGGAGCTTGTCTGGCTGTCCTTGACCAGCAGTCACAGCCTTTGTTGGCCAGACCCCCAAGAAAGGCTAGGTGATACAGAAACCCCAACCACTCGAGGTAGCACTCACCCCGGCATGAGGCCCCCGAAGCGGGGTGGGCTGCAGATGAGCTGCTGAGAGGAGTCGACCCTCCGCAGAAGGTCCCCGCTGGAGAAGCCCTGGATGACGGTCTGCATGTGCAAGGTGCAGCGCTGCACGAACTCCAGGATCTGCAACACATGCCACTGACAATCCGTGTGGCCACAGAACCTGGCACCCCAGCCTTCAACAGCACCCAGTCTGCAGAGGGCAGAGCCCACGCCTCCAAGAGAGGGGCTCAGACGGGAAGGTGACAGTATGAGGAGCAGGGTGCCCAGCAAGGGAAAGGACCCAGATCTCCCTTTGGATGGAGTGATTTGGGGATCCGGCCACCATGTCCTCCAACTCTTCCTTGGACAGATGAAACTGAGGTTGGGAAAGGGAGTGACTTGTCCAAAATCCAGGTAATGAGCAGGAGAATGGGGGGGGGGGGCCCCAAACTGACACTTCAGCCTCTGACCCTGCCACTGACTGTACCATTCCTACAGACAACACCTCACACCTGCTGCCATGTTTCTGGGCCTCAGTTTCCCCATCCCTGTGAGAATTAAGTGCATTAATATACAAAGTAAAATATACATATATTAATGTTAACGCTATTACATTAACCCATATTAAAATATTATAGTAATATATATTTATATTAATAATATACATGGTAAATTGCTAGTCAAGGGTCAAATTCACAACTGTTCTCTGTCCACATTGAACAGATGGCCTGAAAGCTCACTAGACTTATCTGAGGTTAAGCAGCTTCCGCAGGCCCCTTGCCGGATGTGGCTGCAGGGCCCCCTACCTGCTGGCTGCACTCCTTCCCTGCTGTCAGTGCCCAGGCCTGAGGGCCCTGGCCCTTCTCATCATGGAGTCTCAAGTCACCTCCTGCATCCAGCAGTTTGCTGAGGATCCACTGATTGCCTGAAAATGCTGCTGCGTGAACAGGGGTGCTCCCATCAAAACAGCGGCTGTGGGGCGACAATGAGTGTCAAGGGCAATGGTGGGAACCCCACGGGCAACACGGGCTTCCCTCTCCTCAACAGGCATCCCCTTCGGTGATTGTGATACAAGAACCGTCTGTTCCGTTCCTGGTCTGTTTTCCATCCTGATCTCAATCCTTCAGGGCCGGATCATTTCCCAATTTATGGATAAGAAAAGAGAATAATAGCCAGGTACAGTTTGGATCCATGTCTGGGACCTTCCCTCACATCCCTCACCCTAATGTGGGCTGCATATGATTCTTCAGACCGGCAAGGTCTGAGGCCAGCTTATCCGGCAAAGCCTAACAGGGAAATTGCTCCTATAAGAATGTGTCTGTCTCACAAATCTATGGTGGGAGGGCCAAGAAATCTTAGACTGATCAAAGACCTAGAGCGATGAAACATTTCATCAAATGCAGTGAAGTATCCCAGAGGCATGGGAAGATGGCCCTTATCGTGTCCAGGTACACTGAGGATATGATATGGATCCACAGTTTCCTAACCAGGTTGCATATTAGAATCAACTGGGAAGCTTTCCCTCTATTAATTGAAAGAGAAATACAAATAGGAGAAGAAATTGCGTATTTCTGTACACACATTTAGAGGAATTTCTATCTGTGTTTCATTGACTGTGTGGATCACAACAAATTGTGGCTAACTTTGAGAAGAATGGAAATCCCAGAACAATTATTGTGCTCATGTGAAATTTATACTTGGACCAGGAGCCAGTCATCAGAACAGAGCAAGGAAACTCCGCATGCTTCAAAATGAAGAAAGGAGTGCATCAGGGAGTCCTGTCTCCATTTCTTCTCAATCTATATGTGGGACAGATCATTCAGGAGCCTGAACTTTATGAAAAATATGGCATCAGAATTGGCGGAAGACTCCTTAACAACCTATGTTAGCAACCTTGATAGCTAAACTGAGGAGGACCTGACGTACATGCTGCAGAAGGTCAAGGACTGTAGTCTTCAATATGGATTGAAGCTCAACATCGAGAAGTCAAAGATTCTCACCACTGGCCAATTGACAGTACCGTGAGAGATGGAGAAGAGATTGAGGTTGTTAACAATTATAGCTTGCTCGGCACTACAATCAACACCAGCAGTCAGGAAATCAAGACAAACTTCACTGAGAAAGCTGGCTGTGAGGGACCTCTCCAGGGTGCTAAAGAGCAACAATGTCTATCTTGAGACAACTGCCAGATAACTTTTCTATTATAGTTAAAACTATGTTTCAAAAACTAACATTATTTGTAACCATTTCAGAATTTAGATTGTAGCACTGATATAAATTAGAAAAACTCGGGTTCTTAACACACCCCCAACCCCCGTCAAAATTTGTTTGCGATAATATTGCCAACTAATGTTAAGAAAACACTTCTGATGTTCTATTGTACTTACTGGTTTGGGTCTGATCCATAATCCACCAAAATATCAACTAATTTTGTAAGACCCAGTAATGCAGCAATGAAAAGTCCTGTTTGGCCCAAAGAGTTAACAGCATCAACAGAAATACCTGCAAATATCAGAAAAGTGTAACTTACTAGAGGCTATGGGAAATTTTAGTATTTGCACTGTGTTGGCTTTTTTGTTTGTTTTACTTTTACACAGTTTTAAGGATATTACTGCTGCAAATTCTTTTAAAACACTTTCAATTTCAAATTAGAGGTTGGGAAGACAGTAATTTCTTAAAAAGGCCCCCTTGCATATAAATAATATGTTGTTATTTCATAGCATCCCCGTGAGGAAATTCCTCCTGTGACTGAGATATTTCACTAAGCATAATATCCTCCAGGGTCACCCATTTTGTATAATATTTCATGAGTTCCTTGTTTTTCAATGCAGCATAGTATTCCATTGTGTGAATATACCTCAGCTTCTCTATCCATTCGTTGTTGATGGGCACTTGGGTTGTTTTCAAAACAGGGATTTCATAGTCAAATCACTCCTATCCCGTACCATGCTGACACTCAAACCCACTGCCACAGTCACCTCATATATCAAAGCTTATCTGGAAAGGTGAAGAGACCGCGTAACCCTCAATACCACCAAAGAACAAGCCGTATAACCTTTCCAAGGAACAGAAACAATGTATATACACAGAGTTAGAGTAGGTGGATGGCATAACAAGTACACACCTTTAAATGACAGAGAAAATGTCATTAAAAGAACATAAAAATATCTTTAAGTATGTTATAAAGCCCTCCAATAGTTCCTCTTTGCTTTTGACCTTGAACACAAGGGTAACTACACTAAAACTAAGACCCTGCCCCTACTACACTTATATGCATTATCAAACAATATCATTAATATCACATGAAAGCAAGAGTTTGCTGAAAATTATCCAAAAACAACAGAGAACTGTCAGAAGTACAGGCTGGGTTTGGAAGAGGCCATGGTACTAGGGATATTATAGCATGATGGATCTTGGCTGAAAACAGAGACTACCAGAGGATTGTCTGTGTTTCATTGACTATGTAAAGGCATTTATTTGACTGTGTGTATCACAATAAACTGGCTAACTCTGAGAATAGGAATCCCAGAACACTTGATCATGCTTAGGCGAAACCTATACTTGGACCATCAGAAGAGAGCAAGGAAACAATTCATCATTCAAAATGGAAAAGGCTGTATGCCAGGAATGTGTCCTATTTCAATACCTTTTCAATCTATATGCAGAACAGATCAGGCAGGAGGCTGGGCTCTATGAGAAGAAATGTGCCATCGAGATTGGAAGAAGACACATCAACAAACAGCATGACACAGATGACACAACCCTGCTGGCTGAAACTGAAGGAAGACCTGAAGCACTTGCTCCAAAAGGATAAGAATTTGAAGTTCAACATTGAAAAACAAAAATTCACCACTAGGCCTATTGAAGATATAAGAGATCGAGACTCTTAATTTTAAATTGCTCCATTCCACAATCCACACTCTCTGATACTAAACCGCCAGGAAGTTAAAAAAAAGACATGGGAAGGGACGCCTAATCCAGGTCATGCTTTACACCTACTATGCATTAGAATACTAGACCAATAGAAGGTTTTGAGAAAGATGGACAAACGAGTTCAAAGCAGGATGGTTTTTGCAGTCTTCGCTAACATACACCTAGCCTAAGAGAAACACCCTTTAGAAAAAAAACAGTATGCTTAGATTTACCCAACTACAATTGACATATTTCAGCTAACAAATGCTGCCCTGGATGTGCTCACCAAGTTGTGCCAAGAAATCTGGAGAACAACCACTTGGCCAACTGACTGGAA
>NW_006399827.1:1838-11380 GCF_000299155.1 Elephantulus edwardii | reverse complement strand
GAAAACCACTCAGACTGCGTCCTCTCCCTCTTCCTCTCCCATGATGGGAGAGAAAAACAATCATCAATGGCAAGTGGCAGTTGCAACGAAACAACACCAAGAGCCAGCTTCACGCTCAGGAGAGAACGCTGCGTCTCCTCCTCATGGTTTTCGGTGTTCTACACGATCAGAGAAACTTCTCTAGTAACGAACTATAGAAATGATCCCTGAAAGTATAGTCTTAACAGCCCAACCTCGGCCTCTCGGAAGTGAGTAACAGTCACACATATTTTCATAATGGTGAGTTTACTACAGTTGCCAATATGTTTCCCAAATGTACAATCTTGTGTTCTCTAAATTATTTCTTCTAAGGTACTCAAGTTCGAAAGACAATTTACTACTCTGGAGTTTTTAAAAAGACATTTCAAACTGTTACATAAATTAGCATACAGTTGCTAAGTAGCCAATCACATATCGCTTACCTCCAAACTCGCCTCGCACATTCACGTCGCGTAAATTTTACGTCATTGTGACGACTACAAAGCGCTCATGGGCTTCCCTAGAATAACTAAAGCGTGAGACAAAGCAAGCGACCCTCTGAAACCTGAAAGCTTTAGGTTCCTCTACAGTTGTAGGCTTCACTGCAAGATTTAATATCTATTCTTATTGCTATAAAGATGTATATAATTAAAAAGGCATTTTTTAAATTGCTATACACATGTATAAACAAGCTGGACAACATTACCTCCTGCTTAAATCTTCACGATCTTTCTAGCTCTTGAACTAAAGAAAAACCCTTCAAAGTTTACAACGTCTAAACCTCCCATCCTTTCCACCTCTTCCAGCCTCACTGAACTACAATCCCTCACTGTCATTTTTACAAGTCCTCCATGGGAAAGTCAGCTCTTAGGCAATTCTCCAAAGTACTGAAGAGCCATGGTGTCTCTCTGGAGACTAAGGTGCGTCTGACACAGGCTTTGCAATCATTTTTATGCATCAGATAGTTGAACAATGACCAAGGAGGATAGAAGGAGAATTGATGCCTTTGAGCTGTGGTGCTGGAGAGGAGTATTGTGAGTACCATGGACTGCTAGGAAAACAGATTCATCCTGGAAAGGGTTAAACCGGGTGGCTCCTTGGAGGCAAGGATTCTGAGGCTCCGTCTATCATACTTTGGACATGTTGTAAGGAGAGACCGGTCCTTGGAGAGGGACATCATGCTTGGGAGGGTGGAGGGACGGCGCAGGAGGGGAAGGCCCTCTATGAGGTGGATTGATTCAGTGACTGGGATAATCGAGATGGGAGTGTCAGAGACAGTGCGATTGGTACAGGACAGAGCAGAGTTTAGGGCTGTTGTACATAGGGTCGCTATGAGTCGCAAGCGACTCGATGGCACGTAACAACAACAATAACAACATCCTGGCCAATGGGTTCAAGTATGTCATAAATTATAAAAATGGCACAGGACAAGGGTATGGTTTAGTTATGTTGTCGTTATTGAGTTCCAGTCAACTCAAAGGCACCTAATAACAACAGCCCGTCACTCTCTTTTTAAAAAAAATTTTAATAAATGTTTATAGAAACTTTGGATTTCCATTTATTCATTGTTGCTCTTTTCTTTGAAAAGTAAAAGAAAATTCTTCCAAGTCCACTTCACTATACTGCCTTCATTCTGGACTCCTGTCAGGACAATAATACCTAATCATATATCCCTTTTAAACAGTTCTCTCCCTTATCTGTTTCGATGCACTATACATTATCCCCTCTTTTTCAGTCTCCCCCCCATCCCTATAACAGTGGCATTATGCGGTATTTGTCTTTTTGTGACTGAGATATTTCACTCTGCATAATGTCCTGCAGGGTTACCCATTTTGTATATTTCATTAATTCCTTGTTTTTCAGCGCAGCGTAGTATTCCATTGTGTGAATATACCACAGCTTCTCTATCTACTCATTCACTAATGGGCACTTAGATTGTTTCCAACTCTTTGCTATTGTAAACAAAGCAGCAATAAACATGGGTGTGCATATATCTGCTTGGGTGACAGTTATGGTTCCTTTAGGGTATGTTCCCATTAGTGGAATTGCTGAGTCAATTTCTATTTGCAACTTTTTGATAAAGTGCCATACAGCCTTCCATAGTCTTTGCACCATTTTACACTCCCACCAACAGTGAGTAAGGGTTCCAGTTTCTCCACAACCTCACCAGCATTTGTTGTTTGCTGTTCTGTTAATAATATTTCATAGTTGTTTTGATTTGCATCTCAATCCTGAAAAAAATTTTGGCCAATAGAAGCCAATGATACATAAAAGAAAAAAAATAATTCCCCATAACCAAGTGGGATTCATAACAGGTATGCAAGGATGATGGTTCAACATAAGAAAAACAATCAATGTGATTCATCACATTAACAAAGCAAAGAACAAGAACCACATGATCCTATCATTGATGCAGAAAAGGCCTTTGACAAAATCCAACACCCTTTCTTGATTAAAACACTCAAAAAATGGGATTAGAGGAGAATTTCAACATAGCAAAAAGTATATACGCAAACCTATCATGCTCTCTTAGGACACAAAGGCTTTCTTTAAATACACTGTTTCCTCTACAAGGAATACTTTCCACCTGTCTTTGCCAAATTAATTTCAGTTCACCATCCAGATATAATTAATATTAGAAACGTATTGACATTTACTTAATATATAATTTGCAAATTGGTGCAACATTTCAACTCGAACTCCAAAAAAATGTTCCAAAGTGGAGATTCAACTCATTGGAACTGACTCACAGCTGATTCTCCTGCGAGTTTTTGAGTTTGTAAATCTCCCAGGAGAATGCCCATCTTTCTCAGAATTGCAAATGGATTCACACTGATAAAAGAGGCTTGCCTTTGACTTGGCAGCCCAACTCCCTTTGGATCATGCTACTAGACTTCCCTAGAGAAGAATTCCCAAAATTTCTGTACCAAATATTAACAGCATCATTGCCATGGAGCGGGGAAGATGGGCATAGATTGGAGGATAAATTTACGGCCAGGAAATATTTTCATACAATGTTGTCCTGAAAATACATTTTAAAATGACTGTTTATAGACACTGAGATGGCCAGTAAATACATGAAGAAATGCTCAATATCATTAGCTATTATTATCTGTTGTTCTGTACCATCCAATAAGAATGGACTCATAGCTGACCCTCCAACAGTATTCGAAAAGCAATAAATCCTAAGGGAATGCCCGTATTTCTCCAATGGAACAACTGGTGGATTCTAACTGTTGCCTTTAGTTTGACAGCACAACTCCTTCCTACTAAAGCCAGCAGAGCTCCCTCCATTAGCTTTTAGATAGATGCAAATCAAACAATAATGAGGTATCATCTCATTCCAGTTAAAATATGTTCTTAAGACAGTAAATAAAAAATGCTGTGGAAGGTGTGGAGAGATTAGAATTCTCATGCCCTGCTGATGGAAATGTAAACTGGTGCAACCATTATGGAAACAGGTCTGGCTCTTCCTTAGGATTAGAAAGAATTTTGATTCCGCAATCCCGCAACCCACACAGACCCTATGTACAGCAGCTCTGAGGCCGTCTCTGCCCTGAGCCAGTCTCATTAATTCTGATACACCTACCCCACATTGCCCCAGTTACTGTATCAATCCATTCCCACATTGCCCCAATTACTGTATCAATCCATTTCATCCACGGTCTTCCTCTCCTGTGCTGTCCCTCCACCCTTCCAAGCATGTTGTCCTTCAAGGACCGGTCTCTCCTGGCCACATACATATCCAAAGTATATGTGACAGAGCTTCAAAATCCTACCATCCAAGGAGAAACCTGATTTTTACCCTCTTCAAGAGAGACCTATTTTTTCCCCTTGGCAGTCCATGGTATGTTCAAGACTACTGGGTATAAATCCTACAGAAACAAGACCTGCAATACAAACTGACATACACTTGCTCATATTTATTGCTAGCTTAAGAGTTAGAAAAAATCAAAATGGCTTAAGAAACTGTGGTACATTCACATGCTCACACATTATATACATCACTAAAAACTGAGTAAGAATTTGTGAAATGGTACACAATATGGGTGAAAGTAGAACAAAGTGCACTGACTGGCATAAAAGTCAATAACAAAAGGGCAATTAGGGTATAAGCCCACTAAGATAAACATTTAAGGAAAAGGTTATATGTAGATTCAATTGTGGATGGCTAAAAAGGAAGGAAAGGGAAGGGGGAACAAATTGGAGCTCTGGTAGCTTATTGGTAAGAAGCTATGTTGTAATCCAGAAGGCACACTGTTCAAATCTACCAACAAGCTGCTCTGCGAGAGAAGAATAGACAGTCTCCTCCTGTGTGATTAACTGCCTCTGAAAACCCATTAGACACTCACCTGTGGGTCAGTTTCAACTCAACAGTACCAACAACATCAAGAACAACAAATATGTATACACTAACACCTTAACGGTTTAAATTTCTAAAAGGAAACCGCAGAAAAATAAACCAGCTCGCTATTTTTAAGCAACTGCATCTGATGGCGTAGTGGGTTCAAGTTTGGTTTGCTAACCAAAAGGCTGGAAGTTCAAAGCTTTCAGGGGCTCAACTAGAAAAAGATGAGTTTAAAAAAAAAAACAAAACCACTGTTCACCCTAACCACAGCTCCCAGTCTGACCATGGGAAGGTGTCACAAAAATGACTGAATTCTTCAAATGATCATATGCTTAAAAGCATACCAGTTTTACTAGTCTATCCTGTCAACTGTTTGACTAAAAAATGACCTTTAAGGAATCAGTTTTTTCAAGGTTCAAGAGTAAAAAGGATAGAAGAGTAATGGCCTTGCAGGATTACCTCAACTTCAATGTGTGACCGAGAACCTTTACCTGGCTGCCTTGACCAGATCAAAGACCCTTTCCATGTGATTATTTTAGTAACATCAACATAAGCATTCGGAAGAGCAGAACTGTTAATGATTGTATACATCAGAGAATCCCAAGGGGAAAAGGTATTCAGTCCATAGAACTGAGCTAGACAAGATTAGCTGAGATAGCAACGCTGTTTCAAAGTGATAAGGACACGTGAATCACCAAAGATATGCCTAAACCACCCAGGGCTGAGGAAGGAATCCCAAGGCTCACTAATACTGCAAGGAACACACTGAGGAAGGAAAACGGCCAAAAAGGGGGGGGGGGGAATTAGTAGAGGTTGAGAGAAAAACCTGGAACAAATGGGTAAGAGTCACAGGCGAAGTAAGGAGTTTTTTAAATAATGGAACCATTAACAGCACTGAAGCTCAAGAAATCTAGTTAGAAAAACTGCTGGTGAGAGCACTCACCGCCAGGGAAGTTCACATTTCCTACCACTCAGCGATGAGCATCTCCATCCGTCATGATGTTGCTTACTGACCCAGTGAAGATGAAGCCTGCCTGCACAGATCACCAGGAACATGAATAGTCAAGTGTTGAGGATCTACTGTTTTCATAATCATAGGAAATTCTGTTCTCTAAAACCCCAAACCATCCTGAACCTTCAGAGAGCTCCAGCAGCCTAGCAGGGAGTTGTGCTGCAAACCCAAAGGCTGTGCCTTTCTGTATGTTTGAATTTATCAATGACGCAAAGGGACAAAGAGTGGCAGCCTCCTTCCTTGAGATTTACAGCCTCAGAAATGTGGCATAGCCAGGTACGAGTTGGTTTCAACTCAGATATAATGCAGAAAATGTCCAAGATACACAACGTTTAACTCTGCAATGAATAAATTCAAATATGCATTCATAAGTCTTCCTCTAATCCTGATGTCAACTCCTGGTTCACAAATTATTTGATCAACATACTAAGGAATAGGCATGGAGAAAGGATACAACCCTGATGCACACAGTTCAGTTTATATAAGGCACAAGCATCTGAGGATCTGATATCAGCAGGACCCTGGAACCAAAACCCTGGAAATACTACGGTACAATTGATAAACCACTAAGCAACTAGTAAAGCTTCTCTAGTAAAGTTGGTTGGAAGCCGGAGTGGCAGCCACTTCCTAAATACCATGCCTCTGGAAACACCATGAACTTTGATAAATGTTGATAGTTCTAGAAAGGCTTCAAGGCCTTTTGTTTACAGGGTCGCTATGAGTCAGTGTTCGACTCAAAGGCAATCAACAACAATAAAAAGCTTCTTAAAATCCATTTCAGAACTACTGGAAATGGACATTTTTGGAGATGGCCCAATGACCCCATCCTATATGGAGAAAGGCTAGCTACAAAAGACTTCCTCCCAAACCATCTCTCCTTAAGAGCCACTGTGAACAGGTGAATTTATATGTATTTCTCCCCATGAGAAGTCTATAAATTACCCATCTTTGAGGTGACATACACTGTTCTTGATTCCTAAGCTAGTTCTCTGTTAAGCGTCCATATCTTAAATTAAAGATAGTTGTTGTTCGGTACTGTCGAGCACGACTAATAGTGACCCTACGAACAATAGTCCTATCCTACAAACAACAGTCCTATCCTGTACCATTCTCACATGTCTGACACTCTTGAGCCCACTGCAGCAGTCACTGTGTGAAGTCGCCATCTGTGAAGGTCTTCCTCTCTTCTGCCTTCTCTCCTCCTTTTCAAGCATGATAGCCTTCCCCAAGGAATAAAGATAGAGGGTTGCTTAAGTATTTCTCTTAATCTCTCCATTTTGCTGAAGTGAGAATAAGAGGGATGTGATTACCCAAATTCTAAGAACAGGTCCTGGGCAAATGTCAGTAGGATGGGGATAGATAAATGAAACTCTAATAGAAACCAGTTACTTCACTTGATGTGACAACTAAATAAACTGAACTATCTATTGTTTTCTCAGTTTAGAAAAGGCCCTATTTTAAAAAAAAACATCAATTCTAACAGAAAAGATGCCTGGCTATACTCACCTAAACTGAACGGAAAATAAATTCATAAAACAAAATATGGACGGCTGGTTCAGTACGAAAACAATTTATTTTAAACTTTTATTCAAATCACAATAAAAATAGACTGAATTGAATCATGTAATGGTCAGCAGATGATGGCCTGTAAAGAGATTATGCAGACTGTTCTAGCAAGGAAGAGCATGGTGAGATTACATGCATAAAGTATTAGTGCCCCAGTTAAAACAACATGAACAGATGTAGCAATACGGGTCCCTTCTCTATGTTCTTAGGGCAGATGAAAAACCAATGATTGGTTTGGAGTAACTTAAAGATGAGGTTGAGAAACAAACAAAATACTTAATATAAAGGAAGAGGAAGATCATGAAGGGGGGGGGATAGCACATTAGACTAAAAATACTGCATTTAAAAGATATTAATGTGCTATACAGCCACTATGGAAGGCAGTCTGGTGCTTTCTCAAAAAGCTGGAAATATGCCCGAAGCCCTGGGTTTAAACCCCGGCACCTCCACAAAATAAAGAAAGAAGAAAAACAAAACAAAACAAAAAACAACCCTGGAAATAGAAATACTGTTTGACCTAGTAATTCCACTACTGGAAATATACCCTAAAGAAACCAGAGCCATGACTCAAACAGATGGATGGACAGCCATGTTCAATGCTGGATTATTCACAATAGCAAAGAGATGGAAGCAACCCCAAATGCCCATCAACTAACGAATGAATAGAAAAACTATCCACACAATGGAATATTATGCAGCACTGAAAAACAATGAACCCATAAAACATTACAACATGGGTGACCCTGGAAGACCCTGTGTAAAAAATTTCAGTCACAAAAAGACAAAAGACAAAAATACCTTATAACATCACTAATATAAAGCAGGACTGACAATGGAGGAGGGTGAGGGAAGAATAGGAAAAGAGTGGACAGATAATGAACACTGCACTGGAACAGATGAGGGGAAGAACTGTCTGAAAGGAATATATGATTAGGCATTATATGTTTGACAATCTAGAACAAGAGATGTATTGCAAGATGCACTGGAGGAGGAGGAACAGAAGGGGAGAGATGAAAATGTGCAACAATGAATGAATTAAAACTCAACCTTTCTGCAAACTTTTGGTAAAATCACAATTAAAATTTTGTTTTAACACGTTGCTGCACACTTTTTAAATTGATGACCGTGCTTAGAAACTGATTTGCCATCATTTGTGGCAATGTGTTAAAAAAGGGAAAATATATTTTCTTGATAAGCAAACATAATTAAAAGAATTAACTACAATGCTGAAAAAAAAGAAAAGAGGAAATAAAAATATCTTTTAAATGATTAAGAAAATTGTGTTATAACAGACCACAAAAAATGTCTTACATCTACTTTGGTGAGCAGTGGTCTCTCTTTGCCCACCTCACACTGTCTCTGACACACTCAAGCCCATTGCTGAAGTCACTGTTGTCAATCCACTTGGTTGAGGGTCTTCCTCTCCTTTCCTGTCCTCCCACCTTTCCTAGCATGACATCCCTCTATAAAGAACAGACTTTCCTAGCAACATGCCCAAAATATGAGACATACTTCTCCATCTTTGCCTTCATATATCTTTGTTCTTTTGTATGTATTAGTCAGTACTCTTCTGCAATGCCACAGCTCAAATGTATCAATTTTTCTTCTTTTAACCTTAGCCATTACTCAGCTCTCAACACTACTGCATGTGACTGAAAAACCCACTAAAATAAAGGATCAAAGATCCACTTAAGTCCTCCAGATGTTGAGACCTAAAGAACTACATGGTATCTGGCTAATTATAACTGCTGACTTCTCTGAGAAGTAAGCGTGGTGCTGGAGAAGAGCACTGAATATCCCATGGACTGCCAAAGGAACAAACATATATATGTCTGAGAGAAGGTGCAGCCAGAAATGCTACTTGGAGGCAAAGATGATGAAACTTCCTTTAGAATACTCATTGCTTTTTAGCAGACTTTCCTAAAACTACTTTTCTTTTGATTTCCTGATTGCAAAATCAAGAGTATTGGCTGGGGAATCAAGCAAGACAACACTTAAGAATATTAATCTTTTCTCCACCTGTCATTCCAGAACATGTGATTGTGCTTATGTGAAACCTATACATGGACCAGGAGGCAATCATCAGAACAGAGCAAGGATACACTGCATCATTCAAAATTGGGAAGGGGATATGCCACAGATGTGTCCTATCTCCATACCTTTTCAATTTATACTCAGAACAGATTATCCAGGAGACTGGGCTCTATAAGGAGAAGTGTGGCATCAGGATTGGAAATAGACTCAACAATCTGCATTATGCAGATAAACCAGGCTTCAATATAATAGATGGTGAACAGATTGAGATTAATAGCTTCAGGTAGATTGCCTCTACAATCAACACTCTTGATACCAGCAGCCAGGAAATGAAAAGGCAAACTGCATTGGGAAAGTCAGCTGTAAGAGACCTCTCCAAAGTACTGAGCAGCAATGATGTCAATCGGGGACTAAAGAGCACCTGGTACAGAAAATTACTTGCTATGTATCAGAAAGCTGGAAAGATGTTCTGTGAATTACTATGCAAAAAACATCTGACACTGGGATCATAAAAAAATTATGACTAACCAAAGAAGGGTGACCCAACTGAGTGTGGAAACTACA
>NW_006399827.1:0-708 GCF_000299155.1 Elephantulus edwardii | reverse complement strand
AGCACAGGAGGGGAAGACCCTCTATGAGGTGGATTGATTCAGTGACTGGGGTAATTGGGATGGGTGTGTCAGAGGCAATGCAATAGGCACAGGATAGAGTACGGTTTAGGGCTGTTGTACATAGGGTCGCTATGAGTCGCAAGAGACTCGATGGCACACAACAACAACAACAACTTTGCAATTACTTGCTGGGCATTAGAGAGCTGGACAAAGACTACAGATGAGAGGAGAATTGATGCCTTTGAAATTGTGATTCTGAAAATATGACACAGAGACAGTGTTGCCCTGATGCCATGGATTGCAAAATAAAAAGGTGCAACCAGAAGTGCTCCTTCAAGGCAGGTATCTAAGACTTCATTTAACATAATTTAAATATGTTAGGAAGAAGAACAAATACTTGGAGAAAAACATCATAGGGTAACTAAAAGTTACACACTGAAAAACACCATAACAGCATTAACCAAAAAAGTTAAAAGTGTTTGCTAATTCAGTGACATACAACAGAAACTGAAATAAAAAAAACACATAATTATGATAAACATCCACGAACAAGAAAACACAAGATTGGCTTCATAAACAAAGAGATAAAAAGAAATTCTCTACTTTTATTACAAATTAGAAAGAAAACCACTCAGACTGCGTCCTCTCCCTCTTCCTCTCCCATGATGGGAGAGAAGAACGATCATCAATGGCAAGTGGCAGTTGCAA
>NW_006399826.1:15270972-15298453 GCF_000299155.1 Elephantulus edwardii | reverse complement strand
CTCTAAAGTACCCAAGAGCAAAGGTGTCTCTCTGGAGACTAAGGTGCGCCTGATACAGGCCATGGCCTTTGCAATTGCTTGTTATGCATCAGAGACTTGGACAATGACTAGAGAGGACAGAAGGAGAGTTGATGCCTTTGAGCTGTGGTGCTGGACCATCCATATTGATGGTGCCAATTAGCACAGTGGTGAGAATCTTTGCCTTTTTGCCACTGAACCTAACAGTTTTTATAAAATGACATCACCATTGGACCCTGGTATTCAAGGAAGAGTTTTCTGACACACCCTGCCTTCATCACTAAACACGTATTTTTCTTATGATCCTTCAAAAAGACCAGTGTAGGTTTGTCCTAACGTTAAGTGTAGTTTTACAAGCATTAGTTGCCCTGCAACTATAAAAGTTAAAGGAATTGGTTTAAATCTCAAAGTTGTTCATCCCCACGGAAATTTTTGGTATAAGACGAAAAACTTATGACACCTGAAGAAATACAAAGTTTTGCGTTGATTTGTGGGACACATTGCTCAGGAAACTATTACACCTAATTTTCTAAGGGTGAGTATACACTTAAAAGATCTTATGAAAGCAATGATTTCTACCTTTCTCCGTAATGATTCTTTTTTTTTCGTAATGATTCTTTAAGTTGCTCTCATTCTGAAGTCATAAAGTAAAGAAAATCTAACTGTTTAAAATTTAAGCATTGACCTCTCTGCGGTGTGTTTTGAATATGCAAATACAACGTTCATCATCAACCTATCCTCTGGAAATAGCTGATCTTGGGGCCACCGCTAGAGGGCAGAACGGTGACCAGACTTTCAGCGGCACAGTAGGCACCACAATAAAAATTTATATTGACTTAAAAAAAAAAAGACTTGAAGAAAAAATGTTAATGGGGGAAGAGGGACGATATGTTTGATCAACTTCAGAAATTAGTTGAATCTCCGCATGTATTATTGTATTGGGAAAATCCACTGTCAGGGATTAAATTACTGAGAAGCAAGGATGCACTTAGGTACCCGTGGTTCAGGCCATGATCATTTCAATCACTAGATATGCATCTGAGAGCTGGACAACGGATAAGGATGGCAGAATAAGAATTGATGTTTGGGGTGCTCTGGTGGCCTAGGGGCAAGAAGCTACACTGCAATCCCAGAGGTACATTGTTCGAATCCACCAGATGCTCTGCCGGAGAAGGAGGAGCAATATCCTCCTGTACCAGTCAGATCCGATTTGACGGTACACGCACACAAAATAATAATAAATTAAAAGAATAAAGAATTGATGTCTTTGGGTTGTGGTACCGGAGAAGCGTTCTGAACATCCTATCGACAACAACAATATATATATAGGATAAAGTGCAGCCAGAGTGCTCTTTAGAGGCAGGGATGGTGAAATTTTGTCTCACATACTTTGGACATGTTGCTTGGAGAAGCTATTTTAAAATTTTTTTTTAAAGGGACATTATGCATTTAAAATATAAAGATACTGATGGAAATCTGCCTGTAGTACCTTTCTCAACACAGCTTAGAGGGCTCCTCCTGTCTGTTGTGTACCGTGGAGTCGAAACCAACCATAGCTGACCCTCCAGCAGGTTTTCAGAGGCAGTAAACCACACAAGGTTATATTTGCATATTCATTTGCAAATACAGGTGGAGGGTCAACAGAACTGAGGAAGACCCTCAATAAGATGGATTCAAAACAACTGTGAGATATCATCTCACCCCAGTAAGAATAGCAAAATTCCACAGAGCAACAGACAACAAATGCTGGTGAGGTTGGGGGAAAAGTGGAACCCTTATTTACTGTTGTAGGAGTGCAACAGCTCTGCTTTCTCAAAAAGTTGGAAATAGAATTACTGTTTGGTCTTTTTCCACCTTCTTGAAGCCTGTGAAGGCCTCCTGGAGGCAGGACTTCTAAACCACAAAGATGGATTTGGTACAAAGCGACTTTTGCCGGCTATAAATGAGATCTCCAGAACCAGAGGGAGCACACAGCTCTTCTTAAAATTGAAGGTGTTTATGCCTGAGATGAGACAGAATTCTATTTAGGCAAGAGATGTCCTTGTGTTTGCAAAGCAAACAATAATACAGTGACTCCTGGTGGCAAACCCAACAAAACCAGAGTAATCTGGGGAAACGTAACTTGTGCCCACAGAAACAGTGGCATGATTCGGGCCAAGTTTCAGAGCAACCTTCCTGCTAAGGCCATTGGACACAGAATCTGTGTAATGCATATCCCTTGAGGATTTAAACTTACTGAAAAGCAAATAAAATTATGGATTTATTATTTGAAAAAAAAAACCCTAAACATTTGACCCAGCAATTCCACTACTGGGAATATACTCTAAAGAAACCAGAACTGCCACCCAAGTAGATATATGCACACCCATGTTTGTTGCTTTTGTTCACAATAGCAAAGCGATGGAAACAACTCAAGTGCCCATCAACAAACGAATGGCTAGAAGTCTAGTATAATCACACTGAAAATCAAAGAACTCATCAAATATTATACAAAATGAGTGACCTTGGAGGACATTATGCTGAGTGAAATAGCTCTGTCATAAAAGGACAAATACTGCATAGTGCCGCTGTTGTGAAGCGGGACTGACATTGGGGTTGGAGGGAACCTAAGAAAAGAGGGGATAAATAACATATACTGCATTGAAACAGATTAGAGAGAAAACTGTTTAAAAAGAATATAGGATTAGGTATTATTTTCATGACAAGGTTCCAGGAAAAGAAGGGCATAATGGTAAAGTGGACTGTGGACTTGGGGGGTGGGGGATTGTATAACAATGAAAGAATATTTTTTTTTCAAAGAGAAAAGCAAACAAGGAGGGAGTGGTGGGCAGGGAGGAAAATGTGCAACAATGAATGAATGAGAAAAAAATTAAATGGGAAGAATATGCTGTTAAAAAACCCCCCAAGATGGATTGATGCGGTGAGTGCAGCAATCCTCCTGGTGTGTCAGAGATGATGAGGACGAGGACAGATGATGACAGGGTTCAGGTCTGTTGTTTGTAAGGTCATTATGAGTTATACCAGCCTCAATGGCATCTGTCAACAACAGTGTGTGTAAAATCTACCCTCTTTTCCAAGGCAGCAGCAATCCCGGGTAGTGAAATGAGGTTAGTGCCCTGCCTGAAATGTCGGGTTTTGAACTCACCTACAAGAGCCTTAGAAGACAAGCTTAGCGATCCACTAGTGAAATGTCACAGCCTGGGGAAAATCCAGTGGCAAGGTTGTGCTCTGCACTCCCCAGGTCACCATGAGCTGGAATTAATTTGACAATTAATAGTAACAGTGTCTAAAGCCATAATAAAAAGAGTATTGTTCACCATACACTTGTGTAGTTTCATAATTCAGAAGATACTGCTACTTTTTTTACATTTAATCTTTATGAACTCCTCCTTCAGGAAGGGATCTTTAGTGAAGAGAGACCCTGTGTGACAGAAGAATTTTCTAGACTGTAATCTTTTTTTTTAATTTTTTTTATTATTTTGTGTGTGTTCCATCAAATCAGATCTGACTGGTACAGGAGGAGATTGCCCCTCCTTCTCCAGCAGAGCATCTGGTGGATTCGAACTGCGTACCTCTGGAATCTCATAGGCTGTAATCATTATGGAGACAGGTGATTACATCTTTCTCCTGCAGAGGCACTGACTAGGTTTGAGATCAGTAGCCCAACATTTTTTTTTCTTTTCTTCTCCCTGCCTCTTTTTAAACAGTCCCTCGGTAAGGACTATCCACTTAGCTTTGTATCCAAAGACGAAATTTGTAGGTGAAAGGAGTTAGGAGTTAGCCTTCGTTACAGACTGGTTCATTTCAGGGTCGAAAATATGGAACGCTTCACGAATTTGCGTGTTATCCTTGCGCAGGGGCCATGCTAATCTTCTCTGTATTGTTCCAATTTTAGTATATGTGCTGCCGAAGCGAGCACAGTAGCCCAACATTTAACAATTGCACCACTAATGCTCCTTTGAAGATCCCAACCCAAACCCAACCCTCTTGCCATCTAGTTCATTCTGACTCATTGTAGCCAACTAGAACAGAGGAAAACCAGCCTCCGTGGAACAGTGGTGTTGCCAAGGCTGGAATCGACACAAAGGAGTCCTGACAGCAACACGGACTAAGTTTTGAAGAGGTTATTGAAAAGTCCAAGCGGCTCTGGTGACTTAGAAGTAGAGGCACGGCACTGCCGACCCAGAGGCACTCGGATTGAATCCACCAGCTGCTATGCTAGAGAAAGATGGGCAATCCCCTCTTGTGTGGTTTACAGCCTCTGTAAACCCGCTGGAGGGTCAGCTACGGGTTGGTTTCCACTCCATGGCACACAAAGGCCAGGAGGAGCACTCTGAGCTGCACTGAGATGGGTACTGCAGGCAGATGTCACTGGGAAGTAAGACCTCAGGCATCAAGGGGGCATGTCCACCTGGAGGTGGAGAGCTCCTTTGCAGATGTGAAGGACAATGGTGAGAAACAAGCTCAGAAACAGGAAAGAGATTCCCGAGGATGACGCTATCATAAGATGGACTGTGATGGTTCTCTCTTGCTGAAGTATAGCAGCTGCAATAAACAACCTTCTCTCTTTCTCTTTCCAAATTGAGACAATTGAGAAACTAAGACATTGGAAACAGATGAGCATGTAAACATCAACTTCCATGCAGATGAAAGCTAGACGGGAGGACTCGGGGCATATATGCAGTCTTCACGACCTATGGGTCACAGCCAACATACAGAGCTTCGTAGATAGCTGGGTAACCTCCATCCTGGGAACAGCATGGTGATGCTGTTGTTGTTGTTGTGTTCCGTAGAGTCAGAACTGACCCAGAGCTGATCATCCAGTGGGTTTTCAGAGGCAGTAAATCGCATGAAAGTGGATCACCCATTTTTTTCCCCACAGAGCAGCTGGTAGACTCGGACCAGACATCTTTGCATTGTACATGACGAATATCCTAGAATAAATCCTCTCTGTGAACAGGCAAATCCTGAAGTACCCCACGGAATATAGTTGTATATGCTTTCCTTCCTCGGACCCTATTATTATTTTGAACCTTTGGAAAGCATATGCAACTATATTTTGACCTTTGGGTCCTCTTCTCACAACATCTGCCTTGAAAGTGGCTCCAACATTCCAAAAGAAGAAGCTGAAGGAAAAGGAATTCTGAGAGTGTCACTCTGCTTGGGTTAACTCAAGTCCCCTGGCCTGAGGAATTTATTTAGTTATGTTTACATGGTTCTGCAATGAGCTCCACTGGAATACTGCCTAACATATTGGACCACCAACCTAAAGGTTGGTGCTTCAAGTCCACCAGTCACTCCTCAGAAGGAAGACAGGCAGTCTCCTCTTGTAAAGATTTATAGCCTTGGAAACCCGATGGAGAGGTACTATGAGTAGAAGCCAATCTGATGGCAGTGGGTTTAGTGGGGAATGTTTAGCAAGGAGTTCTTAGTTTAAAGGGCTCCATTGTTGGAAGTTCAAGTTCAGTCAGAAGCACCTAGAAAAGCCTGGGGACCTGATTCAGGGAAATCAGCCCTTGAATACTCCATGAAACTCAGTTCTGCTGTAACACACATAGAGTTGCCATGGGACTGAGTCAAGGGCAAGGCCATGTTCACACGTGCCTGACCCACAGCAGATACTCAGCTCATAGTAGCTGAATGCATGGCTGGATGGAAGACTGAAGGTCCAAAAGACTAGAGACAGGATAATGTCTTTTCTTCACAAGTGAACTTGGCGTTGATCTGAGGCCTTTGCTGACTTGTGCTCTGGTATCTTCTCTCCTGTTCTCCAGGGATCTTTCTAGGTCATATTGGACTCTTTCCTCTGCCTCATTCCGTATCAAATTTGTTTCCAAGAGTTCTCTGGTATCTCCTTCTGTTTCCATGTCATGGTCACTTCCTTGTCCCTTATCACCACAGGCCTCCCTGGACTCCTGTATCTGGGGGCTGCCTCTGGAGATCAGGCCACATTGATCTTCCTTTTGGTCACCTTCCTGCCCCGCCCCCTCCATAACCTGTGTTTTCTTCATTCATTTCACCATTATGTGCCTCCAGCCTTCTCCCTCCAGCCAGCCCCCACTCCTCCCTCAGCCAGTTACACTCCCCCTTTCAGACTCTCTCCCTCTTCACCCCTGCCTGCCCTCCCCCACCCCACCCCCAGCCTCAAGTTTCAATTAACTAGCTTCCCATAGAACAATTCCAACAAATGTGTTCTCCCAGAAATAGAAATGACCCATATAATAAGGCTTAATGAGATCATCCCCCAAGGAATTTAATAAGGGACAATCCCTTCCGCCAAGAGTGTCCGCTGCAGTGTCTGAGACCAGTGTTTGGGGCAGGGAAGGAGAGAGCTGATACTCCTTCTCTGGAGTGCCTGTGTGGTCTGGGGCCTCAGGGATAGGCTGCCTGGGATGTGGGAGCAGAGAAGCAGAGAGGCGAGGCCACCAGGCCTAGTGGGAGAACACAGAAGTGCAAGCTCACCTGCTTCACAAGTTTGCCAAGAGCTGACAGGAAACCTGATGCCTGCTTGCCTGACTCAGCCTCCCTTCCGTCCGCAGGTCAGTTCCAGAGGTTGGCAGCCAGGAGAGTTTTTGGTGTCCCGGAAGATTGGTGAGCACAGCCTCTGGGTCCCTCCTCAAATGAATGAACAGAGATGGGGGTGCAGCGCCTAGCATGGGAAAGCTCCCTCACTGAGCAGGCAAAGAGGATGTTTGTTTTCCCTGGTTTTGAAAGCTGATCACTTCTGCAGCCAGGCGCCCTGCCAGCTGTGGTCAGCGTCCAGCTGGGCAGTTGGGTCACTAGGGACTCAGAGTCCTCAGCCGGTTGTCTGCGTTTTCGCCAGATACTTCCATAGTCCCTGACGGGTAGGGTGCTCACAGCCCCCTCCCCTCCACTCACCTGGCCCCTCATATTAATGCCCTCTGTACCTGCTTCATCCTGGGAGTGTCCAGAAACCAACAGACCAATGAAAGGGAGGAAGACCCCTCTCCCCCCAAAAAACCAAAAAGAATAGAAGACCCTCAATAATACGATTGACACAGTGACTGTGTCATTAGACTAAAAAATATGCCCGAGGTGATGAGGATGACACAGGAGAGGCCGTTGTTCACAGGGTCACTGAGTCCTAGGTGACTTGATCGTACTTAACAACAACAGGAAGGAAGGAATTGCACTGCCAACCAACCCAAAGGCGGGCAGTTCCAATCCACCAGAGGCTCCGAGGGAGAAAGATGGGCAGTCTCTCCTCGTGTGATTTACTCACTAGCAAGGTCAGTGCCAACTCAACGGCAACGAGCTTTGGATTTTGAGTGCCTGAACGGCTGTCTAGATACAGCATAGTCCAACCATGTCTCCAATTTACACGCGAAGAACTGGCATCCAGGGAAGTTAAAGCGACTGGCTGGTGTGTTATGTGTGTGCATGGCGTGTTAGGTGTAAGTCTGCTAACTGAAAGGTGGGCAGTTCAGATCTGCCCGGGATTTCTCAGGAGAAAGACTGGCAGCCTCTTGCAAAGAGCCACAGCCTTGAAAGTCCAGTGAAGGGTCCCTGTGAGTCAGTGGGGCAATATGGTTAGGAAGGTCCAGTCTACGGGTAAAACCCCCATCATGCTGGAAAAGGTAGAGAGTCAGCAAAAAAGAGGAAGCCTCTTAACGAGATGGATTCACACAATGACGCCACCAGTGGGCTTGAGTGGAGCGTAGATTGTGAGGATGTGGCAGTCCAGCCCGAGGCTCAGATGTGTTTTCCACAGGGTTGCTATGAGTCAACTCGATGGCATCTAACAGTTCACTGAAGGGTCAGCGTTTCAAATCCACCAGCCACTCCTCTGGAGAAAAGTGGCCAGTCTACTCCCATTAAGACTTAGAGGCTTGGAAACTTAAATGGAGGATTTTTTTGTGTGTGTTGTGATTTCTCGAGCAAGTTGAATGTTGGGCTGCTGAGAGGTCACAGCTTGAATCAATGAGCCACTCTTGGGGAGAAAGAGGCAGCATCTGCTCCTGTGAGGACTTAAGGTCCCAGAGACCTGATGGAAGGAAGGTCGTCATTCATGAGTTGAAATCTACTTGATGGTTAAGTAGGTTAGGTGTAGTGGCTTCACAAAGATAGCACAGTGGTTAAAGAACCTGTCTACTAATGGAAGAGTTGGCATTTCGGCAGAAGAAAGATGAGGCTGTGTACTTTACAGCCCTCAGAAATATTTCACTCCCTCACTTATTTGCCATTGAATAGGGACCAACTCACAGATGAGCCTCCAGGGGTTTTCTGAGGCTACAGATCTCAGGGGAAGAGATTATTGGTCTTTCTCCTGTGGAGCCTCAGGGAGATTCGAACCACCAAGAGGCACTGCCTTTGGGTTAGAAGCGCCACTCCCTACAAACTACTCCACCAGAGGTCACTTGGAGAGATTTACAGCCTTGGACACGTTATGGGTGGTTCCGCTCTGCCTCCAGGGTCACTATGAGTCAGGGACTGACTTAATGGCAGTGGGTCTGGCTTGGTGGTAGTGGCTCAGTAAGGAGTCCTGGTGGTGCCGTGGGAAAGCACTTAGCTGCTGACCAAGAGGTCGGAGGTTTGTATCCACCAGAGTTTCTGCAGGAGAAGAATGTGAGAAGCTGCTTCTATAAAGATTACAGACCTGGAACTCCAGGACCAGTTCTGCTGTGTCCTCTAGGGTCCTTCTTGAGTCGGAATCCATGGACAGCAGCATGTCTTTACTGTAGAACACACCACAGTTCTCAAATCATCTCATTGTCTTTGGGTCAAGAGTTCGCCAGACTAGAGAGAGGAGGGAGAGGGCCTGGGGGCTCCTGGAAGCACTTGAGAGAAGCTAGAATTTGGGGTGGCCTTTTAGCATGTGTCCCCTCAGATGGAGGGGTCATCCTGACCAGACTGTGCTCGGCTCCAGGCTGTCTTTATTGCTTTCTCATAATGTTGTGAAAGCTACATTCTCTCTGTAGCCAGACCAGCCTGCTTTTCTCCCAGCCAAGCACAGAGCTGGCTGTCATGCTGAGATCTATTTCATTATGGCCCCTGCTAGATTTCATCACATCATTCTCAAGAGGGACTTGTAAAAAAAATTAGTGGAAACTTAAGTCTGAAGCTAAGGAGGGGTTTGGGTGCTGGGCTTGTGTTCCTGTTGGGAGTGGATCCCACCATATGATTTGACTTTGGCCCTGGGGACTCGAGGGTTTGATCTGTCTTTGCCTTTGAGAGCAGTTGAAAAATGTGACTGCCCCCTGGTGGTTGCAATTATATATGTGACTCCATGTGTCCTTAAAAAAAAACCAAAAACGATCCAGAAAAGTGACAGAATGAGTTACTGGATTAGGCCACAGAGCTGGTTCTGGATCGGGGTGGAGGCGAGGTGGGTGCTAAAACCTCTTTCTGTGTTTGCTAGGATGAAAATTACACTTCAGTCGTCAGTTGAATCTGGAGCATTCTGATGAAGCGTCCTGAGGACTGGTCAGCACTTTTCCCCACTCTCAGTATTTTATCCTGGTCTGATTTGGAGGCAATGCAACCCGGGTGCTCCTTAGGCAAGGATGATGAAACTGTCTCGCATACTCTGGGTCACAGTCAGGAGGAATTAGTGCCAGGGAAAAGCATGCTGCGAATGGTAGAAGCTCAGAGAAAACCCTCAGCGAGATGGACTAACACAGTGACTGAATCAATGGGCTCAAGCACTTCCGAGGTGGTCAGGGTGGCTCCGGGTAGAGCAAGGTTCAGATCTGTGGTTCACAGGGTCGCTGCGAATTAGAGTTCATTTGATGGCACCTAACAACAGTGGTGATGGAGAACAGTGTCAAACATGTCAAGGACTGTCAAGAGAACAGTGTTGAGCATGCCATCCATGGTCTGTCCTAGAGAGGGTGGAACCAAGCTGCTCCTTGGAGGCAAGGATTCTGAGGCCCTATCTCACATACTTTGTGCATGTTGCCAGGAGGGACGGGTCCTTGGAGAATGGTATGCTTGTTGCCAGGAGGAATCAGTCCTTGGAGAAGGACATCATACTTGGAAAGATAGCTTGGAGGGACAGTGCAGGAGAAGAAGACTTCTGATAAGATGGACTGGCACAAAAACTGGGATAATGAGGGTAAATGTGCCAGAGACAGTGAGACTGGCTCAGGATAGCGCAGGTTCAGAGCTATTGTGCACAGGGTCACTATAGTCATAGTTGACTCAACAGCACATAACAACAACAATAAAAACAGAAAGTGTGGCCCAACATAGATGCTCAGAAATATTTCTTAAATGAATGAATGAATGCATAGCAGGCATGGTTCAAAGAAAGTAATCACGATGTGTTAATTTTTTAAACTTTATTTTACTACCTCTTCAGAATATTGAAAATACATTTGAAACAAAAATCCACCATATATTATTTACTTCTTGAAAACACAATAAGATTGGTGTAGATAAACTTATTTTTAAAACTTTTTTAAAAAAATTGTTTTGTGCAATCTCAGAGGTGCATGGTTCAAATCCACCAGATGCTCTGCTGGAGAAGGGGGAACAATCTCCTCCTGTACCAGTCAGAGCTGACGGTATACACACACACACACAACAATAAAGTAAAAAAAAAATTTGTTTTCTGATGAGCTCTGGTGGCCTAGTGGCAAGAAGCTGCAACTGCTATCTCAGAGATGCACGATTCAAATCCACCAGATGCTCTGCTGGAGAAGGAGGAACAATCTCCTCCTGTACCAGTCAGATCCGATTTGACAGTACACACAAAAAATAATGAAATAAAATAAATTTAAAAAAATGTTTTGTGTGTGCTGTCAAATTGGATCTGCTGGTACAGGAGGAGATTGCCCCTCCTTCTCCAGCAGAAGCATCTGGTGGATTCGAACCACACACTTCTGGGATTGCAGTGCAGCTTCTTGCCACTCGGCCACCAGAGCTCCCTAGATAAATTTCTTTGACATCATAAAGAAATATATTTGAAATCAGGCTCTATGATGAAACACCTTTAGGGAGAGTTTTTGCTAAACGCAGGAACACGGTTTGACTTGGGCATTGGGCAGACTGTTTTCTGAAGAGGGCAACAGTAGCATCTGCCACCCACTCTTATCTTATTATGGTGCCATCCTGGCAATCCACCCATTGGGTGAGGGGTCCATGCCCCCTTCCCTCTGAATCTGTGGACGGTATGGCTTCCGGGGCATGTGACACTTTACGACATCCAAGGTTAACTCACTGCCATTGAGCTGGAATCAATGATGATTCTTGACAATCCCATGTGTGACAGAGTAGAATTGCTCGTTGGCTGTAATTTTCACAGAAGCAGATTATTGAGGTGGTTTTTTTTTTCCCTATGGCAGTGCTGGGTACGTTTGAACAGTCAACCCTTACCACTTGTGCCACGGAGGGGCTCTACTTCCAAGGTTCCAACAAAACCAAAGTCACAGTCATGGAGGCTGATCCCGCTCACGGTGACCCTCCAGCAGCTTCCTGGGCTGACCATCTTCACGGGGAGAGAGCGGCCCTCTTTCTTCTGTGAAGCTGTTGATGGATTCGATCCACTGGAGACGAGCTGCCTTTTGGTTGGCAGTACAACTACGCCGAGGTCAGTTGACAAGAATGCCAGGCATTTCCTCTTTGCTCTGTTCAGCTGCTCATGACTAGGACTTAATCTCCGTATGTGAAGAAGCCTAACCCAGCCAAGATGAAGGTGCCTCAAAAGGTCACGGTTAGTGTTTCAGCCACAGACTGAAAGGTGAGCTGAGATTCTCTGCAACGGTCAGCAAAAACCACCAAATGTAGGGGTGAAGACATCCACCCCCAGTTCTCACATCATCCAGGCCTTTCGTCTTCCCACCTCAGGCCCCACACATTAAGAAGCAAAGAGAAGCCATCTCCACGGGGGTTCATCCAAACCCTTCAACCACAGAGTCCGTGACTGCTCGAGGTCTCTAAATTTTGGGGAGGTTTGTTGCACAGCAGTAATGACTGAAACATTCGATGTCATAGTCATTATTAGCATGACAGTACCTCTCAGGAAACCAATCAGAAAACAATTGTCAAAGAGGAAGTAAATTTATGATTTGTCTGTGAAATAATTACCTGTCTAGAAATGACAAGAGAATCAACTGGAAAAGTTATTAAAGCAATAAGAGAATGCAATAAGGACTTGGGACAAAAGCCTAAATTGTTTCTCTTTTTTTACTTGAATTATTGATCAATTTAGGGAGCTCTGATGGCCTCGTGGTAAGGAACTATGTTGCCAACCTGAAGGCACACAGTTCAAATCCACCAGCTGCTCCACAGAACAAAGATGGGCAGTTCCCCCCGCTCCCATGTGATTTACTGCTGAAGGCTCAGCTATGGATTGATTCCAACTCACTGGTACACAACACCACTATAACCAACTTAGTGGTAATTAAGGTTGTGACTCTCATCTGCAAGATCTTTGTTTATAATTTGTTGTTGTTGAAATGTGTCACCAAGTTGATGACTGAGTGACTCCATGTGACAGAGCAGAACTGCCCAACAGGGATTTCTAAGCTGTGACCTTCCCAGGAGCCCTATCTTTCTCACATGGAGCCTTTGGGTGAGTAGGTTTGAATCACCAACCTTTTGGTTAGCACTTAACTCTCACACTTCCAGAGCTCCTCGTTCTGTAACAATACCCACTACCATTCAGTCAATTAGAACTCACGTAATCTTCCACTGTTTCCAAGGCTGTAAATCTGTATGGGAGGAGAATGCCCATATTTCTTTCATGGGGATGGTGGTGGATTCAAACTTAGGATCTTTCTATTAGCAGTGCAACACCTTACACACTATCTGCCAGAGTTCCTTTCTGTAATATTTTTATTGTTTTGTATTGGTGAGTCGGAACTGACCCATAGATGACCCTCCAACAGGTTTTCAGAAGCAGTTAATTGCACAGTAAGCTGCCCAGCCTTCTCCCACATAGCAGCTGGTGGATTCAAACTGTGTGCCTCAAGGACTGAAGCACAGCTTCTTGTCACTAGGCCACCAGAGCTCCCTTCCTTTCTGTAATAGTTGTTAGGTACCATCAAGTTGGAATCAACTCATTGCATGGGGGGAGACTGCCCATCTTTCTTCCATGGGGCAGCTGGTGGTTTTGAACCTGCGCCTTTAGGCTGGCACTATAACTCCTTACTACCATGCCACCAGAGCTCCCTCAATAACAGTAGCTCCTCCAATTCTATTCTAATTTAAAGACACCATAAAGAGGAGATGTAAACTGTAGCGAACAGTTTCACAGGTGTTTTACCACAGTAGGAAGTAAGCACAAGTAAAACTGTGCTCCCATGCTTGCCGGCTGATCTGACCCTGGATGCACACTTGTTTTCTTTTCTTTTTTTTTTTATTAAATTTTATTAGTTTTAATGAACATTTACAGAGATTTTGGGTTTTCATTCATTCATTGTTGCACCACACTTGTTTTCTTAGGATTGTCAGATAAAAACACAGGACACATTAAATTTAAATTCAGATAAAGAGCCATTTCTGAGCCTCAGCCATCCTATGTCAATAAACATACTACATATTCAAGAGGAAAGGATTGGACAAAGGCATGGAGACCAGGGGCCATTTCACAGGCTGCCTACCATACCTCCTTCATGACAATTTCCTGAAAACACCATTTCATCCCGCAAGCATACTGTTCAGAGAGCAAAGCTGCACCCTTTGCTTCAGGAATTTCATCTCTGAGTGATGACGTCATGAGATGAGCCAGGGGCTTGGAGATTCTCCCACACGATTCTCTCCTAGCCAGGGTGTCAAACTGGCTGAATGCACAGTTACTTGCATTTCACGTGAATGACACAGGAGAGAGTGAGTGTGAATGACGAGTGTTTGGGAGCTCTGGTGGCTTAGTGGTAAACAGCTGCACTGCCAATCCCAAGGTATGTTGTACAGATTCACCAGCAGCCCCAAGGGAGGAAGTTGAACAATCTCTTCCTGTGCTATTTACTGCCTCGGAGGGTCAATTATGAGTCAGTTCCAACTTGACAGTACGTAACAAGGTTTGTGCCTTTATGCTTCCATTTTTCTTGAGGTCGGAAATGCAGCTTTACACATATATTTGCCTCACATCAAGGCCATGCTATATTAACTTTTTTTTTTTTTGGTATTCTTTTTTTTTCCTTCCTATTTTTTTATTATTATTAAATTTTATTAGTTTCAATGAACATTCACAGGGATTCTGGGCTTTCACTCCTTCATTGCCACACCATTCTCTCCACCCTCCTCCCCAGTTTGTTCTTCTTCCCTGCGATCCGAATGTCTGTTTTAATTGTCCAATTGTAAGGCCATGCTATATTAACTTTTTCAAGCTCTCTTTGAGCTGACCTGACTCCTGGCTATCCGAGGGTGTCAGAGGAGAGCACGGTCCATCAGGTTTTGGAAGAGCAGCATCAGGCCCTTTGCATGGCTCACGCATTGTCAGTGTGCACTCACAGCTGGCCCTTCAAAGGGTTTCAGAGACTCTGAATTGTTGGCTAATCCACCTCCGGATGTGATCTTTTTAGAATTCAGTTAGAATTCCAACTGGGACAGCCACTGTTAGAGAGGAGCTCTGGTGGTCCAGTGTGTCATGTGCTGCACTAATACAAGGATGGAGGAGATTGCCCATCCTTCTCCCTCGGCGCTAACAGTGGATCTGAACCAACAGAGAAGCACGGGATTCAGCAGACACCTTTGGAGCCATGCTGATGGGGTTGCTTCTTTCCAAATAACCTGTCTTTGCTCTGTTTATGTCCGAGTAGAAGAGGCTCTTCAAGTTGGAGTGTGAATAAGGAAGATGAAAGAAGAATTGATGTCTTTGAATTGTGGCATTGGTGAGGAGCACTGAATATACCACTGATGCCCCCAAACAAACAAATCTGTCTTGCAAGAAGTGCTGCCAAGCATTGAAAAACAAGGAACTCATGCAATATTATTCAAAGTGGGTGACCCTGGAGGACATTATGCCGAGTGAAATATCTCAGTCACAAAGGGACAAATACTGCATGGTGCCACTGTTGTAGAATGGGTCTGACATCAGGGTGGGGGTATGACAGAAAAAACTGGATAAATTATGTATATTGTATTGAAACAGATGAGGGAAAGAACAGATTAGAAGTGATATATGAGTGAGTATTATGGTTAGCACAGGAATCCAGAATTAAGGTTGCATAGAGAAGTGTATGGGGTGGGGGGTGGGGGGAAGGGACATGGGAATTGTATAATAATGGATTTTTTTTTCTTTTTTTTTTCTCTCTCTCTTCGGTGGGGGAAGTGAGCTGGTGGGGAGGGGTGGGCAGGGAGAAAATTGCGGCAATGAATTAATGGAAATCCAAAACCTCTGTAAAAAAAAAAAGAAAAAAGAAAAAAAAGAAGTGCTGCCAAGTTGTTACTGTGTGAACTTCATCTCACACACTTTGGACATGTTGTCAAGAAGAACCAGTCCACGAGAGGGAACAGGAAGCGTGGAAAGTGGAGGATTCGAGAAGGAAGGGAAGAGCCTCAATAAGATGGGTTGATACAGTGACTGCGGCAATGGGCTTCAGCGTGGCAGAGCTGGTGAGGAGGGTGCCGGATGGAGCAAGGGTTAGATCTACTCTATACAGGACGGCTGTGAGTCGGCATGGACTCAGCAGCACCTAACAACTATAGCTTATGTCCTGATTCGGTAATCTTATTCTCCTGGGTCACTTCTGAGTCACCTCTGGACTGACTCACACCTTTTGGCAAAGTAGCCAAGTGCCTAATCATTTGTACCACATCATCTTTCTATAAAAGAATGTGAACTGTAACAGCTAACTTCAGATTAGGGCTATGCAGTCGACTGATAATTCTGCTGAAAGAAAAGGAAAGCTGGACACATAGGAGGTTTAGTCTGCTCGGTGGCACCAGAGGGCTCTCCAGATAATGAGCACGTGGAGGCACCCAGAGAGACAAGAAGCCTGTGACGAGTCTTACTTCCTTTGATGAACATGCTGAGTCATGACCGGTGTGGGCTGGGGATGCTGAAAAGCTGAGAATAGTTGCCAAGAGGCAGGGAATCTGAGCAAAGTTGCTCGTATTTTCATGGGGCTGGGAAGGGGGGTAAAAAAATCTGCCAGTCTGGTAACAAGACCCATCAGAACATGCGGTGTCAGGATCCGGGGAGAAAGGAAGCCCCAACAAGAGAAACCAACGAACAGCCTGCATTGTATTTTCTCCCAAAGGCAGTCTACCAGTTTTCAGTAGCACCCTCCTAAAGCTGGAGGAGCTGAGCAAAGGTGTCTGCCTCATCAGACTGCAGAGACAAACACTGGGAACCAGGGACTGGATAGTGGAGGGTTCATGGGGAAGAAACCCCTGAAGGGCTACTCTCGGACCCCCTCACTGGTTTACTAACGTCTATTTCTTCCTTGCTAATTTTTGAGGGACTAAGTGACCATGTCGAGAATTCCCACTTGGTAAAAGACTGTGAGTGGCCATTAAGAGCAGAGGACAGCCACAACTGATAAGCCAACAAGAAATTAAGTGCTCAGACCTACAACTTCAAAAATCCAAATTCTACCAGCAAATTGTGTAAGCTAAAGGTGGGTCCTTCTCGAGTCTAATCCCAGGGGAATTCTCAGGCCTGGTGAGTGAATCATATTACAGTTGAGCAAAAAACCAAGTGATCAACAGAAAGATTTTGGACAGAAAATTAATAAGGCGGCCCATAAGGAAATTCTCATCCTGACTCGGTGACTTGGTGTGACACCTGGGCAGTCATTTTAGATCTTTGAACCATAAATTAAGCCTTGGTTTCCTTGTCTACGGCTAAAATTTGGATTAGATCATATTTTGCAGTCTGACATGGTCAAATTCTTTATTCTGCTTGTAACACGTTGTTACTGGCTGCTATTTTTTTGTTTTCTTTTTAAGTTATTTATGGCCTCTAAGGCAACTCTGGTGGTAAGGATTTGCACTGCCAATGCAAAGGTACATGCTTCAAATCCACCAGCAGGTCCATAGGAGAAAAACAGGACGTCTCCTCCCGTGTGATTTACTGCCTCTGAAAACCTGCTAGAAGGTCAGTTAAGGGTCAGCTCTAATTCAGTGGTACTCAACAACAACAGTGTTATGTTAACAAAAATACCACAAGTAGATGATGGCTTTAACGAACAAATTTTTCTTCTTCTCTCAAAGTTTAGGAGGCTGGATTCCAGGATGCTAATTCTAGGGGAAATCTTTCTCGGCTCTGGAGGGAAGCTCCCATCTCTTTGCAACATCTCTAGGCCCAGTGTTCCTTAGAAATCTCCATGTGTCAAATGAGTGACCCTGGAGGACATTATGCTGAGTGAACTATCTTAGTCACGAAAGGACAAATACTGCATAGTGCCACTGTTGTAAAATAGGACTGACATTGGGATTGGGGGGAACCTAAGAAAAGAGAGGATCAATAATGTATACTGCATTGAAACAGATGAGGGAGAGAACTGTTTAAAAGGAATATAGGATTAGGTATTATTTTCATGACAAGATTACAGAAAAAGAAATACATATTAAAGTGGACAGTGGGCTAGGGGAGATTGTATAACAATGAAAGAATTTTTTTTTACTTCAAAGAGAAAAATGAACTGGGGGGAGGGGTGGGCAGGGAGGAAAATGTGCAACAATGAATCAATGGGGGAAATAAATGGAAAGAATATGCTGTAAAAATATATATGTATGTTGCATTAAAAAGAAATCATTAATAAAAAAAATCTTAAAAAAAAAATCTCCATGTGTCATGGCACCGGTCTCCTCCTGAGTCTAAAAGGTTCCCAGCACAGGGGCCCTGAGTCTAAAAGACACACTGTGCTCTGGCTCTTCTTTCTTGGCAGTAGTAGGTCCTTTTGGTATCTGCTAATTCTTTAATATCTTTGTATTAAAAAAGATATTTGGCTCAGGATACAATCTAATCTTCTAGACTGTGACATTAGTGTTTATAATACATTGGATAGTTACATCAGAATTACAATCTACACAGAATGGAAAATAACAAGAGAATATGGTGAATCATAATCCAGACAAATTGACAATAGTGGAGGGCACTTTAATTCCTAACAGCTGCTGTTGATTCCAATTCATGGTGACTCCACATGTATGGAGAGCAGACCTTTACCATGGGCTTTTCAAGGCTGTTTTTGGAAGCCACTCACTCACTGGACTTCTCATCCAAGGGACCTCTGGGTGGGTTCAAACCACTGATCATTTCATAATTAGTTGAGTGCCTCGCTTCACTGTTCTCTCCACCTTAGGGACATCAGTGCTTAATATTTGGTAATAACTAGTGGGTGAGTGGTGGTTCAATGGTAAGGAATTGCCCTGACCACCCAAAGGCACATGGCTCGAATATATCAGCTGCTCCACAGCATGAGGATGGAATTTACTGCCATGCAATTTACTGCCTCTGAAAACCCCCTGGAGGGCCAGCTGGGGTTGGTTCTGACTTGATGGCACACAATAAAGAAAAACAGTGAGTGACTGAGCTGTAAAGAAAGCAGGGAAGGCATCTATTTGACCCCTGAGGGTTTACATTCTATTTTTAAGGTCATATTGCCAGGTACCATCTGAGCTGGGTTTCATGCTCCGTGTATGAAATCTGGATTCTCTGGGGGCCCAGTTCCTCCCCACAGTTGATGCTGGGGAAGCAGCCTGCCAGTCCCACTGCTGCAGCAGAACTGAAGGAACAATATAAATGTGAGCGCTGGGAACTGCACGACAAACCTAAAAATACACACCTGCGCAAGGTGAGAGGGAGCTGGGTGGGAGCAAAGGGACGCCCACGCATCACGGGACTAAATAAAGCCAACAGAGGGACCTCTCTAGGTGTCTCTCATCAAACTCATGACATCAGGCACAAGCTACAGCCTGAGGTAAGCTATTTGTCGCGTGCGTCTGTGACAACTCTCAAGTTCCCCTGACAACCAAACTGGCTCCAAGGACACCCACACCCAGTTCCTCTATCGGCTCTTAAAATAGATGTAGGCGCCTTTCACCTGGAGCACCTCTTCCCGCTGTGTGTGAAGCTGAGCTGCTGTCACTGAAGCTCCTGATCTACTGGGGACCTGACTGCTGTGATCCCAAGTTTTATTGAGTATACCAAACCTCCAACCCAACTACCGTCAGTCGGTTCCGATTTGTAGATTTTTTTTTTAAATTATTTTGTCTGCGTGTACCGTCAAATCAGATCTGACTGGTACAGAAGGATATTGCCCCTCCTTCTCCGGCAGAGCATCTGGTGGATTCGAACCATGTACCTCTGGGATTGTAGTGCAGCTTCTTGCCACTAGGCCACCAGAGCTCCCCTCCGATTTGTAGATTCTGTTGCCCAGAGAACGTCTCACAGGGCATGCACGGCTGTCATCTGTACAGCAGACTGCTGCTGTATCTTTCTGCCATGGAGCATCTGCTGAGTTTGAACTACAGACCTTTTGGTTAGTAGAGAAATGCTTTGTTGTTGTTGTTGTTGTTTTGAGAAATGTTTTAAACACTGTACCACCAGGGCTCCTTAGTCTAAAAACCTCAAAGACCTGTTACTGCCATTGAGTCAATGCTGACTCTTAGTGCCTCTTCACTGGCTGTAGGTCCTCACAGGAGTGATGCCAGGAGGCCCATTCCTGGTGCATTATTCCACTGGGCTCCTTACCACAACAAACCCAACTCTCTACCAACTCACCACTGAGCCTCCCTTGGGTTTTCAGAGGCAATGAATGGCACAGGAGATTGCCTATCTTTCTCCCAAGGATCAGACGGAGGAACCTTCGGGACGCAGCCATCTCCTTACCCACCAGGTTACCAGAGCTCCCTTAGTATGTTATGTGCCATCAAGTTGGAACTGACTCATAGCTGACCCTCCAGTGGGGTTTTTAGTTCACTGGAGGCAGCAAATTGCATGGAGTTCATTACTCAGTGGACTGCAGCAGGCAGACTAGAACCACGTATCTTTGGGTTGGCAGTGCAGACCCTTACCACCAGCCCATGGCCTATTTGCCTCTTATGCAGGGCAGAACGTTGGAACAAAGGCTGGTGACCTTACAGAGTTGGTCTCCTGACGGAATGATCACAGCGTTATCCTACCTGGGCCAGACTAACTCAGCTGAGTTTAGGAAAGGTTTCCTAGGCCTAGAAATAGGGTTCCAGTGGGGCAGTAAAAGCAAAAATGGTCAAAGGCAGGCATTAAGAGCTGGCTTCGCAGGATCACAGTTGTGGGAGATAACAGGTCAACTGGTATAACAATAGTGTGTATTACACAATGTTTTACGTCTACTTGAGTGAGCAGTAATCAGGGTCTTTAAAGCTGTGACTGACTGGTTTCTCCTGGCTGATTTTCAAGATCCATCACTCACTTACATTGTAGCATTCGCTGTCTTCACTGAGTAGTCTTCCACTGCATGGATGGATAATATTTTGTTTATCCACCTCTCTGCTGATGGACATCCAGCTGTTCCTAAACTTGGCTGGTGTGACTAGGGCCACGGTGAACATCAATGTACAGGTTTCTGTATTCTTGCTTTTAATTCTTTTGTGTATAACCTAGGATGGGGATTTCTGGGTCATAGTTATTTAATTTTCTGATTTTTAATTTTTCAACAGTGGGGTACTGTTTTTATCCTTGACCAGCAGTGATGATGGTTCTAGTCTCTCTATACCATTTCCAACACTTACTACTTTCCAGGTTTTTTGTCTTATTTGGGGGTTTTTGGTAATGCTTTAGCCATCCTAGGGACTGTGGTTTTGATATGCAGTTTTGACCATTTCAAAATTTTCAAATATTTCATTACTGCTTCCTGGATCTTAGTCACATGTTTCTGACTCTAAGATTATTTTTAAAATCAAGTTATTAAAATTCTCCTCCTTGGTATTTTTTTTAAATTACTATCTGCCTAATACTAATACATATGGCCTAGTGGTAAGAAGCTGTACTATAGTGCAAAAGGCATGAAGTTCAAATCCACCAGCTGCTCCTTGGGAGAGAGATGGGCAGTCTCCTCCTGTGTGATGTACTGCCTCTAAAAACCCATTAGAGGGTCAGCTATGGGTCGGTTCTGACTAGACGGGACACAACAATATTAATACATGTAATATTACATATTATCATACAGACAGTCATCAAGTTATGAATGAGATCTATTCCTGTATCTTTAAATCTAATTTTTTTTTATTACTTTTGTGTGCGTGTACCGTCAAATCAGATCTGACTGGTATAGGAGGAGATTGTCCCTCCTTCCCCGGCAGAACATCTGGTGGACTCGAACCGTGCGCCTCTGGGATTGTAGTTGCAGCTCCTTGCCACTAGGCCACCAGAGCTCCCCTCTTTAAACCTAATTTGTAGTCAATTAGAACTAGAATATATGACTTTTAGTGAGTCTTACTTTAGTGCAAGAAGCAGCAGTGGTCGTACTATGCCTAAGATAACTGGCTGTAACTGAAGGTTAGAAATTTGAAACCACCAGCCACTCTGTGGGGAAAAACAGAAGTCCGTCCATTCCCATAAATACTGAGAGCCTCAGAAACCCTATGGGATACTTTTATTCGGGACTGGAGAAAGATGCATCAACAAACTACATTATGCAGATACAACTTTGCTTTCAGAAAGTAAAGAAGACATAGTCTCTGTAGGGATTATATCTCAAGATCAAAGAAAAGAAAATCCTCACTACTGGACCAACAGGCAACACCACTATAGGTGGAGAATAGACTGATGTTATCATAGACTTCCTTTCCCTTGGATTCGATCAGCAACAATGGTGGTAGCAAGTGAAGAAATCAAGATGTGCTGCACGGGGCAAATCTTGCTATCAAGGACCTCTGTGAAGTGTTGGAGAAAAGTACTGAACGTACCACAGACTGTCAAAAGAACAAACACATCTATCCTAGAGAAAGTGCAAACAAGGTGCTTTTTGGAGGCAAGGAGAGAGAAATTTGGTCTTCTGCGCATTAGGCATGTTGTCAGGTGTCAATCCTTTTTTTTTATTATTATTATTATTTTGTGTGTTACGTGTACCGTCAAATCAGATCTGACTGGTACAGGAGGATATTGCGCCTCCTTCTCCGGCAGAGCATCTGGTGGATTCGAACCGTGATCCTCTGGGATTGCAGTGCAGCTTCTTGCCACAGGTGTCAATCCTTTGAAAGACATCATGCTGCAAAAAACATGTCGGTCAAAGACCCGGAGTGTCACGGACTGATACAGTGACCGCAAAAAACGGTTTGAGGATGGTGGAGATGAGGAGGATGATGCTGGATAGAGAGCAAGGTTTAGATCACAGGGTTCCTGTGAGGCACAGGGAGCTCTGGTGGCCTAGTGGGTAAGAAGGTGCACTGCCAACCCAAAGGCAGGTGTTTTAAATCCACAAGCTGCTTCTCAGAAGAAAGATGGATCATCTCCTCCCATGTGATTTACATTGTCTGAAAACCCGCTGGAGGGTCAGCAATGAATCAGCTCAGGATCAATGTCGCATGACAACAATAACTTGAGTCTCGGTCTATTCAACAGCTCCGAACACAGCACAGGCTAGTATGAGTCAGAGCTCACTGCACAGCAGTGGGTCAGTGCAAAACACAAGAAGCTGTTTCAGCTATTTAAAAACTGTGTATGTAGTGACTGAAGGTGATTGTGATGAAGATTTACGGCCAGCTAAGAATAAGTCAATTGTTTCAAAGCAAATTTACATAATATCAAAAGGCAAGGAGTTTTCCATAACCTGGTGTCTACCTGTCTTGCCTTTTCACCTCTGTTTTCCAATATTTTACATGAAAACCTTTGATTTAGAGTTTATCCTGGACTTTGTACCAACTTACCCATTTTTCTACTATTGATATAAAAGACAATCTTTTCCATACACGGAATTTCTGCGTGTGTTAACATTTGGAAGAAGACAGGTGAGCACAACTCCAGAGCAGGAGAGGAAGGGAGGTTGGCAGGCACATAGAGCCTTCCCTTTCACGTTACCTCAGCTGATGAGCAGATGCAATGGACTCATTCACCTACGAGACTTCCTGCAGGTGTTTATCCACCAGCACTCCAGAAAACCAATAACCAAGAGAAAAGGATTTTTATTAAAATGAAAAAAACGAGAAAATGCTTCTTAATATAAACAGTATTTGGCCATAAAAATAAAATACAAGCAGAAAACAGTATCCTGTCAATAATGACATTATTATTTCATCTAAGACACATAAATTAAATTACTAAGAGATGCCAAGAGGAAAAGCACTCTTTAAAGACCTGTTTACTAGGGAAAACACTTGGCGGGCCATGGTCACAGTCCCATCATCTCCACTCTCTGTGTAAGCTCAGCTTCAACGGTCTCCTAAAGCAGAAAGGCACATCAGAGATAAGGAAATACAACAGTTGTCTAACTTCAAGTATTATTGAAAATAAGGGAGGCAAAATGAAGAAATATATGTAAAGACCTGACATATGAAAAAATATCATTGTTTTTCAACATTCCCTTGCTTTTATACCTTCTCCTACCCTGCAGAAAGGTTTTCAGACTCCTGAGTCCCAATTTCTCCTAACTCTCGCCTCTTTCCCTAACCCACCCTATAATCTGCAACCTTTCTCAAGCACTGGGGGGTGGGGGGGGGGCGGGGGGAAGCACAGCTTTGATCCTGTTTCACTCTAGCTTAAAAAAATGAAGCATGCAGCAACGTATAGGGATTTCCTACAACTTCTAAATTCAACCTGTTAAGATTCAAGGTTCTAAAAAAAAAAGATTCAAGGTTCTTTAGATCATCAACTACTTGACCTTGTCAACTCTCACACTCCTGACTGGTTGCAGTACTCTTCATTTACTATAGCTTCAAAAAGTCCTCCCTTTTTTAGTACTGAAGAGAGTGCTATCGGGGGAGCTCTGGTGGCCTAGTGGCAAGGAGCTGCAACTACAATCCCAGAGGCACACGATTCAAATCCACCAGATGCTCTGCCGGGAAAAGGAGGGACAATCTCTCCTCCTGTACCAGTCAGATCTGATTTGACGGTACACACACACACACACACACACAAAGAGAGTGCTATCAAGTATCCCTGGTGGTGAAAGCACTCTAAGTGTTAAGATCCAAGGTCTGAACACAACAGCTTCTCTGGAAGGAAAGTTGTGGCAATCTGTATAAACACAGTTACTCTGTATTAATGATTTGCTGAGTTGGAATCAAATGAATGGCAATGAGGTTTTATTGTTTTGTTTTATGCGGTTGCTATTTTCTTTGGTCTAGAATATTCTATAGATCTTAGCTAGCATTTTCTACCCAAGAAAATGTGAGCAAAATTTTGAAAAACATAAAACACAACTACATATTTCCTATGGGGGAAAAATGCACGTACACTTTCCAGAGAAGTATTAAAACATGAACTAGAAAGATCTATAGCAACTCTGAGACCGTGGCTTACTTCTGAGAAGGAAAGAAGAAAGATAAAGGGTCTTTAGCTATGGAAATTTTTCAGAAGAAGAAAAAAAAGAACTACATACCAATTCTCTCTTTGCTTCTTCAATTTTCACTTGAGCAAGCGATGGATTCTTTAAAAAAACAAACAAACAAAAAAAAACCACAAAGTACAGGTTATAGGCGAGCTCTGGTGGCCTAGTGGCAAGAAGCTGCACTGCAATCCCAGAGGTATGCTGTTCGAATCCACCAGATGCTCTGCTGGAGAAGGAGGGACAATCTCCTCCTATATCAGTCAGATCTGATTTGATGGTACACACACAAAAATAATATAATTAAATTTTTTTTTTAAAGTAAATGTTATAGTGTCTCTAGTTGGCTCAGTGGAAAAATACTACAATATTTTCACAAAAGACAAAAACCTTACAGAGAGTATATCCAATGTAAAATGCACAGCAGCCTTTAACTCCATAAACTTGAACCCACTGAAGGGGATGATTTTTCCCCTTAAAATTAATAAGGAACCGACCAGCTGCCTATGAAATAAGAATCCCTTGTGGACTCTATGAACAGTTAAAGACCATGTCTGATGGACCTGGAAGAAGAGCTGCTCAGGTCAGAAGGCACTCAAACGTCAACTGAGGGAGATCTGCCTCTTTTAATATGTTGTCGCATGCTGCTGAGTCGAAACTGACTCGTGGCTGACCCTCCAGTAGGTTTTCAGTGGCTGTGAACAGCATCAGAAGAGCCTGTCCATCCTTCCCTCAAGGCCCCCAGAGGCTGGTGGGATCAAACCACATGCTTTAGGGTTGTCAATGCAGCTCCATACCACCAGGCCACCCACCAGAGCTCTTTTAGTATTATGTCCAAATATTTATAAGAATGTACTTACACGGGAAAAATAATAATAAAAAATTAATGACTGCTTAAATATTGGGGGGGGGGAAACAAAAAAGAATTACCGGCATTAGATCTAAATAGGATCCCAATTTTTTCTTCAAAGGTATAGTCTGCCGTTTAAGCTCTTCCAGTTTCTGGAGGTAAAACAGAGAAAAAGCCACAGAATAGAGGCATTTAAAATACAACTAAAGACAGCCAGCCTCTGACACAAAACATAGTAAAGCATTAAGTTAGAGTATTTTAATAAAATGTACTTTGTATTGAGTTTTAGTGATAAATGAATCATTTACTTCAACAGAAACAAGAGTTTCAAAATGGCAAAATTATATCTCTATTTTCTAAGAACAGCATTTAAGTATGTTTATGAAAACACACAAAAAAATTAAGAAATAGAAATCAGAATGTACAGGAACAAACAAAAATCCCAGACTTGAATTGGAAATTAGAGAACTTTGGGGATGTGTGTTTGTAGAGGACAGTGAAAGAGAACAAATATCTGGTGAGCTCTGGTAGCCTAGTGGCAAGAAGCTGCACTGCAATCCGAGAGGTGCGTGGTTCGAATCCACCAGATGCTCTGCTGGAGAAGGAGGGACAGTCTCTTCCTTTACCAGTCAGATCTGATTTGATGGTGTACACACACACACACACACACACACACACACACACACACACAATAATAATAAAGACATTAAAAAAAAAAAAAGAAATATCTACCTAGACGGTTGGCACGAAATTCCTCAGTAAATATTGGTTTAAGAAACAAATAAGTAATATATAATTAACTTCACCTAACACAGAGGTAACTTGTGGTTGCTATGAAGCTGAACACTGTGACACTGATGTGTCAAATGAGGTAAGGGCGGACAGTGTTGGGTGGAGCTCCCCGATTAAAACAAGCTTGGAGGCAGGAGTGGCATCCACTTCCGTAACAGCTTGCCTTGGAAACCCTATGAACCTGGAGAGAGGATGAGACACCCAAGCGTCGAGGATTCTCTTTCATAGGGTCGCTATGAGTTGCCTATGACTTGACGGCACTTAACAACAACAATAGTTCCTAGCCCACAGTAATAAGTAAAAGAAGCTAAACAAATGTGTTAATACACACAAGGAAACAAAGATATAAATACTGGTAAGCATAAAGTAAATCAGTTCAATAGAGAATTACATTTCTGAAAAAGAACAAATGGAAAAACAGATCTAAGGGAAGCAGGTCCAGGACTAGTATTTTCAATTCTGCTTTTCTCTGAGACTATTATTTTAAAGAAAGGGAAACTGAGTTATAGTACACTCACCTCAGACAGAGCTACTAGTGACTGATGAGACAAAGAAGCGTCCATGCCCCTGGCTGAAAGTTGCTCCTATAATTATAAAAAAGAAAAAGAAAAGGGGGTTCAGTATTGGGGAGTGTATCTTCAAAATTATCATCATGAAATGATTTCAAGATATAAAATAGTAAAGAGAATCTATGAGGCACAAATGAAACTGTACATACCTCTAAGACATTTATAAGTTAAATATTGCTACACTAGGGTAAGGGAGCTCTGGTTGCCTCTAGTGGTAAGAAGCTGTGTTGCAATCTCAAAGGCTTTCTGTTCGAATCCACCAGCTGCTCGGAAGAAGGATGGGACATCTCCTCTTGTGCACTTTATTGTTTCTGAGAACTCACTGGAGGGTCAGCTATGGGTCAGTAATGACTCAGTAGCACACAATAACAACAACAAAAATACTATCTTATTTGTCGTGACAGGGGTGCAGAGCCAAAGTACCAGTGTCTGAGTCTAAATAGGCTGCAAAGCAGCTATGTGACCAGGGGTTGGAGGGCAGAGGGGGACCAAGCTACTGACATTGTGTGGGCCTCAGTTCTATCATCTGTAAATAGGGAGGAACAGCGATCATGAGGGTGAAGGTCTAAATGAAAGCCCACTAAATTCAGGGCTTCATCCAAACCTCTGATGCTTTGATTCCACATCTGAACTCCTCGGATTTTGCTTTTAGGAAGTTCATGTTCTGAAGACGCTGGTCAGTTTTTGCCTTTTCCCTAGACAGATGCTGCTCTGCTTTCTTGAGGTCCCTTCAAAAAATAATGTTAAATATCAAAGACAACTATGAGATATCATCTCACCCCAGTAATACTAGCAAAATTTAACAGAACAGCAAGCAACAAATGCTGGCGAGGTTGTGGAGAGACTGGAACCCTTATTCACTGTTGGTGGGAGTG
>NW_006399826.1:15255328-15269782 GCF_000299155.1 Elephantulus edwardii | reverse complement strand
ACTAAAACAGATACATGCACACCCATGTTTACTGCTATGCTATTCACAACAACAAAGAGATGGAAGTAACCCAAGTGCCTACCAACAAATGAATGGGTAGAAGAACTATGGTACATTCACACAATGAATTATTACACAGCACTGAAAAACAAACTTGTAAAACATTACACAACTTGGGGGAGTCTGGAGGACATTATGCTGAGTGAGATATTTCAGTCACAAAAGGACAAATACTGTGTAACACTGCTGTTATAAAATAGGACAGACATGGGGAGTTGGGGGGAGAATAGGAAAAGAGTGACTAGATAATGAACATTGCATTGGAACAAATGAGGGGAAGAATAGTCTGAAAGGAATATATGACTAGGCATTATTATATGCATGACAGCAATCTGGAACAAGAGGTGTATTGCAGGGAGGGAGGGAGGAGGGAAAGTGAAGAAAATGTGCAAAAATGGGGCGGGAAAAGTGCCATGATGTCCTGTGTTGCATATAAACAGCCAATACTGGCTGAATCTGTATAGCACTGAATTACTTCTCCATAAATCTCCTGATCCATACAGAATATTATGGAATAACAGGGTCCTAACGAAGATCCAGAAAGGGCAACAAAACAGAGTGTGCCTTTCACTTGCACAATACTAAATGGAATATTCACATGCCTCCAAAAACCCATGTTAATTGTAAAAATTGCAAAAAAAAAAAAAGTAAATTACATGAAGGAAAAAGTGAAAGTTTGGACTCAACCACTTCTACCTCCTTAGGCACAGCTGACCCTAAGCACATTTTATGGGCCCACTTTCTTACATGTTCTTTTAAATCATACATACTGCCAACCACTCTACTTACTCTTGTAGACATTTTTCTAACATTAGTGTTCCAGTTAGATTTTTTTCAAGTTTTGATAATTCAGAGTTGATTTCTTCATTTTTGGATTTGATACGAAAAAGATTGTTGGTCAAATCATTTACTGCAGGAATGAAACTAGAAAACAAAACAAAAACTTGGTCACACAAATGGATATTAATAATTATAATTACCCATTATTTGTAGAAATTATTTCACTATTTATAAAAATGTACGAAGCTTTTTGTGTATACGTTGTTGTTGTAAGGGACCCTACGAACAACGTATCTGAACCCTGTCCTTTCCTGTGCCATCCTTAATCATCTCTGATACACTGGGGTCCACTGCTGTAGTCAGAGTGTCAATTCACCTCGTTGAAGGTCTTCTTTTCTTTCACTGACCCTCCATCTTTCTAAGCATGATGTCCATTCCTAAGGAGCAGCCTCTCCTAGCAACATGCCCAAAGTATGAAAGGCAAAGCTTCGCCAACCTTGTCTCTTCAAGGAGCACTCTGGCTGCACTTTTCCCAAGACATACCTGTTTGTTATTTTGGCAGTTCTTGGGATATTCCCTTTTCTTCTTCAACACCACAACTCAAAGTCATCAATTCGTCCTCCGTCATCCTTATTCATAGCCAGCTCTCAGGTGCACAGCAAGATTGGTAAGACCATGGCCTGAATCAGGTATGGTTAAATCTTCAAACTAACATCATTGCTTCTTATTCATTTGGAGAGGACACTGACAGCAAAACTTCCCAATGTAATACATCCCCTGACTTCCTGACTGCCACTATCAAGAGTGCTGACTATGGATCCAAGTAAGATGAATGAAATCACTGACAAGTTCAATCTTTTCTCCTTCTGTCATGACGTTAACTGTCAGGGGTGAGGATTTTTATATTCTTGATGTTAAGCTGCCATCCATATTGAAGGCTGTATATAGTCTTTGATCTTCTGTAGCAAGTGTTCAAATCAGCTGGTATTCAATCTATTCCTGAGGCCTTATTTTTTGCCACCAGCACCTTCAGTGTCTATATATATAAATTAAGCTCTAGTGGCCTATGGTAAAGGGCTGCACTGCCAACCCAAAAGCATGTGGTTCGAATCCGCCAGGTATTCCATGGAAGAAAGATGGGCAATCTCTTCCCATGGGATTTACTGCCTTTGAAAATCCACTGGAGGGTTGGCTACGAGTCAGTTCTGACATGATGGTACATAACTATATAACTATCTATTTATCTATCTAATCTATCTATCTATCTATAAGATACAGAAGCTCTGGCAAGTTAGGGATGGTGAGGCGTTCCATTGCCCTACAAGACTGACACATGCCCTTAACCACCAGACTCCATACATCTTATTTGCACTAGCAGGAAGCTACCAAGTTCCAGAAGCATCTCATTTGAACAGTAGCACCCAAGTCACTATGTGACAGCCACAAAGCTCAATTCTGACTCATAGCAACCTTCCACTGGGTTCTCCAAACTGAGGAGATGGCCCATCTTTTTCCTGTGAAGAAGCTGGAGGATTCAAACTATTGACCTTCATGCCATCAGAGCTTCTCAAAGACTATAATTAGAAGAGCCATATTAAGTAATACACTGTAGGCCAATGCAATCTTGGAACAAAAGAACATACTAAATTTTAACCAATGTATATGAATTAGTTAACTCACTCACAAAGCTAAGGAGTTAATGAAAGTCACTGTTGTTGCATTTATCACCAATTATCTATGTAGCACTACTCAGAGAAATAAAAGATCTTCAGAGTATATGACATAAGTAAAAACTGTTAGAATTACCTAGTTAGTGAGGTGTCCTTTGTTTCAAGCACCACTGCAATTTCAACCAAAGCGTTCAGATACCGGGAACCAGCACTAGAGAGTTTGGCGGGGGAAAAACTCACACTCTCCATTAGAAGGTCTTGAAGATGCTTAGCTGAAAAGATAGAACATGCTTTTGATGTCATAGCTAAAAAAAATCACTGCCACAGCTGTATATACTGATTTTCTCTTCCAAGAGTTTAGGTCTAGCTCTTACATTTAAGTTTGATTAATTTCGAGTTAGTGTTTATATATGGTGTGAGTTAAAGGTCTAGTTTCATTCCTGAACAGGTAAATATCCAGATGTCCCAGAACCATTCTTTCAAAAGACTATTCTTTGTTCCACAAAATGGTCTTACGGCTCTTGTAAAAAACCACTGGGGAACAGTACTCGCTTCAGAAGCACACACATAAAAATTGGAACAATACAGAGAAAATTAACATGGACCCTGCGCGATGATGACATGCAAATTCATGAAGCGTTCCGTATTTTTTTGTCATTTCAGTCCAGATAAGGTAGGACCTAAGAATCTGTGATTTTTATCTAGAATTATAATTTTTATTAATTGTAAAACTGATGAACTGTTGTATTTGATCCTAATCAAATGTTTATTTGTCTATAACTATATCCCCAGGACCTAACAAACTCAATAAACATTGGTTTAAAAAAACCAGAAAACAAAACAAACCACTGGGAAGTGTCTTTTGCGAAAGTGACTTTCCCACATGATAATGTGAACAGTTCCATTGACCCCCTTCCCCAGAGAAAATGGAGGAAAATTATTATTAAAAAAAAAATCCACCAGATGCTCTGCTGGAGAAGGAGGGGCAGTTGGATCCAAGTCCATGGTACACACAAAAAGGAAAAAAAGAAAAGGATTTTAAAGCCTATTTGAGAGTAAGCATGTCCTATGGTCGGTCATACAGCAATTGAAGGAATCCTCTCCTCAAGAGAATTGGCATTTGAAACAGGACCATTTTTCCACTTCTTCCGGTTTAGACAGACAAGAGACTTCAATCCACTCTAGAAAAAAACATTACTTCCTTCTCTCCTCAGCAACCAGTCACAGGTCTGTGTTCCCAGAAGCAGCAAGATTTCAGTAGTTTTTCATCCTGTTGCCAGCTGCTTGCTGCTAAGACAGTCCCGGGGGCTGTGGTTAGAAATGTGTACTTCCTTCTGCTCAGCTTCTACTGCTCTAACAGTATGTCTCCCTTATGGCAATATGGTGAGGATTCCGGGATAGGTTGGCCTTCTCCCAGTCATGAGATGATGAACTCACTCCAGAAGACAAACCAAGACGATCTCAGGCAACAGAGCCTCCCAACTGGTACAGGCACCTACAAGTCACAAGCTGTTCAATCTAAATGATAGGAATTTGAGTGGGAGCTCTAGAACACGAGTATTTTTATTCAAATTCCAGCTCTACCCCTTACTTGTTGGTGGACTTTGACAAAGGTACTCAACTCCTCAGTGCCTTGGTTTTCTTATTTGCATGATGGGCCATCTCATAAAAGCTACTTCAAAGGACTGTTCTGAAGATTCATTAACACCTATAGCACGTCTTTCAGTATCTAGCACAACTATTGGCCCTTTTAAATATTATTATAGGGAATGATGGAGATCTTAATAACCATTGAGCCTAGCACATAACTTTGGTTCCTAACTCAGAGACAGAAAAACTTGCTTCACAAATATGTTATTTAGGAGAGAACACTGATGTGCAAAGCCCATTTGGTAGTTTGAGAGTAAATATTACTTATTAATTTGTAATTTTCAGCAAGCTACTTCTGGGGCTTAAATTGAGCTAGTATTTTTTTTAAAGTTCTATTGAAGATCTTCTGACAAAGAAACTGAGAAAACAGTCTGTTACACTCTTTTAAATTTGGGGCTTGCCTTCTAGGAACCAGTGCCTGAATTCATCATGTAGACTATAAAACATTTCATTACAGAAACATTTTACAAATCTGTCCTTGAGAAATTCATCGACGAAAAGCTATAGTAAATAGGTATGAAAAGATATACTGGGTGACTCTTAAAAATTTCAGGTTCATCGCATTCAAGCTCTGAAAACATATGCAGCATGTCACATATGCCAATTTTCTGTGGAAGGTTGGTTAATTTTATTTTGAAACACCAAGCCGTTAAGCTTCTTTTACTCACACTACTCAACTGTCATCAAGGCAATCCCAACTCCAAGTGACCTTCCATTGGGTTTCTAAGGCTGTAAATATTAAAGGGAGGAGTCTCCCCTTCTTCTCTATCTTAGTGTCACTGCTGGATCAGAACAACCAGAGACTCATCAACTTTTGGTTACCGGTGTAATCTGTTACACAGTTTACTGCCAGAGCTCCTTAAACTTCTGTTATTCCCCAATCAGGGTAAGTCTGACTTTTAGCTCCTAGCCCATTGCCTGAGAGTAGATTCCAAGTCACAGCAACGTTACTGGGCAGAGAGAACTATTCGATATCATGTCCAAGGTGCGAACTGCCACAGCTTTTCCCCCATGAAGAAGCTGGCGTGACTTTTCAGTTAAGCACAGTGTGTCATGAGTGTTTCTCACTACACAGAAAATTCTCTAATATTGATGTTGGCAGATCTGGCTCTGACCTTAACATGGAAAACTGAGCCAAAATTCGACAGTCTATATTATCAAGTCACTCTGTGGGAAAAAGATGGGCAATCTCCTCCTGTGCAAGTAACTGCCCCTGAAAACCAGCTGGAAGGTCAGTTATGGGGTGGTTCCGACTCCACAGTACACAACTTAATAACAGATAGGGAGCTCTAGTGGTTTCATTGCAAGGGGTTGAGCTGTCAACTCAAAGGCACAAGGTTCAAATCTGCCAGCTGCTTTGTGGGAAAGAGATGTGCAATCTCCTCTAGTATCATTTATTGCCTCTGAAAACCCTCTAGAGCTGAGTCAGTTCTGACTTGACTGTATGTGGCAATGATAATAACAGATAGAATCTTGATGCTACAATGGTTAAGGGCTTGACTACTAAGCAAAAGGCCATGAGTTTGAACCCAAGAGCTGTTCCACAGCTGACAAGACCTCATGATCTGCTCCCATAAAGATTTAAAGCCTAGGCAATTCTGAGGCAGTTTTACTCTGACCTATGCGGTCTCTAAGAGAACAGATGTGACAGCATGTAATAGCTGTTAACGTCTGCTCAATAATATTTGTCTTAAAACATCTTATTGACCAACCATGTAGTTCTGGTTTGAGAGGACAAACAAAAAATTCCACACAAATAAAACAAACAAACAAAAATCCACCCTATTTTTTTTTAAAATCTCCTTTACTCATGTAGTATTTTAATAATGACAAAGTAGAATTACCTACAAACAAAATCACTTAAAAACATACAGATGGGCAAATATGACTACAAAAAGGAGGCCCAGAAGTTGTAGTTCCTACAAAGGCAGCCGTCTGAGTCCACCAGCTGATCTGTGGGATGAAGGCTGGAGTCTCCTGTAAAGACTTACAGTCCCAGAAACCAGAAGGAAGGTCACTATGAGTTGAAACTGACTCCAGAGCACTGGGTTTTTTAGGTTTGGTGACGGCAAAGGTACAGCACCAAGGACCTCTGAGGCTGAGAAACTGTTCTGTGTCCTGAATGTGATGAGGGTTCCACAACCTGTATCAAAACTCAAAAATTGTATTCCCTATTTTTTGTTTTAATGTTGGAAAGAGCAAATATACAACATAAGTAGGCATACTAAAAATGGGATTCTGTCCAAACATCTTAAGTGACAAAATGGCTAAGCATGGGGCATATGGGGGCCCCACGCCTTTCTCATTCCATATAGTCTCACCACCTTAAAGGATTTTGAATAAATGTTTTTGTAGTCTGAATTACAAAAGCAGGAATCCTAATGGTGCTTTTGCTAACAAAAAGGTCAGCAGTTCAAAATCACTCACAGTGGGCCTAAGAAAAGCACGGCAGGTGGTGTCCATAAAGACTTACAAAGCCTTGGAAACCTTTGTGGCAAGTTCTGCTGTTCCATAGGGTGCCTGTGAGTAGGAACTGACTCATTCAAGGGCAACAGGGTTTGGTGGTTTTAATGAAAAATACTTTTTGTCAAACTATTAAAAGCACTAAAACTTATGGCTATGGAGTCGGAACCAAGTCATAGCTGCCCCTCCAGGGGTTTCCAGATGCTGTAAATTGCACCAAGAGAAATTACCCTTCTTTCTGGATTCAAACCACAAGATAGGTATGGCCTTTGGATTAACAATACAACTCTCTATGGACTAGACCACCAGTTGTAGTTATGTGCCAATGAGTGGAAACAGGCTCATAGCTAATCCTCCAGGTTTTCAGAGCCTGTAGCACAGAAAGCAACTTTGTCCTATGGAGCAGATACCAGATTCAAACTGTGTGCCTTTGGGTTGGCAGTGCAACTCCTTACCACTAGGCCATCACAATTCTCTTATTAACACACACACATACACACCCCCACATCTGGCCAACAGAAAATTGCTGACTACACATACCTGTGTGAGCTGTCATGCTCACAGTTCATGGCAGAAGCCATCAGAAGTGTCCCAAAGCCTCAGTACGACTAAAGCATGGGAACAGGAGATCGACTAAACCACAAGTTTGGACTTGCCGGACTTCCTGTGTTCTTGTTAAGAGTATCAGTAAAATATTTAAGCAAGTATTACAAGCATGGTATTTAGGATTTAAGAAAATTACTCTGACAACACAGTGGATGGGAACTCTGGGTGAAATAAAGGAGCAAAGCTAACAGGTGGGTTGCCCTCAATCTTCAAGGTTAAAAAATGTGTGGTTGTTTATAAAACACAATGGATGGGAATGATTGTATGAAACACAATGTGAATAAACAACAGTGTATACGAATTTTGTAAGCAAACCAAAATAAGTTGTATAAAAAGTTCAACAGTGAATGAATGGAAATCCAAAGTCTCTGTAAATTTTCATTAAAATTAACAACAGTAATAATAAAGATGCTAATTGCTACTCATCAAAGCAGCAAGTAAAACAATGTCTTTGTTACATAACACACACACACACACAAAAGTATATAAAAAAGATGTGTGGCCGGTCACCTTTAGGTATGATATCTTTGCAAACTCTGGAGTTAACGCTCACCTTCTGATTCATACTCGCTTGCTTTCTGTTTCAAGTCCTCTATCACCAGGGAGACATCCCTGTCCCGGGTCTTGTTCCGTTCTGACAGGTGGTAGAGAATCTCTGTGGTCCGTGGGTTCACCTCATATTGTGGGATGGGATGATCTCCAAATATATTTTGCAACCATGCGGCAACCTACCCGTTAAAGGAAGGCAGACGTTACACGTTTTGTTCGTGGGTGAAACGGCCAAAGGAAACGGAGTGCCTTCTATGAACCTCCCAGCTTTTCCCGGGGAGATGATGGTAGATGGCGGGGAACAAACAGTGCGTAGGTACAATGAACAACGGGACATGATCAGAGAGCAAGCCATTCTCTCCCAAAGCTACGAACGCAGTTCACATTAGTTTGCACCACTCGAGAAAACCACTAAGCTCAGTACGAGCCGGGAATCGCCGGGCTCGGAGCAGGACCGGCAGGCAGGCCGCTCTGGGTTCCCGAGGGATGCCTATCAGCGGACCCTAAGTGCCCCTCCTGGCCGGAGCACAAACCGCGGGAAGCCCCGCGAAGGAAGGGGGACGCTCCTTCCTACCGGGTCTTAGGGGAGGGAGAGACTCGCCGATCCCGAGGCGGAGGTAAATAGAGGGGAAGAGAGAGTAAGCGTGGCTCCGAGGAGATCCACCATCGGAGGAGGCGGAGGTGTCAAAGCCGTCGTTTTCAGGAGTCCCTAAATCCCCACTCCTGGCCCATCACCTGCGCGCCTTTCTCCAGATGATCTCCTTTCTCCAGCTGCGACCCCTTCTCCGGCAGAGCCGCCATAGCGGCAACTCCCGCCACCGCGATAACTCCCGTCACTCCCCGCGGCACGTCCCGCCCCCACGAGACTGGTCCCGCCCCCCCGAAGGCGTGCCTTACCGTGGCTCCGCCCACATGCCTTTGGCCATGCCTACCTGGGGCCTAGGGTTGCTGGGAGTGGTGATTTTTCATGACTCCCCAGCCCCTTGTCCAGTCTCTGGACCAGCTAGACCCAGGGCAGGTACAGGCATTGCCTTTGTCTTCCACTCCTTCCAAAGGATCCGCTGTTCTGCATTTTCATGATTTACCATGGGGTTTGGGTTTGATTGTATGCCTCTTGCAATCACTTCTACCATATATTGGATAAATTTCCCCCTGCCCCCATTTTCATTAGCTAATCCTTTGGGATTTGCACTTCTTTTTTTTTTTTTTATTTTTCTTATTTTTATTATGTGTGTGTGTGTGTGTGTACCATCCAATCAGATTTGACTGGTATAGGAGGAGATTGTTCCTCCTTCTCCAGCAGAGCATCTGGTGGATTTGAACCGCACACCTCTGGGATTGCAGTGCAGCTTCTTGCCACTAGGCCACCAGAGCTCGCCGGGATTTGCACTTCTAACCCAAAAGCCATGCGTTTCTGGTGGTTTGAATCTACCAGCTGTGCTGAAGGAGGAAGAAGGACATTCTCCTTCTGTGAGATGACCATCCTGTGCCATCTTCTCCATGTCTGCATTAACTCTGCACCACTGGGCTACCAGAGGTCCCTAAAGAAGACCAAAGAAGTGATACCTTTGAACTACGGTGTTGTTCAAGCATACCGAATGTGTCACAATGGCCAGAAGAACAAGCTTTGGAAGAAATGCCACCAGAATGCTCCTTGAAAGTGAGGTTGGCAAAATTTCATGTACACTTTAGACATGTTCTCAGAAGGGGCCAGTCCTTGGGGGGAAAGGACATCATGCCTGGCAAACTAGAGGGTCCATCAAAATGAGGCTACTACTTTGGGGGACACTAAACTGTGTCCTCCTTAAAATATGTGTAAACTCGGCCAGGCCTGAATCTCACTGGCTTGACCATTATAATCCCCCATGATGTGATCTGATGTGACAAGCCCATCATCAGCTGTGGTAATGGAGTTGTGTTGTTGTTAGGTGGCATCGAGACAAGTAGAACTCACAGCGACACTATGAACAACAGACCTGAATCCCATCCTATCTGTGCCATCCTCACCATCTCTGATACATTTGAGTCCACTGCTGCAGTCAACAAGTTAATCCGCCTCTATGGGGGTCTTCCTCTCTTTTGCTGACCCTCCATCCTTCCAAGTGTGATACCCTTTTCCTAGAAACAGCCTCTCGCCAATCCCAACAACATGTCCAAAGAACAAGATGAAGCTTTGTCGTCCTTGCCTCCAAGGAGCACTCTGGCTGCACCTTTTCCAAGACCTACCTACTTGTTCTGTTGGCAGTCCGTGGGATAGTCAGTACTCTTCTCCAATGCCACACCACAGTTCTTGTACCAGGATCTTGATTTTCAGTATGAGAGTGTGAGGAGACTTGGGGCAAGGAAGGCACAAGGTGAGGTGACCAAAAAGGACACCTTGCAAAGCCTAGGAGAGGGGAGTAGGTGCATCCTAACTGAAGTTGCTGGATCTTCCCTTTTACTTCTTATGACTTAACAAGCAAATTCATGACAACTGACCCACAACTCACTGAACAAGAAGAGAGCTGATCAAGGCAACTCTCTGAAAGCAACTGGCAACTCAAAAAGCCAACAACTCAGAGGAAATGCTTTTTAATATGAATACTATGTGTGTAAGTATACAAATGCAATCTACCAGCAGAAACCAGGATCCTACCCATAACCACCAATTATTATTTTATCCAAGAAATAATAAGTTACTAAGACATTAAGTTACTAAGGATTGAAAAGAGGAAAAGTATACTCTGAGGTCCTCATCTGTTTATTAAGAAAGAGATGCTTCACAGGCCGTGGTCACAGTCCCATCATCTCCACTCTCTGTGTAAGCTCAGCTTCAATGGTTTCCTAAAAGCAGAAAGGCACACTAGAGTTAATGAACTAAAACAGATGTCTAACTTCAAGTTACTCTACAGATTTAATAACAGCAATAACAACAATTTTGAGTATTTCTGAAAACGAGAATATAAAAAAATAATAAAACTAGATCTTTCATAAGCAGTTCATAAGTGTGAGGACCGGGTGTTCATGCTTTTGTATGACAATGTGCCTCCCTTAAATTCTGTTACAAAGTCGGCACACTATCTGTCTGACATGAAAAGAATAATAAAAGTAATGTTTTTTAAATACTACGTAAATTATTAATTATAAATTATTAATTTGCTTTTCAACATTTACTTGCTTTTATAACTTTTCCTTTTCTTGTCCCTCCCAAAAGGTTTTCGGGCTCCTAACTGATTCTAATTAACATCTGAAGAGGATGGGGGTGGGAGTAAATCCTTTAAAGGACTGAGTTGGTATAAGATGCCTTTGAACTGTGGTGCTGAAGAAGAGTATTGAATATACTATTGACAAAGAGGTGAACAAACCAGTTTATCCTGGAAAGAGTGAAACCAGACTGCTCCTTGGAGGCAAGGATTCTGAGGCTTTGTCTGACATACTCTGGACATGTTGCAAGGAAGAACCAATCCTTGGAGAGGGACATCATGCTTGGGAGAGTGGAGGGACAGCAAAAGAGAGGAAGACCTTCCACGAGACTGAGATGGATTGATTTAGTGACTGGGGTAATGAGAGTAGGTGTGTCAGAAATGATAAGGCTCTGGATAGAGCAGGGTTTAGAGCTGTTGTGCATAGGGTCGCTGTGATCGCAAGCAACTCAAAGGCACCTATTAAGAACAACATTTCTTTCTTAAGCAACTGATTTCTACAATATCTTTTGAATCAACTTTTTTTCCATTCTCATTGTCACTGTCCTCATCCCTTCTCATCTGGCTTGAATAAGCCAACTGGTTTCTGTAATTTCCGTTCACTTTTTACTGATTATGGTAGTGTTTAATATTCTTAAAGCACTGGTTTGGTCAAAGTGTATCTTTGCCACATTTCTCTTTAGGTTAAAGAATAGAACAAGGCAACATGCAGGAACTTTTAGGGGTTTCTGATAGCCTCTAGGCGCAACCCTTTTTACATAAGCACTTGACATCATAACCTAGCTGTCCTCTTCAACCCTGGCTTCCACTACATACTCTGGACTAGCTTGTGGCAATTCTTCCTCATTTGCCATACTTGAAAAAGTTTTCCACTGGGCACATATATACATGCATGCCAAAAAAGTACTGGACCATGGGAATGACGCACAGAACTCTGGGGCTTTATTTACTTCTGAAGAGGAAGGAAAGGGTAAGGATGACAGGGGCTTTCACTCTATCGGCACCTACTGTATTTCTGTAGAAAAACATCATAAGGATAGAACTACTTACCAATTCCCTCTTTGCGTCTTCAATTTTTACTTGAGCAAGACATGGGTTCTTTAAGGAAAAAACAAAACAAGGACAGGTTATATTGCCTTTAATTCAGCTCCAGGGGGAAATGTAGCAATAATTTTCAAAAGGCAAAAAGTTATACAGACAGTGAGTGTATCCAATGAACATGCAATACTGAAATTCACAAATGACATTAAATCTTTAAACATGAAATTACTATTTTCATAGCAGTAATTACTATGAAAATGTAATTATTTTGTGGCAGGTTAAAATGGATGACAATACAAGAATAATTACCGGCATTAAATCTAAATAAGATTCCAATTTTTTCTTCAAAGGTTCTGTCTGTTGTTTTAGTTCTTCCAGTTTCTGGGAGTAAAACAAAAAAAGATTCATAGAGTAAGTCATTAATGCAAATAAATAAAGCCACTTTCTGAAGTGACACTGAAATGCCTTAAAATTAGGATTATTTTTAAATAATATATCTAGCAAAGAAATTAAAAAATAAATGGATAGACAAACTCACTTCCTATGGAAGCAAGTACCCTAGTAAGAGTACGATTAAAGTACTATTTTTTATTTATTTTTATTTTTTTATTATTTTGTGTATATGTGTCTGTGTACCGTCAGATCAGATCTGACTGGTACAGGAGGAGATTGCCCCTCCTTTCCCAGCAGAGCATCTGGTGGATTTGAACCATGCGTCTCTGGGATTGCAGTGCAGCTTCTTGCCACTAGGCCACCAGAGCTCCCCTTAAAGTACTATTTAAGATCAGAATTTAAGTATGCTATATAAGATCACAAAAGAAAGTAGTAAGAGGAATCAAAATATAAATAGTTACCAGAGAAGGTATATAAAATCACCTAGATAAGGTAGGAGAAGGTAAAGACAATATCTAACATGGGGGTTGATTAGACATTGTAATTAATTAGTTAATTAATTATAATTAATGTTATAAAAGAAAAATGCATATGAATTATGAATTACATTGTTACTAGAAGGAAAACCAAATAACTAATAAGAGGAAAGGGAATAACTAAAAAAAGTTATAAATAAGAGTTTAACTCTTATTAAGAAAATAAAATGAGGAATCAGAAGAGAATAGAATTGAAGTTTAAAATATAGATTTGTTAACCATCCATTTTAGTTCCTAAGAACCAAAGAATAAGCATATTTTAATATTGGAGAAAAAACCCTTTTTCACTTTTCCAAAAGAGAGAAAACTTTCCTAAAACCTGAAGAACTCAGTATTGTACTTAAAAACTATTGACTTTTGGGATCTGAATTTTTGCTGATTATTGAGAGAGATGAGCATCGAGACGGAGGAGAGGACTTAATCAGTAAATCAGTAGAATATAACCTGCATCAAATAGTTTCTAACATACAGTAATAAGTACAGAAAGCCCAAACAAACGTGAAGATATACAGAGCTAAATAAGTCAGAAAATTACAAAAGTCAAGGGAAAGAAAACAGTCCAATCAAGACTTAAAGCTCTGCAAAAAGAAGCAAATGAAAAAGTGGATTTTCTAGTATTTTTAAAAGGTAAATTAGATTAAATTAAGCTTACTTCTGACAGTGTTATTAGGGACTGATGAGACAGAGAGGCATCCATGCCTCTGGCTGAAAGTTGTTCCTACAATTACAAAAAAAAAAGGGGGGGGGTGTCAGTGAATAAAAAGCATCTTGAAGGTTGTTGTTATGTGCCGTTGAGTCACCTGCGACTCATAGCGATCCTATAGACAACAGCCCTAAACCCTGCTCTATCCCTTGCCAATCTTCTCGTCTCTGACACGCCTATTCCTGTTACCCCAGTGACTGAATTAATCCATTTTATCAAGGGTCTTCCTTTCCTGTCTTTCCACCTCCCAAGCATGAAGTCCCTCTCCAAGGACTGATCCCGATCTTGAAGGTGAGCATCACTAAATGTTTTCAACATCTACAATAGTAAATAAGGAAATAAATGGGGCAAAGATGAAAACTATGCACAGATCCCTCTCAGCACTTTATGTAGGAATCATTCCTATATAGGTGCAAAGCTTGAGGGCCTACACTTTGGAGTCTGAGCAGCTGGGTCTGGATTAGGACTGGATCCTAAGTAACAACAGACCTTGGGCTAGTTACCTGTGCTCACTGTGCCTATGTTCTCTCAGCTGTAAAAAAGGAGTAAGACCACTGTCTACTTATGAGGAAAAGGTATAAAGGAAATGTCACTGTATTCAGTCCTCTATACAAACCTCTGTGGCTTGGATCTCAGTTCTGAACTCCTGTGATTTTGCTTTTAGGAAGTTCATGTTTTGAAGACGCTGGTCAACTTTGGCCCTTTCTTTACTGAGATGCTGTTCTGCCTTCTTGAGATCTCTTTAAAAAATATAGGTAAGAACATTATTTTTTTCTTCTCAGTGAAATGATTATTTTAAAAAAACCCTACTTAAAAAAAAT
>NW_006399826.1:15247421-15254051 GCF_000299155.1 Elephantulus edwardii | reverse complement strand
AAGGAACAAACAGGTACAACCTAGAGAGGGTGAAATCCGGCTGCTCCTTGGAGGCAAGGATTCTGAGGCTTCATCTGACATACTTTGGGCATGCTGCAAGGAGGGACCGGTCTTTGAAGAGGATGGAGGGAGGGACAGTGTAAGAGAGGAAGACCCTTGATGAGATGTATTGATTCAGTGACTGGGGCAATGAGGGTAGGTTTGTTAGGCACAATAAGGTTAGCACAGGATAGAGCTACAGGGCTGTTGTACATAGGGTCGCTATGAGTTGCAAGCAACTCAATAACACATAACAACTACTACTTTTGGAGTGTAACTCCATATAAATGTATTAAAGATAACCTAGTTGATGGATTATGTTCCATAAATTTTACATCCCAGACTAGCTATTAAGCAGTCTTCCAAGTGATTGGCCTCCTGTCTATTTCTAGCTGGTTATTTTTCTCAAGGAATAAAACAAGATTTTAAGATTAAGTTATGTCAAAAAGGATGTCAGAAGAGGAATTAATGCCTTGAGCTGTGGTGTGAGAGAAGAGTACTGAACATTCAATGAACTGAGAAAAGAACAGATATGTCTTAGAGAAAGTGTAGCCATAATGCTCCTTAGAGACAAGTATGGCAAAACTTCATCTCATATATGTATAGATGTGGGGCATTTTGCTAAGAGACGCTATCTTTGGAATAGAACACCATGCTTGGTAAGGTGGAGAGTCAGTGAAGGAGAGGAAGACCCTCAATGAGATGGGTGACGACAGCAATGGGTTCAAGTGTATCGGAAATGATGAGGATGGCACAGGATAGGAAAGGGTTCAGGTCAGGTGTTCACTGGGTCACTATGAGTCATATTCGATTCAACAACACCTAACAACAACATATTAAATGTATTTAGAGAAAGATAGTCTTGTGCTTTAAAAAGTGACTTAGATTTGAGAGAAGGCCAGGCAGAGGCGGAAGCAGGGATGAGGGTGATGTCATCACAAGTCAGACAATGTGAAGCAACCCCAGAAACTGAAGAGGGCAAAGGAAAATTCTCTCCCAGAGCGTGACGGAGAATCTGGCCCAGTGCACACCTTCATTCCAGCCCTTGGCTTCCAGATATGTGGAAGAAAAATATTCCATTGTTTGAAGCTACAGATGTCCACACACACGTACATATACACACACAATTCAGCTCTGGGAATAGTGAGCTCATGCTAATGGTGGAAGCACACTTCAGAAGAGTTATCTGAGGTTGGTGTCACAGCAAGAAGAATGTAATTAATCTCAGTGTGTCATGGTTGCATATTTACAAACTGCTGAACTGGTGCATGTTTTCTTATGTATCCTTTCAATGATTTTTTTACTGACTCACAGCTGACCCTCCAGTGGATTTTCAAAGAAACTGCACAGGAGATTGGCCATCTTTGTCTCAGGAACAGCTGCTGGATTGGAACCATATGCCTTTGGGTTGGCAGCCCAACTCCTTGCCCAAGAGGCCACTAAAGCTCCTAAATGTAGAAGTGCCAAAGTTTCACTATTAAATATGTCATGAGTACTGGCTGATGAATTTACCTACTACCAAATTACTTCGATACACATACCCTACCATTCCACACTAATCACTGGAATAATCAAGACACAAAGAAGGTTCGAGTATCATAGCGACTTCACAGCTCAGTGGCACAAAACTTCAGAAGTCTTATAATTACAAGTGTTCAAGTGCATTTTAAAAATTATAAAATCCATGTTTACTGTAACAACAAAAAAAGATATGAAATTGTGTAAAAAGTAAACACTGCTCACTTTCCCACAACCATGATATTTTCTACTTCAGAGAATATTTTATGGGCTCCATTTCTTCACATATTGTTTAAAATCCCTTCCACTGGACAAAGTAAATCTGACAATGTCATGTTACTGCTTTAATAATAAAAATGGATATCAGTCACATAATTAGTTGAATATTGTTATGTGCCGTCAAGTCACTTGTGACTCATAGTGACCCTATGTAAAAGAGCCTTAAACCGTGCTCTATCCTGTGCTAAACTCACTGTCTCTGACACACCTACTCTCATTACCCCAATCACTGAATCAATTCATCTCATCAAGGGTCTTCCTCTCTTGCACTGTCCCTCCACCCTCCCAAACATGATGTCCCTCTCCAAGGACTGGTTAGTATCTCCAAGAATTCATGTTACTCATAACCTCAGTGCTGTGACCTGGAAATTGGACCTTTGCAGATGTAATTACATTGGAGGAACTGAGATGAGTATTGGAACGTTGCTGTGGAGTTAGTCCCAACTCAGAGCTGTCCTATAGGTTAGGATTGTCCCCTTGTGTTTCCAAGCTTCTGATCTCTTTGCAGGTGCTCTGGTGCCATGGTGGGTAAGTGTTGGCTGCTCTGAATACCCTCCTTGGGAAAGAGTTGAGGCAGTCTGCTCTTTTTAAGATTTACAGCTTTCAAAACTCAATAGAGGGTCATCATGAGTCAGGTTAACTCGATAACAGTTGGGAAGTGGACTGCTACATCTATCTCATGGAATGGCTGGTAGGTTTGAACCTCTGACCTTTTGGTTAGTAGGTGAGTGCTTAATCCCTGTACTAGTGGACAGAGTGGGCCCTAAATCCAATGAGCAACAGGAGCACATTCAGAGACAAAGAGTTTCCCACAGGAATGCCCGGTAAGATGGAGGCCAAGATGAATGTTAATGCTGCTACAAGCAAGGGATGCCAGGAGTCAACCAGACACTGAGAAAGGCAATGAAAGATTCTCCTAGATCCTGAGAGGCTGATCCTTGATTTGGGGCCTCTGGTGTCCATAACTGTGAGGAAAGAAGTCGTTATTGTTTTAAGCCATCCCAATTGTGGTAATTTGTTATGGCAGCCCTAGGAAACAATTTTTAACTCTTTACTCTCTTTTTTATTATAGAAATGATAATTCTTTTAAAAATTGCTTTCATACAATCATTCACATACTTTGTGCTTTATTCATGTAAACTGTTTTATACAATCATTCATCTACATGTTTTATATCATTAATTACTGTTGAGCAAGGCCTTTTATCACTCCCTCCCATTAAACCCCCATTGTACTGTACCACTTCTTCCTCCCCCCACCACCGTCTGTCCACTAATCTCTGCTGTCCTAATGGTTTTGGGTTTTTGTTTCTTTTTTTTCTCCCTCTCCCTCTCCCTTAATCACTTACTCTTGTAGATGCTTTTCTAATACTAAAGTTGCAGTTAGGTTTTTTCCAAGTTTTGTCAATTCGAGTTCTATTTCTTCATTTTTGTACTTGGTTCGAAAAAAATCAGAGGTCAAATCATTCAATGCAGGGATGAAGCTGAAAGAAGAAAGTGACCACATACATGGATGATACCTAAGGATGAGAACTATCGTCATCTGTCATTTCCAAAAATGTCTTTACCTCTGTGGACTCTTGTATAACCACACCTCTACACACACCTCCTATGCACACCTCTACGCACATGTTCTCACATCTTCTTCCAGTCCACGAAAGCCCTTCAACTGGCAAATTTCCACTTGTTCTTCAAAATTCAGACCCAATGCCCTCCCATTCTAGAATTTATTACTCCTTCCTCTGTGCTAACCAGCTGCAGATTATACCTTCTTGTATTATTGCAGCTGTAATACTATAGCGTTGTTTGTCTATCTCTCTTTGAGCAGAAACTGTCCTTGAAAGTGGCTACCAATCACCTCTGCTGCCCTCTTGCTCACAGCATGATTGGCACATAACTGGCATTTGGTGTCAGCTGAACCGATGTAGCTAAAGAGGCTGGATTTCTGTGGTCATACAGCCTACAAGGTCTTCTACTTAGAACACCACCATTTGAGCATATATATAAACTTCAAGCCCTAATGGAGGCAGAGAGTTCTGGTGGCCTAGTGGTAAGAAACTGAGCTGAAATCCCAAAGTCATGTGGTTCAAATCCACCAGTGTTCTGTAGTAGAAGGATGGGCAATCCCCTGTGCAATTAACTGCCTCTGAAAACCTGCTGGAGGTTCAGCTATGGGTCAGTTCCAACTCAGTGATAAACAACAACAACATGAGTAACGAAGGAGCTTTAGCAGAGTACTGTGTCACATACGACGCAGTTAACCAAGAGGCCAGCAGCTCAAATTCACTAGTTCCTTCAAAGGGGAAAGATGAGGTGGTCGCCTCTTAGAAAGATTCATGATGAAGGATCGCGATGAGTCAGAATCAACACCAAAAGATTTGGTTTTGAGTTTTAAATATAGGCAATTAAGCAAAACAGCTGTGTATTTCTCTCAGTGTAATAATAAACTGGAGAGGAAATTCTAGCTAAAATCTGTTGTAGTTGTTGTTGTTAAGTGCAGTTGAGTATGACGCAACTCATGGCAACCTTTTGAACAAGAGATCTGAACCCTGTCTCATCCTGTACCATCTTTATTATCCCTGACACTGTCAACCCACGGCTGCAGACACCATATCAATCCATCTATATTAATCCTCCCCATCCCTCCACCTTTCCAAGCATGATGTCCCTTTTCTTTCTTTTTTTTTAATTTTTATTTTTGTGTGAGTGTACCATCAAATCAGATCTGACTGGTACAGGAGTGGATTGTCCCTCCTTTTCCCGGCAGAGCATCTGGTGGATTCGAACCGTGTGCCTCTGGGATTGTAGTTGCAGCTCTTTACCACTAGGCCACCAGAGCTCCCCATGATGTCCTTTTTCAAGAAATAGTCTCTCGTACTACCAGGTCCAAAGGATGTGAGATGAAGATTCGCCATCCTTGCCTCCACGGGGCATTCTGGTTGCACTTGTTCTAAGACATGTGTGCTTGTTCCTTTGGAAGTCCATGGGGTATTCAGTATTCTTCTCCAACATAACTTGAAAGCATAGATTTCCCATCCTGTCATCCTTATTCATGTCCAGCTCCCAGAGGCATAGCAGGTGATTATAAAGACTATGGCTTGAAGCAGGTGCATCTTAGTCTTTAAACTGACATTATTGCCCTTCAGGATTTTGGAGAGGTCCCTAACAGCATACTTTCCCAATGCTATATACATCTCCAAATTTCCTGACTGCTAGTACCAAGGGTATTAATTGTGGATTTAAGTAAGATGAAAATCTTTGATAATTTCAGTCTTTTTTTTTCTTCTCTATCATGATGTTGCCTCTTCGTCCACTGGTGAGGTTTTTGTTTGTCTGATGTTGAGATTTAATCCATACTGGAGGCTCAAGTCCTTCCTTCATCCTCAGCAGCAAGTGTTCCAAGTTCTTTTCATTTTCAGCAATCAAGGGAGGCTGTGTCATCTGTGTAATGTAGGTAGTCTTCCTCCAGTCCTGATGCCACACTCTTCTTAATATAAAGTCCAGCTTCTCTAATGGTTTGTTCAGCACAGAGCTAGAACAGATATGGAGACAGGATACAGTCGTGATGCACACCTTTCATGATTTTAAACCATGCAATTTTTTCTTGCTCTGTACAGACAACAGCTTCTTGGTCTAGAACCATTAATAGACATAAGGATGGAATAATGAGACTGGGTTTGATTTAATGACTTGGAAAAGGGATTGTCATTATATAGATGGAGGTATCTGCCATAAAAAATGAGCAACCTTAACTTACTCTAGGGACTTTGGTGGCCTAGTGGTAAGAAGCTGTACTGCAGTCCCAAAGGCACATGGCTCAAATCCACCAGCTGCTCCATGAAGAAGGATGGGCAGTCTCCTCCTGGATGATTAACTGCCTCTGAAAACCTACTGGAAGGTCAGCTGTAGGTCAGTTCTGACTTGAAGGGACACAACAAAACAACCTATTCTACTCAGTAGGGAAGGGATAGAACCATTATTCTCAGCCAGATCATTTCAGCTACTACTTTTCTCACTGTTTATGGGGGCAAAATGTTAAATGATAACAAACCCCCTCTACACGTACCTAAGAACTAACCCTAGAAACCTAACCTGGAATTCACAAACAATAAAAATTATCCAATGCTCAACTTTATCTGAAATAATCATATTTACTAGCAAAAGCACAGGAGCTACCTAAAGGCAGCATTTTGGTATTGTTCACTTTTAAATAGAATTTGAAACATGAAAGCCGAAAGGTAAATGATCATAAGAATTACCTAGTTAGTGACGTGTCTTTTGTTTCAAGCAGCAGTGCGATTTCAACCAAAGAATTCAGATACCTGAAACCAGTATTAGAGAGACTGGCAGGTGAAAAATCCATACCTTCCATGAGAAGATCTTGAAGATGCTTAGCTGAAAAGATATTAAGAGTTTTAGGATGATTAAGATCATGCTCATTAAAAAATAGCTTTATTCAGATGTAATTCAGTTAACACAATTAAAGAGTACAACTCCACGGTTGTTAAGTATATTCAGAGTTGTGCCATCATCACAGTAATCCCTTTTAGAACATTTTCATCGTTCCCCTAAAAAAACCCACTCCCAGTAGCCGTCAACCATGATTCCACTAATTACTAATTCCTGATCTCAGAGGGCAATTGCTGGAGACAAAAATTGAACATGAGTTAAGAGAAAAAATTCTTCTTGAGTGACTAAGAATGAGTATCATTTAAAAAAGATCTTCTAGAGTCCACAATTAAGGCTGCATAGTGGAATGTACTTGGGGCGGTGGGAGGGGTGCGGGATCGTGTAC
>NW_006399826.1:15239960-15246281 GCF_000299155.1 Elephantulus edwardii | reverse complement strand
AAATAAATAAATAAATAAGCAAGCAAGCATGGGAAAAAGAAAAAAAAAGTATGTCAGAAAATGCCACTGTATATTCGCAAATAGAGGACTTTTATCTTTGAGTCTGACCGGTACTCTTGAGCACAAGCTTGCAGCAGCCTAATAATTTGTGCATTCTGTTCTTTCATTTTTATTTCAATCATTCATTTCAAAGAATTTATTGTGGGCTTCAGACATGTCAGCCAGTTTGTGTCACCAATTCAACATCCCATGGGCTGTGCCACCAGAGCCCCATGTACCTGGCAACCAACCACTTGTTTTGGGTGATGATTTCCAAATTAAAGCAATGGTTCTTTCCCCCCAGTTTCCACACAGAGTTTTTAAACTTGGGACTCCTGACTTTTCCTCCTTCCCTTCAGCACTTTATTTTTTATTTCCTTGTAAATAATTCTTAGTGAAAATTTTTATTTCAGTGAATTATTTCTTCATACATATTTTGACTGATAATTCATTATAATACGCACGATATCATTCTCATTTCTATTAATTCTTCCACGTTGCCCTACACTGCTAACCACCTGGGGCTGGATAACCCTTGGGGTGCTGTAGGATGTTAAATCCATCTTTTTTTTTTCTTGTTGTGTGCTGGATCTGACTGGCACAGGAGGAGGCTGTTCCTCCTGCTTCAGCAGAGCATCTGTGGGATTCGAACCTCACGCCTTTGGGTTGCAGCGCAGCTTCTTGCTACCAGGCCACTAGAATTCCCTCAAACCTATCTTTAGCTTCTATCCACTAGATACCAGAAACAGATTCCACTGCAAGTATGACAACTCTTTTCTTTTAGGACTTATTTTGCAGTGTGTACTAATAAAATATTTAAACAAATGTGTATCACCATGAGATTTCACATTTAAGAAAATTGCTATTAACAAGAGTGGAAAAAAATATTTGAGTGAAATAAAGCAAAGCCAACACAGTAGCTTGCATTCAATTCATTTAGTGTTATAGCCTGCTAACACTGTGGTGTTAAACAGTGGTCACCTCTTGCTATTATATTTTCTCACACTCTCACCTTCTGATTCATACTCGCTTGCTTTCTGTTTCAAATCCTCTGTCACCAGGGAGACATCCCTGTCCCGGGTCTTGTTGCGTTCTGACAGGTGATACAGAATATCTGTGGTCCGTGGATTCACTTCATATTGTGGAATGGGATGATCTCCAAATATATTTTTCAACCAACCAGCAACCTAACCATTTAAAGGGTAGATATTACAGGTACTGTTCAGTGGAATGGCCGAATACAAAAGTGACGGAAAGCAAAGGAGATGCTTTCTATGAATACCCTGCGTCCCCTTCACATCCTAACTTGTCTCAGGGAGATAGCTGGTGTTAGGAAATAACAAATTTAAAGTAAGCATCATGTCAACGAGAGAAGAATCAAATACTATCTGAAACAATCTATCATTCCCCAAAGCTAGAAAACCCACTTTCGGATAATCTGCATCACTCGAAAAACCGTTCAAGTTCAAAGTACAGATATGAAAGCATCAGTATATATACATTCTCTAAAAATGTTGTCCTCAAAGTCTCCAACTCCCCTGAGCGCTCGTCACGCACAGCTAGGTTGTGGGCTCGCAAGCAAGCGGCTCAGGTGTGGAAACTGCGAGAATTTGGAGCTGGGATGTGGGCTCGCAAGCAGCTCAGGGGTGGAAATTGTCGAGGCAGCAGCGAAGGGCGACAAGTGGCCGGTGGTTTGGGTTCAGGAGTCCCACTCCACTCCGTGAATAAGGGATTTGTACGAGTTTGTGGGTTCACTAGACGCCCCTCTCGTGAGCACGGCAAAGGGAAAGACTAGAGAAGGCAGGAATAGCTGTGCAGGGGTCTGTGCGAGCAAGGGGGCTCGCAATCCTGCAGCCAGCACTAAAAATGGACGGGAGAAAGTAAGGGGAGAGAAAAGGCACACATGCTGCCGAGGATGTGGAGTCAGATGGGCGAGATTCGTAGTCCTGGGAAGTGTGACATAGCCTTGTATCCAAGAGACCCTGAATACCCTCATCTCTTTCTCCTGCTGCGCCTCCATAGCCGTCGCTCCCGCCTCTTCCCGAGCTGCACCTCGCCCAGGTCGCGCCCAATTAGATTTCAAGGCGTGATCTTGTAATCCCCGCCCACACGCGTGACCACGCCCCGTCCCCGGGGTTTCTGGGAGTTGTGGTTTTCACTCTGATTCCAAGTCTCTAACTGTAGGCCGGCTTTGGTCCAAAGCTCTAATACCAGAACCATCTGTTTCTTGCAATTTTACACTCCATTCTGTCCTGAGTGCTACTAATACTCTTCCAAACTGACAGGTGGAGTCGCTTTGTCTTTTTTTTTTTTATATCTTTATTTCTTGTTTCAAGCACTTTAAAATAACTGTGAGTACGTGTGTATATGTCATCTTGCCACCAGAACTCTGTGTGTTTGTTGTTGCTGTTGTTATTGAGTACCATCAAGTCTGAACAAACCCGTAGCTGACCCTCAAGGAGATTTTCAGAGACATTAAATCCCACAGGAGGAGAGGAGGAGATTGTCCATCCTCCTGCAGAACAACTGGTGATTTTAAACATGCCTTTGAGTTTGCAGTGCAGTTTCATACCACTAGGCCACTGTGTGGGTGTGTTTTGTTGTTGTTGTTATGTGTTGTTGAGTCACTTGTGTCTCATAGCAACCCTATGTATTACAGTCCTAAACCCTGCTCTATCTTGTGCCAATCTTATTGTCTCTGACACACCTACCCCCATTACTCCAGTCACTGAATCAATCCATCTCATCTAAGGTCTTTCTTGTGCTGTCCCTTCACCTTCCCAAGTATGACGTTCCTCTCCAAGGACTGATCCCTCCTTGTAACATGTCCAAAGTAGAGTCATATATATGTATGTATGTATATGTGTGTGTGTGTGTGTATATATATATATATATATGCCTTTGAGCATATATGTATATGTATTGGAGAAGAGTACTGAATATCCATGGACTGCCAAAAGAACAGATATGTCTTGGAGACGGTACAGCCACAGTACTCTCTGGAAACAAAGATGTTAAAGGTTCATCTGACATATTTTGGGCATGTTGCTAGGAGAGACAGATATGCTTCAAAAGGTGGAGCGTCAGTGCAAGAAGGGAAGACTCTCAAGGAAATGAATTGACACAGTGACTACAGCAACGGGCTCAAGTGTGTCACATGATTTGGGAGACACAGGATAGGACAGGGCTCAGTATGCTAATGATTTCTGTGGGTCATACTCTACTTGGAGATACCTGACAGCAACACTGCCCCCTAAGTTTCTCATCTAATCTTTCAAATTGCAGTTACCAATTTCATCTTAGAGCTTGAGTTCAATCTTTAAGACCGAATTTTTCCCCCCTGAAAATAACTATACAATTTGAGTAAAAAGTTTATAAATCACATGGGTTTTTCATCTATTATTCATGCATAATTTGTTTTATAATATTCTTTACAATTAATTAATGTAATTATTCAAAATATCTAATAAATCCTTTGTTGCATATTGATTTTCCCTTTACCATGCATCATATTGTGTTGTGTTGCAATTCCCTTTCCTATTTCTGAGTCTGATTTTCTTTTTTAGTCTGATATTTTTAAGAGTAGAATCAGATGCCCCATCAAAAAGATATTAAGATTTATAGTTACCCGAAATAAACTATCAGTGTAAAATGAGTATCCCACGATAAAACTAATAACGGTGTGGAACTTCTCGAAGACAGAGGACAGAGTCTCTTCTGCAGGAAAGATCACATTCTGAATCAAATCCTAGAGACATTTAATGCCAAATAGGGTAAGTGGGCATGAATGGGGACAGGAAAGGGAGTTGGAAAATAATGTTGGAAATCCAATTAGTGCCATAATATGAAAAGAATTTCCAGACAGATGTTTGAGTTCCTTGCACCATCCAGAAACATCTAAGACACTGTTTCCTGCAATATCAAGGCTATTTCTCTTATGATACCACTTGTAAAAGTGTTGAAGTAAAGAAGAGTGGTAAGATTGACTTTAACTTAAGGTCATCAGTGCTCTTTGCAATTGTAATAAAGAGGACACAACCAACAGGGAGTCAGTCAGGTAATAGCTAAAGGATACTGGATAATTTGTTCTAGGTTTGCTGGTCCTCACAGTGGAGGAGGAGTTCCAAACCACATCTGCCAAGCTGAGATATTGCATCTAGAAATTCTTTGAGTGCCTCATTGAGTTCAGTACATCGGGCCAAGTCAGCGCCTCTGGTTCTGTTGCTTCATCAGTCATGACTTCTGCTCCAATAATGTCCAGAGTTTCACTGGGAGGGGTGAAGGGTGAAGGGATTTCTATGACAGAAATTCAGCTCTGGATGGCTGGTCCCCTGTGGTCGTCTGTTTCCTGTTCTTAGATGGTTTTTTGGATGCAGCACTTGGTTCACAGATGCTTGATATTTTTCCCTTTTAAAGCTTAAATTATGGTGTCTTTATGCACCTAAAAATACACCTATGAAGCTTGTCACTCTTGTTTCCACCTTCCCCTCTCTCAAATTTTGTGGTTTAAAAAAACCCCAAAAACTCAACATCACAAACATTCGGTAGTAAAAGAAAATATCCTTCCTTGAACCTATTGGGTAGGCATGAAAGTATTACCCCCTCTCCCCCCATCATCTTCAGATGAGGAACTATATAATAGAGCAACAGGATGGACCTGGCTTAACTAAAAGCAAATGGAGTTTACTAAGGGTCTGGACTGGGGGACAGCTATTATAACAGAGTGAAAATGGCTTTCCAATGGAACAAAGGAAGGGGTACATTCTCACATTGTTGGAGTAGAGACTAAATGTTACAAATTCTCTGAAAGATAATCAGAGGAGATAAAGGTGAGAAATCTAGAAACAGGAATTTGCCAGGGATATAACTAACAGGGAAATGGGATTATAGCTTTAGTCAAAAGTACATGTCCTACAGTTTGTTATAGGGTGGTCCTAGGACAGCATAAGGTAGATTTTTCCGGTAACCTACTAGTAAAATTACTTCCTCAATAATGTCTGTTTCTGGGTTGTGAGGTGGTCCGTTAGGATCTATTGATAAAACTTCCAATACAAGTTGTTGCATTTTACATCTGTTCGTTTCCAACGAAAATGACCTTTTGGGAATAGACTAGGTACACTTCACTTGATGGATCTCAGAGAAAAGGAACGGATTATCCTTGGAGTGTATGGCTAGATCAGCCAACAAGATTAAATAAAAGTAGCTACTATTTTAAACCCCAGCATGGATTCCAGATCCATGTGAAGGCTTTTCAGATGGAGTTGACTCCACTTTCAGACTGCCCTATTTACACCAGAGCAAGCTCTGGTGGGTTAGTGTTAAGGAATTGAGCAGCCAATGCAATGATATACAGCTCAAACTCACCACCTGCTCTTGGGAGAAAAATGAGTAATCTCTTTCCAAGTGATTTACTGCCTCTGCAAACTTACTCTCCAGCGAGTTATGAGTCAGCTATGAGTCAGTTCTGACTCGGTGATACTCAACAACAACAATACTTATACACAAACCAAGTACTTCTGATTTTAGACTCACTAGAAATTTGACTCTCATATACTAGAAATTTGTTAGGGGCCAGTCCCTGAAGAAAGACAACATGTTTGGAAATGGTCAGCATAGGAGAGGAAGAACCCTCAACAAGATGGATTGACATGGTGGTTGTGACGATGGGCATATCGGAGATGGTAAGGATGACATAGGATACTGCAAGGTGGCTACGAGTAGCAGTCGACTTTAAGGGACGTAATAAGGCACGAAATCCCAAAGTCATAAAACTAGTTACCAGTAGAGAAAAAATTTGAACCTCGTCCAGTCTGGAGGACTTCTCATTCTGTACCACTTTTAGTGAGACTGATAAGCACTTTACCTAAACGTCATGTTCCACTTTTTAAAAAAAGTTTTACTATCTTTTTTTTTTTTTTATGGTATGTTTACCGTCAAATCAGATCTGACTGGTACAAGAGGAGATTGCCCCTTTCTCCAGCGGAGCATCTATCATCTGGTGGATTCAAACCGCGTACCCCTGAGATTGCAGTGCAGCTTCTTGCCACTAGGCCACCAGAGCTCCCTTTGTCCTGTTCCACTTTTTAAGCAATTTATTCGAAAACCCTATGTACAATAGAACACATTTAGATTACAGAACGGCGTTTAGAGCTCTTGTACATAGGGTCGCTATGAGTCGCAAACGACTCTATGGCACATAACAACAACAACATTATAAATCATAGAAAGGAGAGAGAGAGAGAGAGCGAGAGCGAGAGCGAGAGCGAGAGCGAGAGAGAGACA
>NW_006399826.1:15237273-15239091 GCF_000299155.1 Elephantulus edwardii | reverse complement strand
GCGGTGCGGGCCGGACGGCGAGCTCGGCGCTGCCCGGGGATGAGGCCCCGGGGGGATTGGCGCCGCTGGCCACTCGCTGGCCGTGAGCTGCCGGGGAGGCGGCCTTGGCTGAAGGTCAAGTTGGGCCGCTGGGTCCCCGAAGGCCTGCTCGGCAGCTGCGGCGCTCGTCCGCGCTGCTCCTCCCGGGCTCGGCCCGCTGAAGGTCAGGCCTCTTGGGAGCGACGTCGGGGAGGGGAGCTGACATTGTGAAGGTCAGCAGGCCCCGCTGTCACCGCGGCCCGGGGACGGGGTGCATGGTTCGGTTCTTGAGTCTGCAGCCCCGCGGTGCCGGCTCCTGGAAGGGCTGCAGCGAGCTGGCTTCGTGTGGCCGGGGGGCTTGGACCACGGCCTTAGATGTCCAGTCGGAAGAGACAAGGCTGGGCCGCGGGGCGCCCTGACCTGTCGGCCACCTGGGGTGTGCACTCCCGGCCACTCAGGAGGGTCCACTCTCGGCCACTTAGGGGGGGGTCCTCTGTCGGCCACCAAGGGGAGTCCACTGCCGGCCACCTGGAGTGTCCACTCTCGGCCACCTGGAGTGTCCACTGTCGGCCACCTAGGGGGGGTCCACTGTCCGCCACCTACGAGGGTCCTCTGTCGGCCACTTAGGGGGGTCCGCCTGGTATTTTAGGAATGACTGGACAGTGATCGAGAGCTCTGCTCGTAAATTAGACTGAAATTGGAAAATGTCCCTAAAGGTCATGACTCTTACACGCTTTTCGCCCTTCACATGCAAAGGACCTAAAAATCCTGATGCAGAAATAATTTTTATATGTATACACACACGTATACACACGTATGCATACATGCACACACATTTTTCTTAAATCTTTAATTTTTTTTTGTGTGTGTGTGTGTATACCATCAAATCTGATCTGATTGCCTCTCCTTCTCCATGAGCATCTGGTGGATTCCGCAGCATGTGTCTGGAATTGCAGTGCAGACATTTTTAAAAGCCCACTTTCATGTCCCCACCAACCGTAAAAGTAATCTCATTTTCTTTTTTTTAGTCTCATTTTCAAAGATGAAATAATCAGTCTGTTTTGCTGCTTGAACACAGACATGGATGGCATACTGGCTTTCTGTAACCCCCAGGAAAGGCCTTATTAGCGATTTTTCATACCCAATGTGAAATGTTTCTACTCTCAAGGTCTTATAGGTTAAATCATTGTCTAATAATTAGATCAAAATAAGTAAAAAATAATTATCAGATTATTTCATTGACAGTTTGATCAGACTAACTACAGTTGTTCAGATTTGTCAGGATTTTCTTACAAATAAGTTTTTTTCAAACATATTGGTTTTTTTTTTTTGTACTAGGTCTCAAGAAATGCTTTTGGGTCATCCTTCATTGCTTCAAGGAACCTCCATGCCTCTAATGCTTGTCTTCAGAAGACTGGTAGGTCTTTGTTTTTAAACTTAGAACCACACTTAGTATCTTTTTAAAATATGAAGATCTAAGTTACAGTGCTTACAAGGCTATAGAGATTGGGTTTTTTTAACCGCTTGGGTGATGGCATCAGATTAAATACTATGCTTTTATTTTAAATTTATTATCTGAATGTCACTGTACTAAAAGGTAAGCAGGTTTTTAAAAAACCTTTTATATCACGTCTTCTAATTGTCTTTACTTAAAACTTATATTTAATAGGTTTTTTCCTTTTTTTTTAAATTATTATTATTTTGTGTCTGTACCATCAGATCAGATCTGACTGGTACAGGAGGAGATTGTCCCTCCTTTCCCGGCAGAGCATCTGGTGGATTCGAACCATGCGTCTCTGG
>NW_006399826.1:15227184-15235728 GCF_000299155.1 Elephantulus edwardii | reverse complement strand
AGGAGAGGAAGGCCCTATATGAGGTGGATTGATTCAGTGACTGGGATAATTGGGATGGGAGTGTCAGAGACAGTGCGATTGGCACAGGACAGAGCAGCGTTTAGGTCTGTTGTACATAGGGTCACTATGAGTCGCAAGCGACTCGACGGCACATAACAACAACATATACTGCAGGATCTCATTAGTCTCCTGCAGTGTACCGTTTATCCTTGTCTTGGTAGGTTTTTTTCATCCCAGTGAAGAAAAAAATTTCTTTGCTGTTAGCATAGCTTCTTTATTTTGATGCTGCTTTTTTTGTTAAAACACAAAGCACACATTCCAGATTCTAGGTATTGTGCTATTCTTTGAAGGATTTCTTTCTGTTGAATTCTTTGGGCTAAAATAAGCAGATTTATAGTATTTCTGAGTGGCGTTAGTGTTACTCTACATGTAGCATTCTGAATGTCTATGTTGCGGAAGTGAGTATAGAAATATGCTGCAGGTTGTAGGGAATTTGCCTTAGTAGTGTCTATCAATGCTTCCTAAGTAAAGGTTTTTAAGTACAAGTTCAAAAGATTAGCCATATGATGAGATGAAAAAATAGAAATATCTTTTAGTTCATAATCCTTAAAATTAAACCAAGAGTAGAAAGTAGAGTATGCTTACTTTATAGGAATAGCTTAATTGTATTTGTTTCTTGCCTGATTTACATTTAACTTAAGGCATTTTTTTTAACTCCGTTAGACTCATAATGATAAATATTTATCTTTTTAAAGTTATGTAATCTTGTGTATTTTACTTGAAAATATCATTTTACTGTTTTAGTCACAAAACTGTACTTTGTGTTGTTTGCGGAGATGGGTTTTTTAAATGGAATTGTGCTCTCTTTAATAGGCACTGCTGAGGTGTCCTCTATTCTTGAAGAGCGAATTCTTGGAGCTGATACTTCTGTTGACCTTGAAGAGACTGGGCGTGTCTTGAGTATTGGTGATGGTATTGCCAGAGTACATGGGCTGAGGAATGTTCAAGCAGAGGAAATGGTAGAATTTTCTTCAGGCTTAAAGGTAAATTTTGAAAATGATGAGACTTTAAGTTATCTTGGATTATTGCGTTTTTTTCAGTTATTCTTTTAGTAATTCATAGGTGTGTCATATTTTAAACATTAAATCTTGATTTTCTTTAACTGTTGTCATAATTAGATATTATGGAAAGATTAAATATGTGTATTTTTGGTTATCCAAATTTACTACTCTTACAGACTGGTTTACACATAAATTATAACCACTTGCTCCAGAATGCAAAATTGAGTATAACTATCCAAATTCTAATAAGTACAGATCTATTTTTTAGATTTTAAGATTGTCTTGTATATAACCATCCGATAATTTTAGTTAATTTCTGCTGGAAAGTTGAAAGTTAGCAAAAGTAGGCATATTATTACTATTATTGAAAGACTTCATGATACAGTTATCATAAACTCAATGATTTTTTTTTTACTTTAAAACCCTATTTCTTTGCTTTCATGTTGAATTTAGTCTTCAGTGATTTGAGAAAAGTTGTAGAAACCATGGAATCTGTCAGAAAGACATGGATCTGGGTGGACTATCACCAAGTACACAGTTGGGGGAAAGGATAGTTCTGTCCATTTGCTAGTTACAATGTGAAAAAAACCAACCGAACCCAAACTTGATAGAGCAGCAGTTTGATGTGGAAGACTCATTGTAGAGGTTGAAGTTTTATCAGTCATTACCTGTAAGGCCCAGACCAAAACTTTGAACTTCTTTCATCTTCATTGTGTACTTTGAAAGGAGAAACTGAAATAGGTGAACTCCTTTTCTTTTAGAATTTGAGATCCAGAAGTCTAATCTCACGCTGTCCAGTAGAACTTTGTGCAGTGGTGGAAATGTTCAAATGGCCACATGTTAGAATTGTCCTACAATGAGTGGAACAGGCTAGGACTGGAGTTTCTGCACTTGACTGCTAAACTGTGATACTTCTGTTTGCTGTATTTAGCAGAACTTGGTGACTTGCCAAAGTCTATTCCTGTAATTTTTTCACCTTCTACTGACTTAATGAAGACAGGATTTGATTGGATAATTTTGTAGATGGTTTATGGAGCCTCTCACAGATAAATAGATGTAAATAAATTCTGTCTTTTCTCCTAACCCCCATTGGGGCTTATTTAGGGAGGTTACTAGTTAAGGTTCACATCTTAAGACAGCACCTTTCGTGTGCTTGCAGGCCATTTGACCTTCAGCCAGAGTCAGTGTTGTTAGGGAGCTCTGATGGCCTAGTGGCAAGAAATTGCAGAAATTGCGCTGTAATCCCAAATGAGCGCTGTTTGAATCCACCAGATGCTTCGCTGGAGATGAAGGAGCAGTCTCCTCCTGTGCCATTCTAATCTAATTTGAGGGTACACAGAAAAAAGTCACACAGCTCTTTTAGTGTTGCCAGTTTATGGTATCTCCCTTTAGACACCAAGGTGAGCCTTCAGCTCTGACTCAGTGGGACAGCAGTCCCTTTAGCTCTGTCTCATGTCAGTGTCCATTTCTCTGCTGTTGCTCTGGTCACAGTCTGACCCTTGGAAAAATCTCTGGTCCAAATGGACTCGTGCTTAATTCTCAGATTCTTGCTAGTAGCCAGATTTCTTCCTATCTTGAAATTTCTATTTCATCTTGATCATTTTACTTCATGCACCAAATAAATGCATAATTGAGACCATTCAGTTACAAAGCTAGTCACAATAAAGGTTTGGGGGAGTGTGAGGGGAAGAGGCAGTATTTTTATACCACACAGTGTTTGCCCTCAGAGAAGGGTGCCACTCAACACTTCACTGATTTGTCTTGTGCAGGGTATGTCTCTGAACTTGGAACCTGACAATGTTGGTGTTGTCGTGTTTGGAAATGACAAACTAATTAAGGAAGGAGATATTGTGAAGAGGACAGGGGCCATTGTGGACGTCCCAGTTGGTGAGGAACTGCTGGGTCGTGTAGTGGATGCCCTTGGTAATGCCATTGATGGAAAGGTAGGTGTAGAGATACTTTGATGTGGTTGTAACTTTAGTAAGCATCCAAGCTCCCAGTCTGAGGAGTCCTTTCCCTTTTTCCCATGCCTTTTTTTCTTTTTTTTTATAAAAACAGGGTCCAATTGGTTCTAAGACTCGTAGGCGAGTTGGGTTGAAAGCCCCTGGAATCATTCCTCGAATCTCTGTACGTGAACCAATGCAAACTGGCATTAAGGCTGTGGATAGTTTGGTGCCAATTGGTCGTGGTCAGCGTGAGCTGATTATCGGTGACCGACAGACTGGGTAAGTATCAGTACCTTGTTACAAGTTCTAGCGAAGACTTTATGTATATGAAGATTGCTTTCAGGCTTGGAATTGTAAATACTTTGGATGTGATACGAAGTAAAATATGTTTTAAGGATTAAAACCAGTTGCCATTGGATCAGGAGGGAGCTCTAGAGGCCTAGGCCGAGAGCAGTGCACTGGTAACCAGCCAGAAGACCATGTGACAGGTGCTTTGAATCCACCAACAGCTCCGTAGGAGAAAGATGGGCCAGCTCCTTCCATTAAGATTTTCAGTTTCGGAAATCTGATGAAGGATTTCTTTGAGTAAGAACTCGATGACAGAGTTTGAGGATTTGAGCCATTAAGTCAGTTTGGCCTCATCCGTCAGAGTAGAACTGACTACTCCATAGTATGTACTACATACCTAGTGTGTAGTGTTTTCGTGATGCTCTTTTAGCTTGCCAGGGTTTTGTCCCAAGGTAGGTTTGAACCTACAAACTTTGGTTAACAATTAACTTTTCGTACAGTTAATCCCTTTGTGAGGAGTTAAGAACCAGCACGCTGGCCACTGAGTTGATTCCAACTCATAGCATTCCTGTACAACAGGCTAGAGTTGTCCCATAGGGTTTCTAAAGCTGTGAATCTTTCAGAACCAGACTGCCACATCATCTTCCTGTAGTCAGTGATAGATTTGAATGAACTACTCACCTTTTGGTTAGCTGTCAGGTACTTTAACCTTAACTACCAACAGGGCTTCTAGATCATCAGTAGTAGTAAAACCTTGACTGGGAACCATTTTGTGGTACATTACTACCTTTTGTGTTCACCATCTCCTTTTAAAGCAAAACCTCAATTGCTATTGACACAATCATCAATCAGAAACGCTTCAATGATGGGACTGATGAAAAGAAGAAGCTGTACTGTATCTATGTTGCTATTGGTCAGAAGCGGTCCACTGTTGCCCAGTTGGTGAAGAGACTCACAGATGCAGGTGATTCCCTTTACCATAGTCCTTAATTCTGTTGCTGCTAATCTTAGAATGGCTTCTGCTTAATGGAAGCTGATTGTAATTACTTCCTAATGAATGGAAGTGTCTATTAATACAAAGAAAAAAGTACAATAGTAAGGTTAGTGGGGGTCCCGTCCCCCCCAATTTCTTTAAAGTTAAAGCTTTGTGACTGGTTAATTCTTTACAGTAAAAAAGCTTTCTGGTATTTAGGTAATACTCGTTTTATCGTCCTCAAATTTAAAATCCGTGTTAATAACCTTGCCACATTTTAAACTTCTTTTCTCCTCAGACGCCATGAAGTATACCATTGTGGTTTCAGCCACTGCTTCCGATGCTGCCCCTTTGCAGTACCTGGCTCCTTATTCCGGTTGTTCTATGGGGGAATATTTCAGAGATAACGGCAAGCACGCACTGATCATCTATGACGACTTATCCAAACAGGTCAAAAGACTTGCATTTTCAGAATTTTGCTTGTGTATTTGCACTAAGTGGAAAGTGTGTAATAGATCACCTTCATGTCCCCTTCTGTGTCTAGGCTGTGGCTTACCGGCAGATGTCGCTGTTGCTCCGCCGACCCCCTGGTCGCGAAGCCTATCCTGGTGATGTGTTCTACCTGCACTCCCGTCTGCTGGAGAGAGCAGCCAAGATGAACGATTCTTTCGGTGGTGGCTCCTTGACTGCTTTACCGGTCATTGAAACACAGGCTGGTGATGTGTCTGCTTATATTCCAACAAATGTCATCTCTATTACTGATGGACAGGTATTACTCTAATCATGAAATGTGAAAAAGAGCTCCTTTTTTGCTTTTATTTGTTTTTGGTGAAAGTTTACATCACAAATTTTTGTTGTTTTGTACTGCTGAGTCAGAACCAACTCAACAGCTAACTAATTCTCCACTAGATTTTCAGAGGCTGTAAATCATACAGGCAGAGATTGTCCTGTGACATCACAAATTAGTTTTCCCAGTTAACAATTTTGAACATAATTGTTTAGTGACATTACATTTTCCACAGTGTGTCAACATTCTTCCATTTTGGATATTCAGTTTCCATGAATATGATTTCCGTGTGCATCCCTCCTTAGCCTTTCATCTTTGATCTAGAGTAATTTTTGACCGTACAGTCTTATTCTGGCACGTTATAGAAAAGGAAAATAATAGAGGTAAAAGAGTAGGAGAATCAGATAGCTGGCAGGTCAGCTGAACCCGAAACTCCTCCCATAATTGACTTTTAAAAATAGTGTAATGATGGACAAGGTCCAATGGTGATTAATTTTATAAAACAGTAAAAAAGTAATAGTGGCACAAAATTCATATGTCCTGTTTACTTAATGCTCTATTAGGTTAGCAGAAAGTGGTTTCAGTTCAAAGACTATCAGGCTGAGAGTCTAGTCTCCACTGACCCAATGAGTCTGCTTTTCCCTCACCCAATCTAGCCACATCCATGTGCTGTGTCCTTGATTGGAATATTCACTGGTGCTTCTTTCTCTTCCGGAGACGCTGTGTAGAGGCATTCAAAATGGTCCAGCGTCTGACCTACCGTCGTAGGCTGTCCTACAACACAGCCTCTAACAAAACTAGGCTGTCCCGAACCCCTGGTAACAGAATTGTTTACCTTTATATCAAGAAGGTTGGAAAGGCACCAAAATCTGCATGTGGTGTGTGCCCAGGCCGACTAAGAGGGGTCCGAGCTGTGAGACCTGAAGTCCTCATGAGGTTGTCAAAAACAAAAAAGCATGTCAGCAGAGCTTATGGTGGTTCCATGTGTGCTAAGTGTGTCCGTGACAGGATCAAGCGTGCTTTCCTTATTGAGGAGCAGAAAATTGTTGTGAAAGTACTGAAGGCACAAGCACAAAGTCAGAAAGCTAAATAAAAAATGGTGCATGTTTAATAAATTCATAAATTTGTTCTATTAAAAAAAAAAAGAATATTCACTGGTAACTGAGCACCATCTTTTGTCTCAGGAGAGATGAGACACTTACGTTTTGTGTAGAAACCAGTTTCCTTTTGGAGTGCTTGACTTTATTTCCTCCTCTGGATGATTTCAAACTGATAGAAAAATCAAGGAAGAGATAGTATAGTAAAACTTAACATCCCACACAATTATCAGTTCATTGTGGAATGTATTTGGCTTTTGGTTTATTTATATCCACAATAGTTAGTTATACTCTAACCTTAACCCAAGATAGTTGTGTTCCCCCCCCCCCCCAAGATAGTTTTGGAAAAAAGCTTAGAGATCTTATCACTTCATGTGTATCTCTTTTAGTATGGTGGTTACCTTTTTCTTTTTTGGGGTTACTTTTTTCTTATCCTACGTACATCTCTTGAGGAAGATTTGGGAGACTCGTTACAACAGCATTTAGCATTCTTTCAGAATTTTTGTGCTTTGAGTTCTTTACAGTGACTTAAATCTGAAAATGGTTGCTTTTCCCCATCACCTCCTGCTGTTTTCTCCACATTGTAGATCTTCTTGGAAACCGAATTGTTCTACAAAGGTATCCGCCCTGCAATTAACGTTGGCTTGTCTGTGTCCCGTGTCGGGTCTGCTGCGCAGACCAGGGCCATGAAGCAGGTAATAACACATGCATTAGACAGCGATTGTTTGTGTCCTTCTTTGTTAGTCATTTAGCTAAGTACCGACACTTTCTGTCTCAGGTGGCGGGCACCATGAAGCTGGAATTGGCGCAGTATCGTGAGGTTGCAGCTTTTGCCCAGTTCGGTTCTGACCTTGACGCTGCCACTCAGCAGCTCCTGAGTCGTGGTGTGCGTCTGACAGAGTTACTGAAGCAAGGACAGTATTGTGAGTTGTACTTACCTTCATTTGGCCTTGTTCTTCCTGTGTGTTAAGGCTTAGAAATACCATATACTATCTCCAGGCCATAGTCCAAGCTGTTAATCTTCTATCAAGAAGACTGCCTTTCGGATACAATTGGTGCCTGTGTTACTTAATTGTAGTCCTTATCGCCATTTGAATGTAAAGACTATGAACTTAAGAACTAGGAAAAATGGCATAAGATATAGATTTAACACCTTTTCAGCATTAGAACCTAACTTACTTTTCCACTTCCTGCTGTATGATTGAGGAATTTGGCAGAATGGAAAAAATACCAATGTCTTTACTGTGTTGTAAAAGTTCAGCAAATTATTTATACCCCAAATGACAGAAACATTGCCAGGTTATAAATGATGTTTATAGAATATGATCAAAGATGATCCTTTTGGATACAGAGACACACTGTATCCTGGGTGGTAAGAGGGAGAAGATGAGAGGTGAGGTTAGGGACCTGCCTGCTAGTAGTGTCTCTCACTTGGTTAAAGTCACACTTCCTTTTCTGTGTTGAGTCTTTGACATTCTTTTGTTTTCAGCTCCCATGGCCATTGAAGAACAAGTGGCTGTAATCTACGCTGGAGTAAGAGGGTATCTTGATAAACTCGAGCCCAGCAAGATCACAAAGTTCGAGAATGCTTTCTTGTCTCACGTCATCAGCCAGCACCAGGCCCTGTTGGGCAACATCAGGTATGAACACAGTTGATGTCCTTTTTTTCTTTTTACTTTTTTATGTACTCTATGTCTTGTTAAAATTCTTTTGGACACTGTATATTATTTGGGCTCTTTTTTTAGTTGAGGTAGTTGAAGTTTTTTTTTCCAGATCAGAACTAATAATCTGCTTTCATTTCTATGTAGGGCTGATGGGAAGATCTCAGAACAGTCAGATGCAAAGCTGAAAGAGATTGTAACAAACTTCTTGGCTGGATTTGAAGCTTAAACTCCTGTGGATTCGTATCCGATAACAGTTTTGTTTTGTCATTGTTTATTCTAGTAATCGCTTTCATTTGTAAAAGGATTACTCGTGTTCCTGATGTACAGAAATCACATTAAAAATAAAAGTCTCATGTGGTTGGGTGGTTTTCTTTAGTTTGTTTGACTCTTTAATGTGAGTTTGAGGAATGGGTAAATACTGGTACAATGAGCAGAATAGCTAATTCAAGCTGAGCCCTTTGCAGTGTACAGTTATATATAGAGTTAGCTATATGTTTTAATTTTTCTGTTGATCTGTCGAGTTATTGTTAGTTTGATCCCATGCAGATAACTTTTTAAAGAGCACATTTTTTTTTTTTTTTTTACGGAGGTTTTGGATTTCCATTCATTCATTGCCGCAATTTTCTCCCTGCCCACCCCTCCCCACCAGCTCGCTTCCCCCTCCGAAGAGAGGAAAAATTCCTTCATTAGTATACAATTCCCACGTCTCTTCCCTCCACCCCCCACCC
>NW_006399826.1:15221884-15226651 GCF_000299155.1 Elephantulus edwardii | reverse complement strand
CTGCTTGGATGGCAGACATGGTCTCTCTGGGGGTATATTCCCAGTAATGGGATTGCTGGGTCAAATGGTATCTCTATTTGCAATTTTTTGAGAAAGCGCCACACCACCTTCCACAATGGTTGCACCATCTTACATTCCCACCAACAGTGAATAAGAGTTCCAGTTTCTCCACATCCTCGCCAGCATTTGTTGCTTGCTGTTCTATTTTGCTATTCTTACTGGGGTGAGAAAATATCTCATAGTTGTTTTGATTTGCATCTCTCTTAGAGCTAGGGACTTGGAACATTTCTTCATGTGTAGCACAGACATTTTTAATGCAGACATTATTAACTAGTTAAATTGACCCTTGAACAATAAGGGGTTTAGTAACAACCTCCTTGTGGTCAAATCTACATGTAATTTACGGTTGATTCTTGAATACACCAGGGAGCTCTGGTGGCCTGGTGGTAAGGGTTTGCACTACTAACCCAAAGGCAGTCGACTGGAATCAATCACCAGTTGCTCTGAATGAAAGGAACTGTCTCTTCACGTGTGATTTACAGCCTTTGAAAACCTGGTGGAGGGTCATCTGTGAGTGCGTTCTGACTTAAAGGTACATAACAACAACCTGAATAACGGGTTTACACTGCTTGGGCCATCACTTGAACGACAGTGTTTTTGAACTTGGAGAGCCTACTTCAAGGAGAGATGAACTCAGAGATTGTGAGCAACACTTGCTCACTGAAATGATGATTTTGGTAGAGTGGAAATTTGCAGCTGAGTTGGCCTGTATAGTTCAAACCCATGCTCAAGGGTTAGTTCTGTTTGGTTTTAAGAACACAGGCCCTAAGGTTCTAAACAATTGGAGACATTCTTAAACTAGGTAGCTGCCTGTGAGTGTGGCAATGTTATCCTTTGACAGTTAATAAGTTAATCTGGTGCTTTGTCCATCCAGAAGACTGATCTATAGTAAGATCCTATAGGTAGAAAAGGAAGGAATACCTGAAAATCTGAAGGATATGAAAAAATTGTCAACTGACGTGTGAAAAATAAGGACAAAAACTGAGAAAGGAGCTATCGAAAATAGAATTAAAACTTGTAAACACTTGTGTATTTTTTGTATTAGCCTTTAACCTAAACAGTTATTTGATCAGTATTTTTTACTCTTAGAAAATTCCCCCACAAGAAAAATGGTAACTTTTTTTACTAAGAGTTCTAAATGCTTGCCTTTGCTATCTAAGAATAATCCATCTAGATTTGTTATTTGCAAAGATCAGAAATTTTCTGTGTGTGTACATGTGGTTTTTTCAGCTCCATTTCTTTGTCTTATTTGGGTTTTTCACTCATTTGCTATGACACCTATCGTACTGAAGTTTTGGCCTAGCCCTTGAGCCTTCTGGACTTTATTCTGCCCATTTTTAAACTGTTAAAGTTTATGTACACACTAGACTCAAATCTGACAAAGCTGTTAGGACAAACCACAATCTTTTTTATATCTCCCAACTTCTTACTCTGAAGCAACAAATTCTGCCTCCTTTCATTATTTATCACTGATTAGTGTCAGTATGATACCACTGTTTGGGTTTTAGATTTTATTTATATAATCCTCTGATTTTACTCAGTGGTTAATGAGAAGGTTGCTTGTGCATCTTGCTGTGGTGGTATAATCTATAGGGAGTCATGCTGCTGAAGACGGTTCAGATTCCTCTAGTGGCCTCAAGGGAAGGAGTGGAACCATCTCTGCAGTTAATAGTCTCGAAAACTCACTGGTTTCAGCTGTGAGTCAATTCCAGCCTGGTGGGAGCTCCCATAGGCAAAAGTAGTAAAAATAATTGGTTATAGAGACGGGTCTAGTTTATGAGATCAGTTGAAGCTTAAATTTCGACCTACTCACCAGCAGCCAAAAGCGAAGCGAGCTGTGAGTTTTTTGCAGGATGAGGGACAGGTGCCCTCAAGCGTTTATGAAATGACAAATACACAACTCTTCCCATCAATTTTGATCATATATGTAGCTGTTCAGTGAAATCTATGAGAACCAGAACTTGGTGGGACTGCCTTTTAAATTGCTCTAATTAGTGGAAGATATTTACATTTTCCTTTTTTAGCAGGTTTCTGCCTCATGGTGTCAAGCTTTTGCAGGTTTTATTCTAATAGCCACAAAGTAAAAAGCCATTTTTCAAAAGTCTGTTTTTTGTTCATTGTTACAAGTTTACTAAAATATCAAATTCTGAATTTAATGGAGTTAACATGTCTGCAAGTGAAGCTGTATGAGATAAATGTGAGAGTATGTGCACCATCAATAAGGTTCAAGAAAAACTGAGGTTGTTTTCTAGGTTCCCCTCCCCCCTTTTTCTTTGGCATATATATGTATGTGTGCATGTGTGTATATATACTGCTCTAGGCATGGGGATTGTTGTCTTTTCCCACTCCAAAGATCCAGTGAGCCAGTTCTGGAGACAAAGCTGTCATTTTTATCTTTTACTCTTTACAACAGACCAGCTCCTCCATGTTTTTCTGAGTTGTTTTCTCTGTTAACATAAACGCATTGAAACCCTAGGTATCCTGTTGAGTTTTTCTAGTTAACTGTTGTCAATGAAAAAGAGGTATAATCCTCAAGGCAAAAACATTCTAAAGAAAAACTAGTTAAGCCGAACTACAGTTTTAAGAAGACTTCAGGGGACATTCTCCATTTAAGGTTTAAAGAGAATTACTAATAGTTTTAGGATTTGTCTGTGCTCCAGCCTTGCTTCATGGGTTCCTGAAAGTGAATTTCAGGAGAATTTGAAATTCTGTTACTCGTTTTCCCATTTTAGTCAAGATTCTTCAATAGTGTTTTTAGTCAGCTCTAAAGTTTGTAGGAGACGGCCTCTGCTGGTCTAGTTGGTAGGGAGTTGGTGATGCCAACTCAATTCACATTAACTGTTTACCCTAACTTCATTTTTGTGCTCAATTGCAGAGGCATCTGTTTTATAAACCAATACTTACTAAACTGCTCTTTTAAAATTAGCTTTATAATAATTTTTGACACCTGGAAGTTTTCACTCATCTTTGCTTTTTTCTTCAAGATTGCTTTGAATACTCTAAAAATCTATTTACAAAGGAATTTTAGGATCCCTTAACCAATGCCCACATGAAAACCTACTATTTTAACTATCTTGAAGAAAAATTGATACTGTAAGACCAGTTAATCTTTTATTTAATCTATGGTATATCTGGTTATTAAAGTCTTTATTTTCATCAATGTTTTCTAGTTTTTGGTACAGAAATACTGCTTATTTTACATTGGGTATGTTTCTAGATATCTTTTTTTAAAAAAATTACTTTGCTAATTTTCTGTTTTTGCTAGTATATAGTTATTATTGTATACTATATAGCTTTGGTAGTCTAGTGAGTAAGAAGTTTCACTGATAAACCAGAGGTAGGTGGTTCAAATACACAAGCTGGTCCATGCATGTAAGATGGGCAGTCTCTTCCTGTGCAATTTATAGCCTCTGAAAATTTACTGGTGGGTCAGTTAGAAATTGGTTTCAACTCATTGCAGATTGTATATAGTATTGGTTTGTTTACGTTGAGATTACATTCACTTGTTAGATGCCACTGAGTAGGGATAAAAAGAAAGCAACCATGATTCCTTGGAGCATTGGCTGAATGAGACAGGGAAACAAAAAATAGAACCTGTGTGTTGTCTCTTAAATGCTGGTGTACAAGATACATGTGTTCATTCTCTGGCAGTCCATGGTAATTCAAAGGTATCAATTCTTCAGACTTCCTTCTTCATTGTTCTACTCTTGTAGGCATATATTCAGTGTTATGTACAGTCGAGTTAGAACCAACTCCTAGCTGACCCTCTAGCAGGTTTTCAGACAGGAAAACTGCTTGGGAGGAGTTCATCTTTCTCCTGAGGAGCAGCTGGTGGACTTCAATGGTCAGTCTTTGAGTTGGCAACACAATTCCTTACCACTAAGCCTCCAACTCTTCCTAAAAGATTAATAAGTTACAGATTCATTTGGATTTTCTATACTAATCATGCCTCTAAATAAATGACAGTTTCTTTCTTTTCAGTCTTTATATTTTTTTTCTTTTCCTCAGTTCATTGCGCTAAGACCTTTAGTACAATGGTTAAGTACATGTGGTCCAAACTGACGCTTTACCTTATTCCCTGTTTCAGAATGTTTTCAGAAGGAAAACATTCAATTTTTCATTACGAAATATTCTTTTTAGAGGGAGATGGTTGACAAGTTTTTTCTTACTTTGAGAAGAGTTTGTTATTAATAGGTATTGAATTTTATCACGTGTCTTTTTTTATTGATTCAGATGATCATATGGCTTTTCTTTAAAATGTGAACATGGTGTTCTGGGACAGCTTTTGCTAGAACAGCTCCCACATAGACATGAGGCTGTCCTCTGTAGCAGTGGATGTGGTAGTTTTTGTATCTTTGAGCTACTTTGTACAGGAAACACCCTTCCTTCACTCACTTAGACTTAACAGTATCCAAATCTTGATGGTGTCTGCCTTAACCCTTGCCATTATAGAGGACATATCTCTTCATTTCCACCCAGCTGATGCTTGGGCAGTTAAGTCTACTCCTGGATTTTGTCCCTTGTATTCCATTTCTACCATGCCTTTATCCTCTTCGTCATTCCTCAGTCTGTTCAGTTTCAAACCTTAGGGACAAAATTGAGTCTCCTACACAAAAGGACAAATATTACATGATGCCACTGTTGTAGAATGGGACTGTCCTTGGGGTTGGGGAGAGACTGAGTAAGATGGGTTCAATAATGTATACT
>NW_006399826.1:15218769-15220584 GCF_000299155.1 Elephantulus edwardii | reverse complement strand
CCCTAACAGCAGACTTTCCCATCGCAATACGTATTTTTATTTCCTGGCTGCTGGTGCTTACTTTTTCTCTCTGAAAGGGAGGGATCAGATTGTGGGAATAGAAATAAAAATAATTCTGCTGCTGATAATAAGCTGTCAGAGTTTATTGAACTCAATTATGAGAGCAATTTCATAATCTTGACATGTTTTGCTGCTGCCTTTTTAGGTTGGAGATCCAAGAGGAACAGAAAGGAGAGAAGACCATAGAGACATAAGTAATATATCATTAATACCTAATTTGTGTGGTAAGGATGACAAGTTCTAGGAATTTAAGAAGTGAAAAGACACTGAGGTTCTGCAGACACTGGGGAAGTGGTGAAGAGGCACAACTTGGACTGGAGGAAGAATAAGCCAAGTACTCACCAAAGCATGAGCTAAGACTCAGTGGTGGGATTGAGAGTGGGAAGATAGTGAAGTTTGACTAGGGGAAAAAGAGTTGTTGGTAATGCATAAAGAGTTGGCAATGGGGCAGGGCAGGGTAGGGCTAGCCTGGGGAAGTCTTGAAAGTCAGACATTTAGGACTTAACGCTGATGTCCATTAAGAAAGTTAAAATAGCTTTGTGAGGGAAATAAAACCTACTGCTGTTTCCTTGGTTCTGACTCATATTGACTCCACATAGGACAAAGTACAAGTGACTTGCAGGGTTTCCAGGGCTGTAAGTTTTTATGGACACAAACTAGCTCATCTTTCTTACAAGTAGGGGCTAATAGGCTTGAATTGTCGACCTTTTGGTTAGCAGTTGAGTATTTTAACTGTTGCATCACTAGGGTTTTTGTGAGGAGAAAAGAAACATAATGGAAAGAATGTTCTCATCTGAGAGATAAAAAATGAAGAGGAATTATCAAATATGAGTATAAATTTGGATTAGGGGTCGGAGATTAGAGAAGGAAAAGGGATGAATATAAAGAAAAATTTGTAAGTAATGAAAGGTGCAAAAGAACTAAAAAGGTATGAAAAGCTATCTGGTAATTGTAGTAGGCATTTGTTATTTTGTAACTCATCATTCAATTATCCCATTTAGTGAAAAGATCCCTAATTTCCTCTGGGACCCCCTCCCTCCCACTATTCTGATTGTGTTTTGGATGGACGGTTCATCCACTATAGAAGTCTACCGTGACATGGAATAAAGCTAATTAATGCCTATGTCCCTGCTGAGATGAGAACATGACACTTGGGATCATATCTGGCAGAAAAATTTTTTTTTGAAAAGTTAAAGAGATTATTTTTCTTTTCCTGTAAGATATGCACTTCTCACTGCCAGGTATGTCAGGTGGTGCTTGATGATGAACCCAACACAGCAAAGGCAGTCTGTAGGATGGTGTAAACACAGGCCTTGATCATAGGATTTGAGCCATGAATCCAGCTGTGCACGAATCAAGTACTGACTAGGGACTTTTCAGTTAAACAAATCAGTTTAACTGATATATAAAAGGAATCTTTTCTATCCAAGCTGAGTTGGGATGGTTCTTCTGCAGATGTTGATGTTGTTGACTATTTCTCTGGAAAATCTCAACTGGTGACTATTGATGTGAAGGGAGATGGCAAAGCAGTGGCTTATGGATCTGAGTTATGTGAGAGCCTCCATTAAGATTTGGGAGTGGTCAGGGGCCTGGATTGATGAATGGAGGGCCTTGTTCTTATAAGGGTTGGGTGAGAACTCTTGAAACTTGCTGATGACACTGTTAAGTGGATGGTCCCAGAAGACTAGTTAGACATAATTGTAAGTCATCTATGTGATACTTTTAAAGATAAGCACATAAATTTTGAAGTGTATA
>NW_006399826.1:15189487-15217734 GCF_000299155.1 Elephantulus edwardii | reverse complement strand
AGTTTCTCCACAACCTTGCCAGCATTTGTTGCTTGCTGTTCTGTTAAATTTTGCTATTCTGACTGGAGTGAGATGATATCTCATAGTTGTTTTGCAAAGTCCCTAGTTCTAAGAGATATGTAAACCAAAACAACTATGAGATATCATTTACCCAAGTAAGGATAGCAAAACTACACAGTACACAAGAAAAGAAGGAAAAAAAAAAAGGAAATGCAAAGGCGGCAGTTTTGAATCTACCAGCTGCCTCCGCAGGAGGATGTACTATCTCCCTGTGCAATTTTCAGCCTCTGAAAATCCACTGGATGGTGCACTATGAGTCAGTGCCCATTTGAGAGCATGCAACAACATAACATTACAATATTACTTAGCTCTATTAATAAGTATCTCCTAATTATATACTTGCAGATATAGTACACATTTTACTTGCAGCACCTGTCCTTGTGATAAGCTTAATGAATATTTGGGAATCAGTGAGTAGTAATAGTTCTTTGACATGTAGACAATCATTTGCAATTTGAAATTTTGCCACCAGGTGGAGAAAGAGAGTTAAAATGTGGGTGTTTTTGGAGGGGGGGTGGGGGCAGTGTGTGTGTGTGTGTGTGTGTGTGTGTGTGTGTGTGTGTGTGTGTAAACTTGCCAAATCCCATCATACTCATAGCTGCCCCTCCTTTGAGTTTCAGAAGCTGTAAATCTCCTGTAAAAGGAATAAACTAAGTAATTGAAGGCGGGGTGGCGGTGGTGATTTGGGAAAGCCAAGTCCAACTTCTAACTCCACAAAGGGGAAATGTCCTCATCAATGACATACATCCACAGTATAAAATGATCCCTCTGGGTCCCTGGAATAGGAGACTCAGAAGAGGAGTGGCATATCCCCTTGGGAATCTGATGGGGGAAATTGGATTATTAGCAGGACGGTGGAGAGCCACACACATTTAATACAATTACTGCCTTCTCTGAAGCCTTCTTTAATGGTATTTAAATTTGCCCTCACTTAGAAATGATTGAACCTACCCCAACTTTTGAACAAATTCTTTACCTTCACTTGCGGCATGTGCAGCTTTTAAATTATTATTGAAAAAGGCTCTGAACATGCTCTTGCCCTAACTCAACACAGTTCACTGCTGTCTAGTCTTCATCAACTCATAGATGACCCTCTTGCAAGTTCGGAAGACTGTAAATCACACAGGAAGAGATTACCCACCTTTCTCCCTTGGAGAAGCTAGTTAGTGGATTTGAACCTGAGAAGTGCCACATTTGGATTAGCATTGGCAGCTCTGGCGGACTATGCCTCCAGGGCTTCTTGCCCGAAACTAGAACTAAAAAGAACCATCCGCACCTGTTCAGACTGACCTACAAATTCTGAAAGACACAGATCTTCTTCCTAACTTGGGGACTGTCTGTATTTAAAACTTCCGGGAAAAATTTTCCTCTATCTTTGTTCCTTGAACTCTCCTTACCTCCGCTGTTAGCACCATTTCTTACCTTGCCCTGCACTGCCAGCCTGGCTTTCTGGTGTCCTCCATGATCTCTCTTGTTCTCTGACTGTGCTGTCTGGTGTCACTTCCTTTCCTCTAAACCCCCCTGCGTTCTAAGGAGGTGAGCCACTAACAATCACTGTGTTAGAGCTGCCTTTGAGATTGTGGGTAACTTTAGGCCCCATGTTGTAACCTTGGGAGAGGTATTGCTGGGCAGAAGTCTTCAGATATGCTTCATGAAACGTGCTAAAATTATCTTTATTTTTTCACCACTTGCTATTATTGGGAGGACTTGAAGTGAGTGTACCAACAGACACATAGTGGTAATTTAGCAAAACAAGTTGAAAAAGTTTATTAAGGTAAGCTAGTGAAAGGCGGGCCCTGCAAAAGAATAAAAATGAAAAAGAAAGAGGAAGGAAGAGAGGAAAAGGGCCCGTGGAATGACCGGGTGGAACCAGACCTTACACAGAAACAAAAGGAGAGAAAGACATTAATGCCCAGGTGGGTATATCTTTCATTGAATCCCAATCTCGTGAGATTTGGTGGTTGTCCAACCCCACCTAGAGATTTGTGAGATTGGCTGGGGAGGGGGCTACTTCCTGGTGTCACCAGCTTTTAGCTCCTTCTGGAAATATCACTGTACATGTGACAATTTCCTTCCTGGGACTCCAGCCCTCCTCTATGAGGCTAAGAGAGGAGGTGCTAACTAGGTAGCAATTCTAGCCCTTAATACTTCACATCACCCCAACATTTGTCCTCCTTGTGTTTGTACCTGAAGGGTCCCTGGTGGCATAGTCAGTAGGGGGTTGTGGTGCTTGCCCAGAGGTGGCACCCCGGCTGGTGTTCTGAGTTCAAGAGCAGCTTTGGGGGCAGGCGGAGGTGAGCAGTTTCCTTTTGGATTTACAGCCTCTGAAAAACTGCTGGAGGGTCAGCCGTGAGTCATTCCTGACTCTCTGTGAGTTGAGTGTGTCTGTATCCAGCTAGAAACTGCTCAGGAGGCAAATGTTTGCCTCTAGGCCTGGGATTATGGGCTGGACTTAAGTGCTGGGTACCCTTGACCTTCACTCGCCTCCTCTGGAGCGCTGACCAGTTCGTCCACGGTGACTCAGCCAGGAATGACAGGCTGCTTGGGGCTCTGTGTAGACGGAGAGCTCTTACTCTGAGCCGTCACTCCTGGAAGGTCCTAGGTGATTCAGCCTCTCTGGCCATCTGCTGGGACTCAGGACCTCTGACATGCAGTGTTCAGTCTCAGGGCGCTCTTGGTAGGGGTGATTCTGACTCACCTTGGGGTTACCTGATGAGGGTGGAGGTAGTGGACTGAAGCTAATGGGGGGGCCAGATTGGGTTTTGAGATTGGGGTTTGCTTGGAGTGGCCTGGGTAAGTGGGGATGGGGAAGCACCAATGACCTTTCCACGACCATGTGGCTTCAACTTGCCGGAGGCTGACCTGGAGGGGGCGCCGTGGGGCTCCTACCGGGGTGACTCGCTGGCGAGCTCCGAGCTCCGAGCCCGGCCCCTCAGCTCGCCGCGGGGAAGCGGGAGTGGCTTAGGACCCGGGGCGGGACTCCGAGGTGGTGGCCGCGGGCCAGTGACAGCCAGACGCCTGTGTGTCACCAGCACCGACTGCCCGTCCCGACCGCCTGCCCACGCCGGCCATGAAGGGCTCGCTGTTCAAGGGGAACTTCTGGGTAAGTGGGCTGGGGGACAGCCGGCTGTGGCGCGCGCCGTGTCCCCACGGGGGCCACTCAGGGACCGTGCGCCTCCAGGGCCCTGGGTTCGAGCGCAGCGGGTTTGGATCCGTCCCCCCGCGGGGCTGCTCCGGGGCCTGGGTCCGGCCTCTCGCGGGGAGAATCGCGGGTCCCTGTCCTCTAGCCGCGAGGCCATGGGGTCCGGACCGGGGTCCCCCCACGGTGCGCACTTCGGGGGACTGGTGGTGCCCTAACCACACAGGGTTACGACATCCCTTTCACCTCACACATGAAGAGTCAGAGACCGAGAGGGACGAGTGACCCGTCCAAGGGGAGTCCCTGGTGTCCGGACCCACAGGAGGACCACACTTGGGGGCTGGGGGGCGGGGAGTATGAGCTCCATTGGAGTGACAGCGATAGTTTCCTCTGGGGATTGAGGATCGATTTCTGACTCCCAGGCTTGCTTCTCAGCCTCTGGAGGAGTTCCTTTTGCAGAAGCTGCGGCCCCTGCCCAGCAGCAGGGTGTCCTGAGCCCCCTCGCGAGGTCATCGCCCAGCCAAAGCTGGTGGCAGCGGGTCTGCCTGTGCCCCTTCCTTCATCCTGCGCTCTTGCCTCCTGATTTCCCACTTCCCTGGTGCTGGTCAAGGGTCCTGTAGCCCCGTCATCTCTTTAGGACAGAAGCTGGAAACCACAGACCGAAGTCCAAGCTGGTGGACTGTCAGGGAACCAACACTCTTTGCATAGGTCCCCTCTCTCTCCTCTTCTCATTTAAATTAACAGCCATTAAGCAGGTCCCTCTTTCCCTTAATGACTTGCTGGGGCCAGAAACCTGACTCTACAGACTCAGGCCAGGTTAGGCCCTGCCTGGTCCTTTTTCCTGGGGTTCTTGAGGGCCTCCTGGGACACTGCTTTTCTACAGCTTCACAGAGGGGCCTGATGACCTTAGAGCTGGCCCAGCAAGAGTCCAGAAACCCCACCAGCATAATATAAGACTTGTGGTTGCTTCTTAGTCATTGTTGGATAGAGGAGGCCATGGAGGTCCTCCTAATCCCCCTAAATGTTGCACCTAGTGGCATACTTAGAGTTATCAGATTTTGTCACGTCTTAGGGAGTCTTTCCTAGTAATGAACAAGGGCCCCTGCGATCATATGTCCTGTAGTTTCACGGTGTGAGTAAGTTTTGCATTGGGGAGCCCACGTTCCAGACATGTGAGCACCTTCCAGACAGGTAGGGTGCTTGCCCTGCTTCCTGCTGCCCTGGCATGGGCTGGTGATCAGGGGGAGCTCATCAAATACTTGTTGAAGTGGTCCTGTGAGGCTGGCACGGCATGTGCCAGGGTGAGCACCACCTCCATCCTCAGAGGCCAGTGAAAAGCAGGTGGACCCACTCACTGCTGTGGTTGCTGTTGTTACTGTGGGCCAATGAGTTGGAACCAACCCATAGCTGACTTTCCAGCCAGTTTCCGAAGACAGTAAAATTGCATGGAAAGAGATTGCCCATCGTTCTCCTGAGGAGCAGCTGGTGGATTTGAACCCTTTTGCTTTGGGGTTGGCAGCAGAGCTCCTTATCCACTAGGGCACCAGAGCTCTGTCTTTGCTGTGAAGTCAGCTCCAATTCAGAGCAACCCTTAAGTTTCCAAGGCAATAAATCCTTCCAGGAAGATACTGTCCATCTTTTTCCTGTGAAGTAGCTCCTGCATTTAAACTACTCACCTTTCAGTTAGCAGCATGGTACATAAAGCATTATGCCACAGGACTGCTTAAAATGGCTTGGGAGGGGACAAAATATGAGATCTGAGTCCGAATTACAAGGGGAGTGAAGGTCCTCCAGTGATAACTTCCTGGACTTAGATATTTAGAGGTGTACCTGGGATCCTGAGCGATTTGTCCTAGTATACCCAGAGGTCTTCCACCACTAACATCCTGCGAGCTTTTTATGTCAAATAATAAAGCCATAATCACTAACATTATTGTATGGACTCTTTGCCAAGCATTGTTCTAAACACTTTCTATGCTCATGTAAGCTTCACAGTGATAGTTTCCTTACTATACCATTTTATAGATAAGTAAATGGAGTGGCAGAGAAGTTAAACAACAGCCTCAAGATCCTAGAGCTTGGCTATATAGCAGGGCTTGACTCCACATGACCAAACTGCTCAGTAAAGAGGCTAATACTGAACAGAAACATCCCTGTGAGGCTGTCTGTATGACACCTTTGGCACTACCAGAGGCAGATGGCCGATAAACCTTTGTGCTTTCATGTGACTGTGTCTTCCTCCACTAGATATAATAGGAGCTCATGGAAGGTGAGCACTGAGTATCTTCATCAACTGAACCCCCTACACTTGCTATAGTGCCTTAGGTGTGTATGTAGGAATCAGGCACCCAATACAGCCAGCCCAGGTGTGGGAGAAAAGAGGCAGAAGGGAATATTGGAGACCTAAGAGGACAGAAGGAGAATTGATGCCTTTGAGCTGTGGTGCTGGAGAAGAGTATTGAATGTACCAAGGACTGCCAAGAAAACAAACAGATTCATCCTGGAGAGGGTTAAACCAGGCTACTCCTTGGAGGCAAGGATTCTGGGGCTTCATCTGACATACTTTGGACATGTTGGAAGGAGAGACAGGTCCTTGGAGAGGGACATCATGCTTGGGAGGATGGAGGGACAGCGCAGGAGGGGAAGACCCTCTGTGAGGTGGATTGATTCAATGACTGGGGTTATCGGGATGGGTGTGTCAGAGGCAGTGTGATTGGCACAGGATAGAGAAGGGTTTAGGGCTGTTGTACGTAGGGTCGACTCGATGGCACATAACAACAACAACAACAACAACAACAAGGTAGAGGGTTGCGGTTGCTGTGAAACTGAACACTGTGACACTGATGTGTCAAATGTGAGAATGGTGCCCCATGGTGGACAGTGTTTGGTGGAGCTCCCCGATTGAAACAAGCCTGGAAGCTGGAGTGGCTTCCACTTCCATAAATAGCTTGCCTCCGGAAACCCTATGAACCTGGAGAAAAGTCGAAAGTTATACAAGTGTCCAGGTCTTTCGTTCATAGGGTCACTATGAGTCTCCTACGACTGAACGGCACTTAACAAAAACAAGATAGAGGGTCCGTCAAAGACAGGAAGACCTTTAATAAGATGACACAGTAACTGCCACAATGGGCTTGAGCACAGCAGAGGGCATGGTGATGGCATAGGATAAGGCCAGGTCCTGATCTTGCCCTTGTCCTTGATCTGTTCATGGGACAATATGAGTACATCCATTCGACAGCACTTAACAACAACAAAGGAATTCCTGCTAAGCTTAGTACTTTCAGGAAGTAGGAAAGTCAAGGGTGGTGATAAAATAATGTGCAATAGCATTCATATTTCAGGGTTAAGAGAAGATTGTGATTAAATAAGCTAGAAAATGTTGGAAATACAGATGGGTTTAGTTTTTTAAATTCAGTAAATATTTTTGAGATTTAATAAATATTATAGTTGTTTGACTAGATAACGGGCATTTGCAGAAGTAAGACCACTACCACCAGAAGCAACTTTTGGTTAAAAGAAAGGTCCCTCATGGGGAAGTGGAGCAAGGATGGTGAGCTGGGAAGTTTATATTCTAGAATGTGGATTAGGAAGGGACTAGGAGAGAGGCCGTCAGGGGCCCAGCCATTGTCTGGGTCAGGAATAGAGAGACTCTGTGCCCAAATGGAGGCTAGAGGGAAGATAGAAGAAGAAGAGATTGGTGGGAGAAAGGGCTGAGGTAGTTAAGGTAAACACAACATGACAACACAAGTGACTGCAGGTGAACAGCAGGGAAGAGAGGCAGCTCACAGGGGGCGCTGTGTCAGATGAGGAGGATGAGGTGCGGAAGCAGATATAAGGAACTCGGGAGGAGGAACTGGTGTGTGGAGAGGGGAGGAAGAGGAAGAAGTCATATTAAACATATTGAACAAATGTGTGGTGATGAGGCAGTGACAGCTCAGAAAAGGCGGGTAAGGATGGTTGTGCAATTTAAAAGATATGAATGGGTGTATTTTGCTGTGTCCCTTAACAGCAACACAAGAAATAATGAAAATTTAGACGGGAAAAAAATATTCAACTAAAGGCATGACATTGTCAAAGACCAGGGCCAGCAGAGTCCTGAAGCCTCCTCTTCCCAGCACCCAGCACCAGTGGTGGATGCACGGCAGGGGTATGTCTACCAGTGGGGAGTGCAAGGCAGGGACTGGGGCTCAGGAAACAGGGTTTGGAAATATTTTGCAATTTTAACAACCACTGCAGAAATATCAGTGTCTGATGTTAAGGGGTGATTATTCTGGGTTTATGGGGTTCTAATGTTCTGGTTCAGCTCTTTACTTGCTGAGTGGATGCAGGTTATTATAACTCCCTGAGCCTCAGTTATCCTATGCATAAAAATGGGCATAATGATAGTACTGACCCCACCCGACTGTTGTGAGGATGAAATGAGAGAACACTGTGGCTGACACATAGTGAGTTCTTAGAAATGTTGTTATCAGCAAGCGTGTAGGGATTGTTATAGAAAAGTAGATCAAGAAGAAAGAATGAAGAGAAAAGAGGTTTAAAAAGAAGGCTTATTTATGGGTGCTTTGTTTAGTCAGGGGAGAGAAAGAGAGAGAGGGAGAGCAGGAGAGAGAGGGAGATCACATGAGAGTGCGTGGTATAACCTGAAATACATCACCACAGGCCCAAGAAAAGAATATTCTTTTTTTTTTTTTTTTTTTGAGATCACATGAGAGTGCGTGGTATAACCTGAAATACATCACCACAGGCCCAAGAAAAGAATATTCTAAGGAAGTTGAGAGACCCAAAGTCGAATCGGGTAGATGTTCCTGAAAAGTAATGAGTCAATCAAATCAAGAAATAATCTTCTTCAAATACCCATGAAAGTTTTTTCTTTAAAGGAAACTGTTGGTAGATCTGTTTGAAGAGAGAATAATCAGTGTTCTCTAAAATGAGAATAGGCCTCAGTCAATTTGCCTGACAGGTTATATGCTGTGTTTCTCCCCCACCCTTCACTTCGCTACTTTCTCATTGCTAAGGTAAGCAGCTCTGTGTAATTTACCTTGGTTAACTTTGCTAGTATCTCATCAGAACCAGAGCTTTGACCGTTTCCTTTTAGTTTTGACCCCTTGTTGAGAATTTTTATTTCTACATAGGGTCACTATGAGTCACAGGCGACTCGACGGCACACAACAACAGCAACAACAACAACAACAACCAGTACATACACCAAGTCAGAATCTACAGCTTAACAAGCTCTGCAGGTGATTGGAATCACTGGAGCATCTTGTTAACCTGGAGTTCCTGATTCAGTGTATCTGCGATGCGCATGCAAATTCTCAGCAGGGAGCTGCACCAGATCAGGACAAGACAGTGGCCAAGGGTGTGGATGCCAGAGTCCCAGGGAGACAGCTGGGCTACAGTAGAGGAAAAATCCCATTCATCAGCCCGGTGAGATCCAGATGTCTTTCAGACGTGGGTGTGATTTGGCCCAGGTGCCTATCAGTTCTGAACTCAGGTGACTAGAACGTGAAGCAACAGAGGTAAAAGCAGTGTCCGCCCAGCGCAGGGGATTTCCAGGCACCTTACTTGGGCGTGAGGCTTCACTTGCTCCAGGAAGTGCTTTCAGTCCACGTTCTGACCCAGCCTTCCTCGTTCCCTAGTCTCTGCTCCCAGCAGCCCGCCCTCCTCCTGCACCTGCTGTTGCCCTTAGATGCTTCCTCTCCGTTCTCTGTGGCATTGTCCAGGGGAAAGAAACTCTCAGTGCTGACTGACCTGCTCACTGGCCTGCTATCACCTGAGGTCCCTTAGCTCAGAACCTTTAACCAGATTGCTCTTTATTGTTCTTCCACCATAGTTTGAATGGGTCTTGTATCCACCTTTGTTCAATCATAGACTCCTGTAGACTACTGCAGAAGGATACCTTTTCTTTCTTTCTTTTTTTTTTATAAAAAAATTCTTTTATATTGATTTGTATAAAAAATTTATCTGCATTGTGTTCCACACTTTTCGCCATTCACATTGTTTCATACAATCATTGCCTCTTCATTGAGGAAAAAATCCAAACAGAAGAAAACAAATGATCACATCAGATCTTCCGTTTGCTCTATTTCCCATCATGCCCCATAACCCCCTTATCTAGTCTAATAAAAGAACATGACAGTGTTGCCCTTAGATGCTTCCTCTAGTCCATCCCATCCCCTCCTCCACTTGAGGTAACCCTCATCCTTCATTTTTTTCATTTTTACTTTGTTACTCTAATCTTTAAAACTCTCTTTTAGAGATGGATCCATAGAAACACACAGTGAGATCTATTTTGTATTGTTTTACCTGGTGGCAGGGCTTATTCACCGTTGCCCCTTTTCAACTAATTCTTCCCAAAGCAGTTAGAGAGATTGATTGTGAAGAGAATGGTTTTAAAAATTCCTCTTGTTTATCTGCTTAAAACTTTAATAAAAGAAACCTTTTAAAGAAAATAAAATATCTGACTATTTTAAAAGACTGATTATGAAAAAGTGTTTTCTCTGCACCTATTCCTCCACCCCCAGCTTCTGGTAACATCACTATTATAAAAATTGTTAGAACTTTCTTCTAGAAGTTACCACTGAGTCATAAAATGATAAGAGTAAACTATTCTTTCTTGAAGAACAGTTTTAAACCTTATTGTTAACAATAGAACTTAGCTCTTTTTTTTTTTTAAACAGTCCCTCCGTAAGGACTATCCACTTAGCTTTGTATCCAAAGACGAAATTTGTAGGTGAAAGGAGTTAGCCTTCGTTACAGACTGGTTAATTTCAGGGTCGAAAATATGGAACGCTTCACGAATTTGCGTGTCATCCTTGCGCAGGGGCCATGCTAATCTTCTCTGTATCGTTCCAATTTTAGTATATGTGCTGCCAAAGCGAGCACAGAACTTAGCTCTTTTATACCACCATCTCTACCCCTCAATATAGTTCTGCTACTTGTTTTTGTTTTTTTCTTCCAAATAATTTAAAAAAAGATTTCAAGAAGAGTCCAAGGAATTCACACATACTTTTTTTTCTGGATTCCCAGTTGCCAAGCATCATTTGTTTTATTGGTTTCTCTTTTAAACTGATAGGCACATAGATAGACATATTGTCCCCTGGACCATTGAGAGGAACTATCACTGGATTGCAAATGAATGATAAGATCAACAGCCTATTCATTGGAAATACTTTTCCCCCAACATTGTAAACGGTGAGTATACATGTGGCCTTCACTATAATACACCCATTTCAAATCAACTAAGTCTGGAAAGAGATCCTGGAGAAGCTCATTATTATCAGTCAGAACAAGGCAGGAGCTGATTGTAGAACATACATGTCAGTTGCTCCCATTCAAGTTAAATCTAAAGGCAAAAATGTCATTCTGAGATGTGCCTGACCCAACTCATTATATTTTCAGTCACTTCATTCCCATTCAAAAGCTGGACGATGAATGAGGATGATGGAAGGAATAATGTTTTTGAATTTGGTGTTGCTGAAGAAAATTGAGTGAATCACGAACTACCGGCGAAAGAATACAGCTGGAATGTTCCTTAGAAGAGAGAACAGAGAGACTTCATGTCACATATCTTGGACATGTTGTCATTCAGAACCAGTCCCTGGAGAAGGGCATCAATGTTGGAAGGATAGATGGTCAGTGAAAAAAAGAGGAAGAACTTGAACTACATAGATTGATGCAGTGACTGAGATGGAAAAAAAATGGGCTCAAGGGTAACAATAATTGTCAGGATGGTGTAGAATCAGACATGTTCTTTTGTACATATGGTTGCTAGGAGTTGGAACAAATTTAATGGCACCTAGGAACAGCAAGGAAAAAAATCCCACATTGTTATTATACATGAAGGTTGTTTATTTTGGAGCCAAGTAATCGTTAAACACTGGTGAGTACCACTCATATTGACCTGATGAACAATGGATCTGAACTGTCCTGTCCTGCATCATCATTATTGCCTTTACATTTGAGTCCATTACTTCAGACTCTATCAATCTGTTTGGTTGAGGATAATCTCCTTTGCTGACCCTCTCCTGTTCCAAGCATGATGTTCCTTTCCAACGAATAGCCTCCCATAACAATGTGTCATTAAAATATGTGAGGTTTTTTTTTTTTTCATCCAAGGAACAGTCTGGTTGCACATTCTTCAAGTCATATCTGTTTGTTCTTTTGTCATTCTCTGGGATATTCAACACTCTTCTCCAACACCGCAACTCAAATACATTGATTCTTCTCCTAGCCTCTTTAGTCATTGTCCAGTTCTCAGATATACAGCTGTTGATTGGAAAGACTGTGGCTTGAATCAGGTGCACCTTAGCCTTTAAGTTTGCATCATTGCTTTTCGGGACTTTGGCGATACCCTTGACTGTAGGCTTTTCCAATGTTATGTGTCTCCCAAGCTCTTGACTGCTGATACCAAGGGTGTTGACTGTGGATCCAAGCAAGATGAAATCATTGACAATTTCAGTTTTTTCTCCAACTATCATGAAATTGCCTAGTGAGCCAGTGGTGAAGATTTTTGTTTTCTTGATGTTAAGATGTGATCCATATTGAAGACTGCAGCCCTTGATTGTCTGCAGCAAGTAGTATACTGTAGTTACATCTCCATTTTATCTCTCTCTTTTTTTTAACTTCTTCATTGCCTTTTTGGTTGTTGCTGTTGCTAACATTATTAAGTTTCTGTGTGGTACAAATGGTTAAGCACCCAGCTGCTAATTACAAGGCTGATGGTTCGAAATCATCCCCAGATGCCATCGAAATTGGCCATCTGGTGACCTGATTCTGAATGTAAGCCTTGAAAATGACACTTACCACTTCTGTCCTACTCTTTATGCACAGGATTGCAAAGAATTAGGATTGACTCGATGACAACAATAACCTTTAACTTTTTAACCATAATAACCTTTTACAAATATTTTCTATCAATAAATTCCCCCCATTCTCCTTTCCATGAAGTCCTCTGTCAGCTTCAGCTGTTCTGATTTGGGCTGGTTACTTTCTAAGCCTGAATTCAGCCCAGTTCTCATCCGCAGGCTTCTTTTCGGAGCTCTCTTGAGTCATCTCCACTCTTTCCAGATCCAAGGTCATCTAAAGATTCTTACAAACATAAACCAGGTCATGTTATTCTCTGCTTCAGTGCTTCCAGTGGGTTCCCATTGCACTTGGAATCCAAACATCCGACATCAGCTGAAAAGGCCTTGCTGATCCTGGTCTTTCCTCTGACTAGTTGTTGTTAGGTGCTTGTTGAGTGGAGTACAACTCATAGTGACCCTGTGAACAGTAGACCTGAACCCTGTCCTTGCCCGTGCCATCTTCATCACTTCTGACATGTTCAAACCTTTTGCAGCAGTCACTGTATCAATCTCTCTGGTTGAGGAACTTCTATATCTTCATTGAGATTTCCAAGCATGATATCCCTTTCCAAGAACATATCCCTCTCCCAACAACATGCCCAAAGTATGTGAAACAAAGTCTCACTGTCTTTGCATCCAAAGAGCATTCTGGTTGCACTGTCTCCAAGACATATCTGTTAGTCCTTTTGGCAATGCATTGAGTGTTTAGTACTCTAACACCACAGCTCAAAGGCATCAGTTCTCCTTCTGTCATCTTTATTCACTCCACACTTAAGGCCTGCTATCTTCCTGTGTTGTTGTTGGTGTGCCATCGAGTTAGAATTGACCAGTAGCTGACCCTCTGGTGGCTTTTCAGAGACAGTTAATTGCATGAGGGGAGGTTACCCATCCATCTCTTATGGAATAGCTGGGCTGGGGGCCTCAAACCGCGTGCCTTCAGGATTACAGCACAGCTTCTTGCCACTAGACCGTCAGAGCTCCCCATTCTGAGCTCTTAAAGAACCTGTCCCACCATTATCACTGGCCATATCATTTTTTCGAGTCAACCTCAATGACTGGTGACCCCATGCAGAATGGGACACAGTGCTGCCAGGTCCTATGCATGATCGCTTATAGATTTGACCATTATGATTCATAAGTTTTCATTAGCTAACTTTTGGAAGTAGATCACCAACCCTTTCTTCCTAGTTGTCTTAGTTGGAAGCACCACTGAAGCATATGAAGTATCATAGCAACAAAAAAGCTTCTACTGACAGAGAGGCGGTGGTTATTTACTAGATACATACATTAATAAGGAACCAAACCCTGGTCTTCTACATTAAAGACAAGAATTCTACAAGTTCCTTACCTGGGAAAGAACATGATACTCAAGTAAGGAGGAAACCCCACACATTTTCTGTGGTCTGCTTGATGAGAAACCTTGGAACCAACAGAGGAAATATAGCAGCTAGAATAAGAGAGGGAAGTTCTTTTTCCTTCATTGAATAATCTCAGACAGTTAAACACATGGGACATGCTGAGTGCCAGATTTGTGATAACTGCTATGGAACCACCGAGAGATGAACATTTGCCCCCTGTCCTTTCACATTTCTGTCTACCCAAAGGAATAAGGGACATTGCAGGGTGTCAAATCAGTAGAAGGTACATCAGGATTGCATCCATTCTCCATACCTATTCAATCTGTGTGCCAGGTAATTAATTTGAGAAGCTAGACTGGGGCAGTGGGGGTTGGTGTGTCAGAATTAGTGAGACTGGCTCAGGACAGGGAAGTGTTCAGAGCTGCTGTACATAGGGTAGCTATGCATTGCAGGCTACTCAATCGCACATAACAACAATAACATACTATGACAGGTTTGGAAGCAGGAGTAGCATCCACTTCCTAAACAACTTGCCTCTGGAAACTTTATGAACTTTGATAAATGTCTGTAGATGTAGAGGGACTTCAAGCCTTTTGTTCATAGGGTCACTATGCGTCGTGCTAAACTTGAAGGCAAGCAACAACAACAGACAATAGAAGAGGGTGGCACAGGATTGGGGGAAGACTCACCAAGGATTTGTGTGATGCAGATGCCACAAGCTTGCTTGACAAAAGTGAAGAGGGCTTGAAACACGTGCTGCAGAAGATGAAAGACTACAGCTTTCAATACGAATTACATTTCAACATCTGGAAAACAAAAATCCTCACCACTGGACAAAGAGGTAGTAGTACCGTGATAAATGGAGAAAAGAGTGAAATTGTCAGTGATTTCATTTCTCTTGGATCCACAATCAACACCCATGGGAACAGCAGTCAAAGAATTAGAGTATGTGTTGCATTGGGGAAATCTGCTGTCAAGGACCTCTCCACAGTTCTAAAAAGCAAATACATCAGTTTAAAGACAAAGGCATGTCTGATGCAATTCATGGTCTTTTCAATTAGTTTGTATGCATCTGAAAGTTGGGCAATGAATAATTGCAGATGTCAGATGGATCTTGGCTGAAAGCAAAGAACACTAGAATAATACTTGTGTTTTATTGAGTATGCAAATGTATTTAACTGTGTGAATTATAAATTATAGTGGACATTGAGAAGAATAGAGATTTCAGAACACTTGATTATGCTCGTGCCTAATCCATCAATGAACCACAAAGCCGTTTTCCAAGCAGAACAGAGGGATAATGCATAGCTTAAAATTAGGAAATGTATATGCCAGGTTTGTACCTTTTAACCATCCCTATTTAATACGTGTGTTGAGAAAAAATATCTGAGAAGGTGGACTATATGAAAAAGAATGTGGCATTATGATTGGAGAAAGACTCCTTGATAAACCTGTGATATGCACTGATACAATCTTGCTTGCACAAAGTGAAGAAAACTTGAAGCACTCACTGAAGAAGATCACAGCTTTCAGTATGGATTGGTCCTTCACATAAAGAAAACAAAAGTTCCTACAAATGGGCTAATAGGCAACATCATGATAAATGGAGAAAAGATGGACATTGTCAGTTATTTCACTTAGTTGGCTCCACAGTCAATATCTGTGGTAGCTGCAGTGAAGAAATCAAAAGATGTTTTGAATTGGATATATCTGCTACCAAGGACTCCTTTAAAGTGCTAAAGAGCTGGAATGTCTGTTTAAAGACTAGGGTGAACCTGACCCACACTGCGGTATTTTCAATTGCCTCACATGCCTTGAAAGTTGGACAATGAATAAGGAATACTGAAGAAGAATTGATGCCTTTGAAGCCTTTGAATTGTGTTATTGGTGAAGGGTATTGAAGATATCAGTTTCATAGCACCAGTCATGGCAGATGCATTTTTCCCTACCCGCTTAATAAACATTGAATTCTTGTTTGTATTTCTATCACCACTAGGCTATCAGAGCTCCCTTACAGAGCTCTAAAAGCTTTGGCACACAATATTTTGAAACACACTATTTTAATATAAAATACTGAAACACAATACTTGAATTTATATTTTTTTTATTTATACATACATATGTTGTTGTGTGCCATTGAATTAGAATTGACTCATAAGTGACCCCCACCCTCACCCCCACGAGTTTCCAGAAGCTGTAGATTGCATTGGAGGAGATTCCCTATGCTTCTCCAGTGAAGCAGCTGGTGGATTTGAACAAAGGGCCTTTGTGTTGGCAATGGATCTCCTTACCTTTAGGCTAAGCTCCCAGAGCTGCTCTTTATTCTCTGTGTGTGTGTGTGTGTGTGATATATATATATCTATCTCACACACACATATGCGCACGCATGCTGTGTGTATATTTCCAGTCAAGGACAGTCATTGAGAACTCAGGGTTTTGCTTTGGACATTCCTGGGTTTGACTTCCAACTCTGCCTCTTTTAAGCTGGGATGTGACCTTGTTCAAATTAGCTAACTTTCCTACACACTGGTGGCCTAGTGGTAAGGAGTTGCGCTGCCGTGCAATTTGGATCCACCAGCTACACCAGGGAGAATGATGGGAAATCTCTTTCCATGAGATTTCCTGCCTCTGAAAACCTGCTACAGGGTCAGTTGTAAGTCACTGCCAACTTAATGGCACACAAGAACAACAAGCTTAGTAACTTTGTCTGTAGCCTATTAGCAGTTGCCTCTGAGTTGATTCTGACTCCTGGAGCGCTCATGTGTGTCTGAGAAGAACTGCGTGCACTGTGTGGGTTTTCAGTGGCTCATTTTCAGAAGCAGATCGCTCACTGGTCCTTTGTTTAGAGGTGCCTCTAAGAAGGTTTTAATAGCCAACATTTTGGTGACAAAAAAAGATCAACTGTTGTTGAGTCGATTCAGACTCACTATGATTCTACAAAACATGTATTGCGATGGGAAAGTCTGCTGTTAGGGATCTCTCCAAAGTACTGAAGAGCAATGGTGTCAATTTGGACACTACAGTGTGTCTGATACAGGCCAGGGTCTTTGCAATCACTTGTTATGCATCAACGAGCTGGACAATGACTAGGGAGGATAGAAGGAGAATTGATGCTTTTTAGCTGTGATGCTGGAGAAGAATATTGAATATACCATGGACTTGCCAAGAAAACAAACAGATATATCCTAGAGAGGGTTAAACTGTGCTGCTCCTTGGAGGCAAGGATTCTGAAGCTTTGTCTGACGTATTTTGAACATGCTGCAAGGAGGGGGACTAGTCCTTGGAGAGGGACGTCATGCTTGGAAGGGTGGAGGGACAGCGCAGGAGAGGAAGACCCTCTGTGAGGTGGATTGATTCAGTGACTGGGGTAATGAGGGCAGGTGTATTGGAGACAGTGAGATTGGCACAAGACAGCAGGGTTTAGGGCTGTTGTACATAGGGTTGCTGTGAGTTGCAGACGACTCGACAGCACATAACAACATCATGATCCTATAGGACTGAGTAGAACTGCTCCATAAAGTTTCCAACATTCCAAATGTTTATGGACGCTAACTGCCTCCACATCTTTCTCCTGCAGAGGTTTGGTTTGAACTGCTGACATTTTGATTAGCAATTGAGTGCTGTAATCCTTACATCACTAGGACCACTTGAGGGGATTAGATTTATTGAATTTCTAGGAATTTTGACATGTGTGGGTTCCCCGACCTCTTTTGCACCTGTCAGTTAACACAGCCATTCTTCTTCACCCCTCCCCCTATTTTTCAGGTGGAAGTTTACACAGCAAATCAGGCTCCCATTTAACTATTTCTATAGAACTTGTTCCATGACATTGGTTATATTTTAAAAATGTGCCAACATTCTCATTCTTTTTGTTCTGTTTCTATTAATTTCATTTCCCTGTTCCTTTTAGCAAGTTAGAAGCCTTATGCTTTTAAAGGGCAGAGTTCTGAAAACTTCTTAGCCATAACCAATAACCTTGAGGGAATGAGCCACTGTGGACTTGGGACTACAGTCTCAGGAGACATCTAGTTCAGTGGACATAACATAGTCCACAAAATCAACCCTCTAAGGGAGCTCTGGTGGCCTAGTGGCAAGAAGCTGCACTGCAATCCCAGAGATGTGCTGTTTGAATCCACCAGATGCTCTGCTGAAGAAGGAGAGGCAGTCTCCTCCTGTGCCAGTCAGATCTGATTTGATGGTACACAGAAAAAATAAAATAAAATAAATCAACACTCTCTACCCTGCTTAGGTAAGTAGCAACTGAGATCTTAAAAGCTTGTCTGAAGCCATCTATGATAGGATTCAGCAGTAAGCCTCTCTGTTTGGAACAAAACAGAGTGAAGAAAATAAAAGATCTAAGAAAACATTTAGTCCAAAGGACTAACAACCCATATAAATCACAGCCTTCACTAGTTTGAGACCAGAACTAGATGGTGCCTGGCTATTACTACCAACTGTTTTGATCAAGATTCCAGAGAAAGGACCTGGAGCGTGAGAGAGAGAGAGGGAAAAAAAGGAGAATAAAGTTAAAAATCACAAAAAAGACCAACTCACTGGTCTGATGGAAACTGATGAAGTCTCTCACACTATAGCCCTAGACATCCTTCAAGCTTGGAACTGAACCCACCTCTTGGAACCAACTTCCAGGCAAACAATAGACCTATAAAGTGAGTATTAACACTTGTTGCTGTTGTGTGCTGTCTAGTCAGAACCGACCCACAGCCGACTCTCCAGAGGGTTTTCAGAGGCCAGTTAATCACAAGGGAGGAGATTGCCCATCCTCTCACAGAGAAGCTGGTGGATTTGAACCTTGTGCTCTCATGTTTGCAGTGTAGCTTCTTGCCACTAAGCCACCAGTACTCCACTCTACTAAGGAGTATACTTCTCAATACAATCAACTATAGGAGACGAAAAGGACATTTGCCCAAAAAACAAAGTTAAGTAGGTAAGAAGGGGCAGGAAAGAAGGATGAGTGGAAACAAGGAACCTGGGGAAAAAGTGGGAAGAGCATGGTTAGGTTGAGGGACTGTAACCAATGTCATGAAATGAAGTGCGTGTATAAATTATTGCATGGAAAAAGAATTTTCTCTGTGAATGTTACCCAAATGACAATATATAAAAAAAAATTTCTATATACTGGTTGTCGGAAGAGGAAACTGGAAGCCTAGAAAGTCCAGGGAACTGAGAGAAGCTGAGTATACAAAGACCACAGTCAGAAGGAATTGCGATTAACGAAGCAGAAGAGAAAGTAAAAGTAAGGGCAGGTTCTCCTGCAACAACAGGGCAGCACCCCCCACCCCCAGCACTCTGAGTGTGTGTCGTTTGGGATCCACACCCTATCCTACCTCAGGAGGAGTGAGTGAATTGTCTAAAACCACACAGCTGACCACTCTGGGCTTCAGTTTCCTGTTGCGCAGGGAGGATAATGCTATCTGTTCAGCCCAATCCTAGGACTATATTGGCTCCTGTGATAAAATAGCTATTATTGTGTTAGGGTGGGGGATTTTGGGTAATGCAGTAATATGTAACTTAGCGGCAACTAGTTTTAAACAGTAGAAATGTAACACATGCTCATTGTAAAGTAACAAAATACTGTAGATACGTCTATTTGTTGGAGACTAAGATGTGCCTGATCCAGGCCATAGTCTTCGCAACTCGTTGCATTGCGTCAGAAAGCTAGACAATGACTAGGGAAGATAGGAGAATTGATGCCTTTGAGCTGTGGTGCTGGAGAAGAGTATTGAATGGACTGCTAGGGGAACAAACAGGTTTATCCTAGAGATGGTGAAGCCAGGTTGCGCCTCAGAGGCAAGGATTCTGAAGCTTCGTCTGACATACTTTGGGAATGTTGTAAGGAGGGACCAGTCCTTGGAGAAGGATATCATGCTTGGGAGGGTGGAGGGATAGTGTAAGAGAGGAAGACTCTCGATGAGATGGATTGACTCAGTGGCTGGGGTGGTGGAGGTTGATGTGTCAGAGACAATAGGGTTGGCACACAATAGAGTAGGGTTGCTATGAGTTGCAAGCTACTTGATGGCACATACTACTACCACCATCACCATCATCACCACCATCCCCCCCATACATATGAGTAAGATTCCGTCACTGGTCCTCAAATCTCAACCTTTAGAAGTAATGACAGAGTATCTTTCCAGAGTTTTCTTCCTAGGTGCACATAATTCTGTACACATATCTTTGTAGAGCTTGGCACTAAAGGGAAGAAATGTTTTTATTAGTATGTTAAGGAAAGGCAGGTTGTAAAGCCATCCTTTCCCCTGTCCCTGCATTTATGTATTTAATAAAAGTGTATAAACAAGAATTATCTCTGGCTTTTTGAGATTATGGGTGCTTTTAACTTTCTTTTTTGCTAAGGAGTTTATTGTAGAAAAGAATCTTGCTTCACCCTGCTTTCTAGCCAGCAAGCCTCTCCTCAAGCCGGGCTCCAGAGCATCCTCTTCTGTGTGGCCTCATTGTATCAGCCCTGACAGTGATTCTTCCTGCTTTGTGATCCCACAAAGATCTCCTCACGTTGTGACTCTCATTACACAGAACTGTTCCTGAGGGTTCAGTGGTCCAGGCTTTGGATCTGTGTTTGAATCCTTGTTTGCCCTTGCTACGTACTGCTGTGTGTCCTTGAGTAAGTGGTGTAGCCTCTCTGTGGCTTTATGTCCACATCTGTAACATTTGAATGATGATACCTGTTAGAGCTGGAGCAACAAGATTTGCCGTTAATAAGTGTTTCATGAACTCCTAATTTATGCCAGGCGTAGAAACAGATTGTGGTGGTGGTGTTGTTGATTGCTGTTGAGTTGAGCACGACTCATAGAGACCCTATTAACAAAAGACCTGAAGCCTTTCTATAACTAGCCTTGTTTCTCAAAGTTCACAGAGTTTCCAGAGGCATGTTGTTTAGGAAATGGATTAACAGTGCATTTTATAACCGTAACAGATATTAACAGTACATTTATATCCTAACATAAGGATCCTTGCTGGGGAAGCAATGAGCTGCTAACTGAAAGGTCATTGGTTCAAATCTAGCATTTTCACAGGAGAAAGCTGTGGCAGTCTGCTTTCATGAAGATTACAGTCAGGGTTGGGATGAGACTGAGAAAGATTGGATAAATCATGTACACTGCATTTAATCACATGTGAGAGAGAGCAGTTTAAAAGCAATATATGATTGGGTATTATGGTTATGACAAAAGTCCATAATGGAGTTGCATAATGGAGTGTACTCGGGGTGGTGCTGGGGATTGTATACCAATGAAGAAATTTTCTTTTACTTTTCAAAGAGAAAAGAGAACTAGGGAAGAGTGGTGGGCAGGGAGAAAAGTGCAACAATGAATGAATGGAACTCCAAAATATCTTCATTAAAAGTAATAAAATAAAATTTAAAAAAAGATTACAGTCCTAGAAACCACCTGGGGGTAGTTCTACTTTGTCCTATCGGGTCAGTGTGGGTCAGAATTGAGTTTTGCTAGATTTGTTATATTCTAACCTGTATTTATGTTGTTGATGAAAACTACTGAATACATCATGGATTGTCAGAAGAATAAGCAAATCTATCTCAGAAGAACTGCAGCCAGAATGCTCCTTAGAAGCAAGGATGCTAAGACTTCAACTCACACACTTTGCACCTATCAGGAGAGACTAGTCCCTAAAGAGGATATCATGCTTGGCGAAGTAGAAGGGCATTGAAAGTTAGGGAGACTGTCCATGAGCTGCGCCTGTAACAACTGACATAGTGACTGTAACAATGGATTTAAGCAAAGCAGAGATTGTGAGGACGGTGCAGGATTGGGCAGAGCTGTACCGGAGTCTTCAGTGAGTCAGAGCTGCCTTGATGGCTCCTGGCAATAACAATGATGTATAGCCAGTAAACATACTATCACCAGAAATGAGGGACACATTTAATGAAATCGATTGACACATAGCCACAACAATGATTAAAGGACCCTAAAGATCTTGAAAATGACACAGGACCAGACAGTGTTTTGCTCTGTTACATATAAAGTCTACATGAGTCAGAAATGACTCCAGGGCATTTACCAACAACATCCTAAAGTGTGAGTCTGATGTTGGCCAAATAATATACTACACAATCAAGAATCTTGGTAATTATAGTGAAGGAAATAATTGGATGTATGAGTTTCCTAATGCTGCTGTAACAAATTACATTCTCAGTGACTTAAATGGATTATTTTATATAGTTCAATTGGTTGGAAATTTCACACTGGACAGTATTAGGGTCTGCAGGGCTGTATATCCTTTCTGGAGGCTGTAGGGAGAACCAGTACTTGACCTTCATCGACTTCTAGATGCCACATGCATTCTTTGATTTGTGGCTTTCATTTTTCCAAGCCAGTGATCTTATCACTTCGCTTTTCAGACTCTTTAGTGGTCCCTTGAGATGATGCAGGATAATCTCTCCATCTTGAAGTTCTTGGTTTAGTCACCTTTTCAAAAATCCCTTTTGCCATGAAAGGTACCATATTCACAGTGTCTAGGGGTAAGGACTTGGGGTCCTTTGTAGGAACCTAATCTGCTTCTCACATAGAATGACTGGTTGAAGAGGAGCCGAGTGTGTCTGTGGGCACAGACTTTACTGAGTTGGTGATACTTGAGCTGAGATATGGAACATAAGACTGAGGCAGCCGTGTAGATAAATAGGGAAAGGGGCGGAGAAGAGTGAGTTTGTGAAGGACTTAGTATGTTGGGAACAAACAGAAAAACTAATGAGGCTTCAACAGGAAGCAGGCAAAGTCCTGAAAATCAGCTTGAGAAAAATGAGTTTGCTGAAATGATCAAGTCACTGAAGACGTGTTTGTATGAGTACTTAGAAAGTTGAAAAGCATAGGTGGTGGTTGTTAGGTGCCATTGAGTTGATCATGACTCATTGCAACTCTATGAACAACAGATCTGAAATTTGGCCTGTTCTGAGGCATTCTCATGCTTTCCGTCATGCTTGAGTCTCTGTCAATTCATCCCCAGGAGGGTCTTCCTCTCTTTCACTGACCCCTCTGCCTTCTCTGGAATGATGTCTCTCTCCAAGGACTGATTCTACTTGAAAATAAGATGGAAGTTCCACTGTCCTTGCCTCTGAGAAGCATGTTGGGTGCATTTCCTTCAAGAAAGGCTTGTTTGTTCTTTTTGGCAGTTTATGAGATAGTCAATACTTTCTGCCAACACCACAATCCAAAGGCATCGATGATTCTTCTGCCACTTTTATTCATTGTCTAACTTTTAGATGTGTAGGAAGCAGTTGAAAACACTGTGGCCTGAGTCAGGTGCTGATACCCTTGCCTTAAGAATATAGAGAGGTCCTTGATAACAGATTTCCTCAGTGCAGCACATCTTTTGATTTCTTGACTGCTACCACGATGACGTTGATTGTGGATCTAAGTAAAATGAAATCTTTGGCAACTTCAGCCTTTTTCTCCATTTATCAAAAGGAAGGGAGGAGAATTTTAACATCTGAGGCAGTGGAAATGAAAAACAATAGCAACAGTCCAGGCAAGCTTTTCCAGGTTGGAGACTGACCCCCGAAACAGCACGGAAGCCAACTCATGGATCAAGTGCACTTTCTGGTGGCACGCTTTAGAACCTTGATGTTGGAACTGACCAGGGTTTACTGGTGATGTGGGATGTTTCTGGACATTTAGGTAAAGTTAAGAGCTTTGAGGAGGGAGTTCTAGTGGCTTAGTGGTAAGGAATTGTGCTGCTAACACAAAAGTATGAAGTTTGACTGCCCCAGCTGCTCCAAGTGAGAAAGAGAGTCAGCCTTTCCCCATGTGGTTTATTGCCTCTGAAAACCTGCTAGAGGGTCAGCTGTGAGTTGGCTCCAACTCAATAGTACACACCTCCACCACCAAATAGCTTTGTGACACTTGTTGGAGCCGGACACAGGCTGACTCGGCCTTTTCTGGCAATTAACGGACAAGGAACAGAAACAAAGAAAGAAAGAAAAAGAAGAAAGAAGTGTTTCTCAGTCTCAAGGGTTAGGTCACGACTTTCTGGGGCTTCTAAGGGTAGGGCCACAGTTTTGTACCTTTTAGAATCCAGTCTACACCAGCTTGGTTCTGGAATGTGGGGCTGCCTGCCGTTAAGGTGGGGCCACCACCCACCTGTGAGTGAGGCTTCTATGCCCGAGAAGCAGAAAAACAGGACCTTTTGGGCCTGAGGGGTGAGGTCACTACTCAGTTCCACTAAGAGAACAGAGCCACCCAAAGCCAAGGGAGCAGAGTTGTGGTCTCAGTGGGCCTGGAAGGCAGATTTGAAGCCCAGGGCCGAGGGGCTTCCAGCCAGAGTCCCGAGAGTATGGCCATTATCCTGAGCCTGGAGAACAGGTCCATGGCCTAGATGGTCTACAAGAATAGAGGATTCTGTTCAAGCCTCAAGAACCCATATAAATTGCTCTGCTCAGTATTTGACTTGCTTGGTGCTGGATATCCCTTCATGCTTCTCCCATTTGAATAAAAATGTCTATTTTGTGCCTGTTCCTCCATTGTGCTTTGGAAGCAGAGAAAGTGAATTCTAAATTCACAGATGAAGACAAATTTTGCCCTAGGATGGCATTTGGACTTAGAGTTGGTTTGATACTTTTGGGATGATGTTATGGTCAAACAAAATGTTTTATGTTTGGCAAATACACCACTTTCAGGAGTCCAAATGATGGAATGTCATGGACTGAATTATGTTCCTCCAACATAAGAATATGTAATGATAGAAAGTTTTGCTACCAAGCCAAATGTGGGTGATTTTAATCTGTGGCCCTCAGGCCTGGTTTTAATTGTTTTTGGTCAAACATTCTTCTAAGCAGTATAGCACTGGTCTGTTCATTTGCTGTACAGAGGTAACTCATGGTTGCTGTTATGCTAAACACTGTGACACTGATGTGTCAAATGCGATAATGGTTACCCATGGTGGACAGTGTTTGGTAGGGCTCCCCAGTTCAAACAAGCTTGGAAGCAGGAGTGGCATCCACTTCTAAAATAACTTGCCTCCGGAAACTCTGTGAATGTGGAGAAACGATCAAAGTTATACAAGTGTTCAGGTCTTTCGTTCATAGGGTCATTATGAGTCATCTATGACTAGACAACACTTAACAACAAGAACACAATGATATAGAAGTTAAGGAAGAACCTCCGTGATCTGATAAACAGTTGTACGTGAATTAAGGTGAGCTGCAACACCCCTTAATCCCATCACAGACTTATAAGGGATGTTTCCCTTGGTTGTGGTCTGTAAAACCCTTTATCTCCCAAGAGATAATAAACAGAAGAGTGGGGAACTTGAGGACCACCAAGAAAGAAGCTCCAGAAGTAGAGTGCAACCTTTGGACCTGGGCGTCTGTGCTAAGAAACTCCTAGAGCCAGAGCGTTGCTGTGAGTCTCAGGTGACTCGATGGCACACAGTAACAATCTATGGTCAACCAGTATTTGACAAGGAAACAAAACCTATCAAATTGGGAAATGACAACCTCTTCTAATGGTGCTGGCAAAACTGGACTCTACTTGCCGAAAGCTGAAGCAGGATCCATACCTCTCACCATACACAAAAATCAACTCCAGATGGATCAGAGACATAGGGGTAAAGCCCCCAAACCATAAAAAATATAAAAGACAACATGGGACCAAACTTAGAAGACTCAGCTCATGGTATAAAAAGGCTGACAAATACAGCCAGATGTATATAACCAGGAGAGGCTAAAACTGATGAGTAGGGCTTTCTAAAGATTAAGTCCCTGTGCTCATCAAAAACTTTTTCCAATAGGGTGAAAAGAAAACCTGATGACTGGGGGAAAAAAACCCAACAAAACACCAAAAACATTTGGCAGTGCCATCTCAGACAAGAGTCTCATAACAAAAGTTTATGAACTCCTACAGGGCCTCCAAGAAAAAGACTGATAACCCAATTACACAATGGGTAAGAGACCTGGAAAGACTTCTCACAGAAAGAGACTTTATATAGAGCTTTTGCTATTTATGATTTTATTTGAACTCACTTTATATTTCTGTAGTTTAATATGCCCATCTTTAAACCACTTCTTTAAGACTTGTATCCTTTTACAGAGGCCAATGAAATTTTAAGTGTGTGGCAGTTTTTATATAAAAGAGTCCAAATAAAAATGAATTATGTCTGTAATTACAAAAGACCAAAAAAGTAGTTTCTATACAACCTGTTCAGTGACATTACTTAGTGACATTACTTGCATGAATGCATTAACATTCTCATTATTTCCCTTTGTGGCTCATCTGTTTCTGCTTTATTTTAATAAGTGCTTGGTTTTCTATTGTATGAGAGTTCATAATTTATTGAGACAATTCTTGTTGCTGATGCTTAGGTGGTTTCTAGTTCTTTTGCTCTTATGATGCCTCAGTGAGCACCCTTGTACATGTAACTTTTTGCATCTGTGTAATTACTTTTGTGAGATGAACTCTCAGCACACAAAGCCTATACACATTCAAAATTTTACTACTTTGCCCTCCAAAAATATTGTACTACTTCAAATTCTTGTAAATAGAATATGACAGTGACTATTTTCCTGTATTGTCTTGGAAATCTTGAACATTTCTAACCTTTCCCAAACTGACGAATGGAAATTTACACATCCTGTTTGATTGTATTTATTTTGTTAGTAATGTTAATTCTCTCTTTTAAAAATGTTTGTTGGCTATTTGAATTTCTTTTTAAAGGATAGCTTGTTTATATATCTTACCTGTTTGAAAACATTAGCTCTTAATTTTTTATGATTAATATGATTTTAGGTGCTGTTTTAGGATTGTACAAAAAGTAAGTAGGAGTTGTTCAAATAGAACAAAGATATTGCATGGCTTAAGATCAGGAAAGGGGAGTATGTTAGGGTGGTACCCTTTCATCATTTCTACTCAATCTGTTGTTGTGTATCGTTCAGTTGGAACTGATTCATAGCTCACCCTTCAGTGGGTTTTCAGAGGTAGTAAATTGCACGGGAGGAGACTGCCTATCTTTTTTCCATGAAACATTTGGTGTATTTCAACCATATACCTTTGGGATGGCATTTGTTTTATATAATTATTCATATACACTGTATTTTATATTGTATAATTGATTACTATTGATCTATGCCTATTATTACGCTGTCTTTTTGAGTCCTTATTGAATCTTTCCTATTCTAACACACACACACACACACACACACACACACTCTGCATCTACCACTAAGCTCTGCTCTCCTAGTGATTTCCACACTTTTCCTTTCTAGATTCTGGAATTTGGAATTCATTGGCTGTGGCTCCTTTCTCCACTGTCAAGTCAGCAGTGAAGCATCTTCGAATTTCTCCCTCTCTCTCTCTGAGCTTTGTATATTTACCTTCACATCTTCAATTCTGATTCTCTTGTCTTCCTTTTAAGGACCACTGTCCTTACATTAGACCTTTCTGCATAATGCAGATAAACGCTCCCTCTCAAAACCATTAGCTTAATCCCATCAGCAGTCTTTCCCATGTGGGGTAACATATTCACAAATTTGTGGATAGCTTTGGGAGACGGTTATTTAGCCTTCTGCAGTGGTATTTTCTAGGTTCTTCCATTGAAAAGTTACTACTTTGCCCTTTGTAATTACGAAGGATTTTTTTTTTTGTGGAGAGATACTTTGACACTCTGTAAACATTCATTTTTTTAAAATTCCCCTCAACTATAATCTGTTAGTTTTGGTGTCCATTGACAGTTCTTGCCTGAATCATCATTTACTTGTTAGAATGGATGCCAAAATGTTCATTGGAGGTTTTTTCAACAGCTTTATTAAAGAAGAATTTATATATGCTAAATTGTTCATTTCATGTTTAAAATACACAAGTGGAAAAGTTCCCAAACAAGTGTAAATTCAGGACAAGATATATACCACGTGATTGCCAAGGAACCTAGGAATAGAAGTGGATAAAAGACAGGGATCTTCCCCTGGGGTTTGGGAGCGGGAGGAAGAAAGAAACAGGAAAAGATTAAGAGGAACCTTCACTTCTGAGAGCTGGTGCCCTGACTTCAAGCTTCCTAACATACAAAAAAAAATAATTTCTGTTTATTAGTCACCCACTTGTGGTATTGCTGATAGAGCAGCATTGGCTAAGTATCACAATACCCATAACTCCAAAATTTCCTCATGGTTTTTGCAATTTCTCCCACTTATCATCTTTCCCAGACAACCACTGATCTGATTTTACAGAAACTATTGTTGTATTATTAGTTGTATTTTTTAGAATTTATGAAAATGAAAGGAACACTACTCTTTTCTATCTGGCTCCTTTCATTTATTCTCATTGTTTTGAGATTAATCCATGTTGTTGTGTATGTATTTTTTGTTTATTACTAGATAGTAGTTTATTTTATGGTCATACCACAGTCACAGTTTATCTATCGCCCTGTGGATGGATATTTGTTTCCAGGTTTATGTAGTTGCTATAAACACTATATACAAGTCTTTGTACAAGGTTTTTTCTAATTCTATCATTTTATCTATATTTTTTCCCCCTGTGGAACTTGACCTGTTTAAGCTTTTTATTTCAATTAGAACAAATTTTTAAAAAATCTTTTATGTCTAAGTTTGAAGTCATGCTTAGAAAAGTCTCATTTACATATATGTATTTCTTCTTACATATTGTTATTTCCACTTTACACTTTTAATTCTTCAGAGGTTTAATTTAGAGGATAATACTAGAAGAGATTTTTCGGTTTTGGCAAAATAATCAATATCCCAATAGTATTTATTGAATAATCCATCGTTTGCTTTCTTTTTTTCTTCTATAATTATATTTTATTAATTTTCATAAACATTTACAGAGATTTTGGGTTTCCATTCATTCATTGTTG
>NW_006399826.1:15154210-15188772 GCF_000299155.1 Elephantulus edwardii | reverse complement strand
ATACCACAGCTTCTCTAGCCATTCGTTTGTTGATGGGCACTTAGGTTGTTTCCAACTCCTTGCTATTGTGAACAAAGCTGCAATAAACATGGGTGTGCATCATCGTTTGCTTTCTGATTTCACATATTCACTCTATCACATACTATGTATATAATATCATTGTTTTTATGTTTTATTTATCTGACTATCAATGTACCTTAAAAATTTCCGTACCTTTCTAATTTTTAAAATATACTATGTTAAATCCACATTCTTTATCTATCTTTTCACATATAATTTATCTACTCTTGTAGATGGACTTCAGAATAAACTTAAATTAAGATAAAAAAATATCCATCAGTATTTTGCTTGGAGCTATTTTGATTTTATAAATGTGGAGAGAATTGAATCTTTCTGACCCTGGATATTGAATGAGGTTGTATTTCAGCCTCATAGAGATCCTTGGCTGAGTCCTTTGTTACTATTTTATAGTTTTTCTTCAAAAGGGCTTACTATGCCAGGGGAGCTCTGGTGGCCTAGTGACAAGAAGCTGCACTGCAATCCCAGGGGTGCGCTGTTCGAATCCAACAGATGCTGTGCTGGAGAAGGAAGGACAATCTCCTTCTGTACCAGTCAGATCTAATTTGGCGGTACACACACACACAAAATTAATAAAGAAAAAATTTTAAAAAAGGGCTTACTATTCCTAAACATTTTTATGCACTTTTTTTTTACATTATGAATAGAATCTTTGCATCTTAAATTACATTTTAAACTGGTTATTATTGACATATTATGAATTCAGATACTAATTTTCCCTTGATTATCTTTGGTTTTCTCAGCATATGCTTTTATCACTGAGAAATAATGACTGACAACTTCTCATATTTTTTACATGTCTGGAGTGAGAAAGTAGGAATAAAGCGTTTCCCTGGAAGTTGAAGGCATTAGGAGAACTTCAGAGCTGTGCCAAACCTCTTTATTTCGGTCTTTATTGTAGATGCATGAAGGCCCCAAGGATACCGGCTTATGGCTGTTTTTGGTTCATGTCCATGTTAGGAGCCTGCTGCAGGGTGGAGCTCTCACCAGCTGTGACTTTGCTGCTAAAGTTGGAACCAGTTGCTCTGCTTCCAGCTGAAGTGGGACAAGGCACTGGCTGGCCTCCCGTGTCCTCCAAACAACCTGCTGCTTCTCCACGGCTGCTCCAGTTTCAGCCTCTGCTATCTTGAGTGTGGGGCTGTCTCATTCTTTTATGAGGAAGACGAGTGCCTTCTGCTTTGCTCTTTTGGAATACTAACATCCTCCCTCTGACCATCTAGTCCCATCTCATTTGCATGTTACAGAATTTTTTACAAGTATTAAATTTATTCATTCAACACTTCCCTATTTTCTTTTGTTGCTATGGATCATTTGCTAATTTGTTTGGGCTTTGAAGCTAATGAAAGAACAATAATGTGCCATTTAAAAAATGCTTGAGGGGTAAAGATAGGGAGAAATGACAATAAAAATAATGTATATTTTAAAAATTTTGAAAAAACTGAAAAAGCTGAGAAGAGAATGACTTTCAACTTTTGGGTGCATACTGTAGTGTTGACCGGGGAGCCAAGCAGACTAAATTTGTTAACAATCTCAATCTCTTCACCATCCATCCTGATGCTGCCAATTGGTCCAGTGGTGAGAATCTTTGTCTTCTTGACATTGAGCCTCAATCCATACTGAAGGCTGCAGTCCTTAACCCTCTGCAGCAAGCATTTCAGGTCCTCCTCAGTTTCAGCAAGCAGGGTTGTGTCATCCACATAACGCAGATTGTTGATAAATCGTCCACCAATCCTGACCCCACATTTCTCCTCATAGAGCCCAGTCTCTCGGATAATCTGTTCTGCATACAGGTTGAAAAGGCATGGAGATAAGACACATCCCTAGAGTACACCTTCCCCAATTTTGAACAGTGCAGTGTTTCCTTGCTCTGTTCTGACTACTGCCTGGGAAGCAAACAGACACAGCCTTTATGCCATGCAAAGTAAGCAGCAACTCCTTCTGGGCTGCCAAAATACCAGTTTGCATTTTATACTTATAATTGGAGGTTTTAAAATGAAATACGAGCCATCGAGGGTTTTCTTTGACCTCTTTTCATTTGTACTTTTTTGACATTATCCTTTCACTGTTTAGTTCTGCTGTGTTCTCTGGTTTCGAGGCAAGTGTCCTGCCTCCTTCCTGCTGTAAGCTCCTCTAGGCAGCAACCTTGAGCTTTATATTTCCAGTGCCAACGGTTTTCACACCGTATCGCAGTCACTTGGAAAGAGTCTGAAAAGATTACTGCACTCCACTGTGGGGAGACTGGGGTAGGATTCCGGAAGTCCACATGTCTAACCAGCTGCCTGATTAGAGGTTTCTGGGACAGGTGGTCCTTGGAGCCCACCTCCAGAGAGACGCTGTGTAGCAGATATCAGGACAGAATTGGATGTGGATGCATTTAGATGCCGTGCGGTAATGACAGCATCCTCCCGAATCCTGACTCTGGCCTTGGAAGCATGTGAGGACTCCTGGCTTCCCCTGTGCTCTTTATGCCATCTGCCCAGACCTCTTGTTGGGTGAAAGAGCTGGAGAAGAAGCACCGAAGCAAGTTGTCAGCAGCTCCTGCAGTCTGGTGCTCAGGGCTAGGCAGGAAGGATAGGGGAACCTTGGCTGAGTGAAAGCAGATCTCTTCTGCTCCAGTTGAGGATGGAGAGGTGGAGGGGTCGTGGAGTTAGCCTCCACCCCGTGACCCACAGGAACCTCCTTCTTAAATCCTCCCCCTCCTGTAGCCATGACTGCCTGCTGACCTCATGGCAAGGCTGTTTTCAGTTTTCTTGTTCTTTGGCTCACAGAGCTGCTGGATGTAGCGCATATGTGCTCACCTTTGTTAGAGGCCATTGAGCTGACTGTGACTCAGAGTGACCATATTGAACAATGAGTCCGACCCTGTCCTATGCTGTGCCAGCCTCACCATTTCTAACATACTTGAGTCCATTGCTACAGTGATTGTGTCAATATCCATCTCACTGAGTGTCTTCCCCTCCTTTGCTGACCCTCCACTTTTCCAGGCATGATACCCTTTTCCAAGGACTGACCCCCTCTTAACAACATGTCCAAAATATGTGAGAGGAAGCTTCACCATCCTTGCTTCCAAGAAGCAGCACTCTGTCTTGTACTTTTACGAGACATGTTTAGTTGTTCTCCTGGCAGTTCATTGGATATTTGGTACTCTTCTCCAAGACCCCAACTCAAAGGCATGGACTCTTCTCTGACATCCTTAGTTATTGTTCAACTTTCAGATGCATAACAAATAATTGAAAAGATCATGGTCTGAATCAGGTACACCTTAGTCTTTAAACTGACAGCATTACTCCTTAATACCTTGGACAGGTTCTTTTTTATAAATATAAATTTATTATTAATTTTAGTAAAAATTTACAGAGACTTTAGATTTCCATTCAGTCATTGTTGCCCTTTTCTCCCCTCCCAACCCTCCCCCCTAGTACACTACCCTCTTGGAAAAGGAAAAGAAAAATTCTTTCATTGTTTTACAAACCCTCCCCCAGGTCCACTCCACCATGTAGCCTTCACTCTAAACTTCATGACAAAAGTACCTAATCACATATCCCTTTTAAACTGTTTTCTCCCTCATCTGTTTCAATGGTGTATACGTTATTGAACCCATCTTTCTCAGTGTCTCTCCCACCCCAAGGTCAGTCCTGTTTTACAACAGTGGCACCATGCAGTATTTGTCATTTTGTGGCTGAGATACTTCACTCAGCATAATGTCCTCCAGGCTCACCCAATTTGAATAATATTGCATGAGGTCCTTGTTTTTCAATGCAGCATAGTATTCCATTGTGTGAATGTACCACAGCTTCTCTATCCATTTGTTTGTTGATGGGCACCTGGGTTGTTTCCAACTCCTTGCTATTGTGAACAAAGCCACAATAAACATGGGTGTGCATATATCTTCTTGGATATGAGTTATGGTCTCTTTGGGGTATATTCCCAGTAGTGGAATTGCTGGGTCAAATGTTATCACTGTTTGCAACTTTTTGAGAAAGCGCCATACCACCTTCCACAGTGGTTGCACCATTTTACACTCTCACCAACAGTGAATAAGTGTTCCAATTTCTCCACAACCTTCGGCAGCATTTGTTGTTTGCTGTACTGTTAAATTTTGCTATTCTGACTGGAGTGAGATGATATCTCATAGTTGTTTTATGGATGGGTTCTTGATACCATATTTTCCCAGTATAGCATATTTTTTGATTTCCTGACAGCAGATACCAAGGGTGTTGATAGTGGATCCAAGCAAGGTGAAATCATTGGCTGGCAAAATTTTTGTCTCAGAAAATGTTAAGGTTTTTTTTGTGTTTTGTTTTAAAGGAGTAGTGCCTTGATTAAAACATAAATGTTACTTCTTTTGTACTTTGAGCATTTTTGAGCCTCATACATCCTCGATCTTTGAGATGTTTGCCAGATGCTTGGATGATCAGATTCTCAATTAACAACTTTAGCTCCCTGGTTACTGCTGTCCCAAACCTCTCCTCTTCTCTCTTTCCTCATTTTCCCACTGTTCCCAGGCTCCAAGACCAGATCAACTTTTTTTTTTAAAAAAGTATTTTATTTATTTATTTATTTATTTATTTTTTGCAATCACAAGAGGCTTTATTGACGAAGCTTCGGAACGACTTGTATCTCACGCAGGAGAAGGGAAGTCGACTTATTTTGTTATTTTGTGTGTGTGTACAGTCAAATTGGATCTGACTGGTGCAGGAAGAGATTGCTTCTCCAGCAGAGTATCTGGTGGATTTGAACTACATACCCCTGGAATTACAGTGCAGCTTCTTGCCACTAGGCCACCAGAGTTCCCTTCAGATCCACTTCAAAGGTTTGCTTTCCCTGTTCCTTCTGATAGCCACCCCCCCCCTTGTCTTATTGTTCTGAATGGCAATCTTTTCTGGGGAGTAACTTTTTTCTTGGTATAATTTACAGAAGATGAAATGTACAGATGAAACACTGCTCTCACACAGCGCCCAAACAGATGTATATGAGTCCTACGGGTCATGTGTTTCCATCACCCCACAAGGAGTCATACATTACTCTTTCCAGTCACCCTTCAACTTAGTCTCTGACTCAGGCATTAATTGTTTTATTTATTTATTTTTTTATTTAAGTTCAACTTGGTCATTCAGGGACCTTGTTTTGCAGTAGGTAAAGTGCTTCGCGGCCGATGAAAGCTGATGGTCTCTCTCCACAGGAGAAAGATGTGTCCGTTTACTTCTGCAAACGGGTGTGGCGCTGGAAATCCCGTGAGGCAGTTCTGTCTGTCCTGTGAGGTCACTGTGAGTCAGAATTTACGTAGAGACAACTCATGTTTGTTGGTGCTAGTTTTACCTAACCCCAGGGAGCTCTGGTGCCTAGTGGAAAGAAGCTGTGCTGCAATCCCGAAGGCACATGGTTTGAATACAACAGCTGCTCTGCAGAAGGATGGACAGTCTCCTCCCATGAGATTAACTGCTTCTGAAAACCCCCTGGAGGGTCAGCTATGGGTCAGTTCCACTTGAAGGTACACAGCAACAAAACTTCGTATACGTGAATTCATACAGTTAATACTTCTGTCTAGCATCTTATAAGGCGTCCTGGTGATGCAATGGTTAAGTGCTCAACTGCTAACGGAAAGATCTGCAATTTGAAATTGCCAGCTGCTTGTAGGAAAAATGACCTGGTGATTCCCATTCCTGTAAAGATTACAGCGTAGGACGCTCGTTGGGGCAGTTCTACTCTGTCATTATGCGTACATGTTTGTGTCATCCACTCATCTTTTGCTGACTCCCTAAGCCATCAATATGATCTTTGATGGTAAAACCCCTATCTCATGCTGGTTTTGTATCCTTTTTAGCGTACCTTCTAAGTATTTCATATTCAAAACAGTGCTTTCTCAAGCATCCATTAATGTGGAAGTTTCTATGGGTGACAAAGGATGGGCATAGCCCTGGTACCCATCAAGAAGTTTTAAAAAGATGGTAACTGGCACTACAAAGTAGTGTAGGTTGGGGGACAAGTGAGAAGCATAAGAATTCAACACTCTAGGCATTCAGAAGAGGGAGAGAAAACTACAGGATGGATTGAGGAAGATTTCAGAGAGAAAATGGGATTTGACTTGACCCTGAAGGAGAGAGGATGTGTTCCCAAAACTGGTGCGAAGGGTGTGCCCCAGAAAGTGGAAAAGTGTCTGGGAAGTCAGGCACAAGGAAAAGACCAGTGTGAAGAAAGGCATGAAAGAGAAGTCCAGGCTACTGTAGAGAAGGCTCTGATTAACCAGACAGGGATGTTGTGGTCACAGGTTTTACACATTGTTATTTTGTACCATTGAATTAGATCCACTGGCACAGGAGAAGAATGCCTCTGCTCCTCCACTGGAGCATCTGGTAGATTTGAACTATGTGCCTTTGGGATTGCAGCACTGCTTTTTGCCACTAGGCCACCAGAGCTCCCTGACACATTCATTTCTGATGGCAACTCCTAGAGGCCCCCTTGGTGTATGTGGACGTGCACACAGAGCTGTGCAGTCCTCTTTTCTGACTGGGCCTCCTGTGCTGACCTCTGCCAGTTAGCTTACCACCCACGCTCTCTGAGTAGCATAGACAGCAGTTTGCACGCCAAAATTCTCCACTTCAAAGTTGACCTTGGGAAGTTTTTTGTTTCCTCTTGGGAATTTCCTTTTCTGGGGACCTCCCTGGCCTAGCCACTCCTTTGAATCAGCAAATCTGGTTTTTCAAGGTTGAGAGCTGAGAGGCCTGGCGTTTGACTTGTCCCTGGTCAATTCTGGTCTCATTAATTTACCTGCCTAGTCCTGCTCGAGGAACCCTGGTGGCATTGTGCTTACAGTGTTCAGCTGTGAACCAAAAGGGATGGTTTGAACCTACCAGTCACTCAGTGGGAGAATGATGTAATAATTTGCTCCCAGATGTGTATAGCCTTGGAAGCCTTATGGAGCAATTCAGCTCTACATTGTAAGATCACTATAAGTTAGAATCGACTCAAAAGCAGTGAATTTCGTCAGTTTTGGTTGTCAAGCTCAGAGAATATCCACACTTTTAATATAGAAACTAGAAACCACATTTTCTGAATAAGCATCATAAATAAGGTAGGAAAATATTTTCTCTGAGAAGAACAAAATACTTGTCTCAACAAAACAACTTCAGCTTTGGCCTTTGTACCTGTTCACTTATTCATTCATTCACCCTATTTCCCCTCCTAAAAGTGCTGAATAAATATAAGCTTGTTTTCATTCCTGTAGCCTAACCTCCAAATACTCCCTCAAACCTTTCCTTCCTTGAGACAGATCTGCAACGCTCTCACTCTGTTTTCTTTATGCTACTATTTAGTAAATCTTCTACTTTGTTCCAATCTGTCTTCAAGACTTTCCCCTGCCCCCAACATGTGGAATCTGGCTTAATGAATGCTGATATTTTTTAGGTTTTCCAAGCCTAAATGTATGCGTAGAAACAGTCATTAAACATAGAATTACACTTATTTCTAGTTTACATCTATTTATATGCCCACATGTAAAATCCACATTGTTGTTATTGGGTGTCATGAAGTCAACTCGTCCAGCCCCATGAACGATACATCTGAACCTTGCCACACACTGAGCCTTTCGCACCGTCTTGTATATGCTCAAGTCCATTGTCAGTCACTGTCAATCATCTTGTTGGGAGTCTTCTTTTTTTTTACTGCCTCTTAATTTTTCATAGCATGATGTCCTTTTCCAGGGACTGACCCCTCTGACAAACATGCCCACATTTTGTGAGATGAAGTTTCATTATCCTTGCCTCTAAGAAAGACTCGTCTGTTCTTTTGGCAGTTCATAGGATATTCGATACTCTTTGTAAAAGGAGCAAAGATAACGTGGAGATAATCAAGTTTGACCTTTACTAATTCCACAAATGGGAACTGTGCTCATCAACAAAATTCACAGTATAAAACGGATCCCTGCGAGGTCAGACATGGCCCTCTACTCTGTTGTATCTACTTCTACTAATCACTGGGTCTGATATTCATTGCAAATGACCACACAGACTTTACCTCTTTTTATTCACAGTTGTGGGGTTTAGTAGGGAAACAGATTGTGGGAGGTAAGGAGGGAAGGCAAAATATATCACATAGTGAAAGTTTAAGTTCAGTCCAGCAACACAAATGTGAGAAACAGCAACACAAATACAAACAGCTTCTACAGTTAGCAATTTCCTTCCAGCAATAAAACCTCTGTCTCTGTCTGAGGCCTCTATTCCTATCTCCATCTCCTGGTTTTATCTCAAGCACCTGGGCCCTGGCTCTGTCAGGCTACACGGTGCCATCGTCTCTTTCTGGTCTGGTTAGCTTCCTTTCTTGTGTTAGTCTCACAGCTGTTCATAGTTGAAGACATTGATCTGCAGTTGAGGCAGTTGGACATCAAGCCCTCAGGGGAGCTAAGGGTGGTGGGTGGATCCTCAAAGATACATTTTACTTACAGGTAACCACCTTGCTGTGTGGTCAAGTCTAAGGCAAGGAATAGAAAAGTCATTTTTAAAACTCTGAATGACATAGTTCTCTCCCTCATCTGTTTCAATGTAGTATACATTATTGATCCCCTCTTTTCTTAGAGAACTGTTTAAAGGGGATATGTGATTAGGTATTATCGTCATGACAGGAGTCCAGAATGAAGGCTGCATAGTGGAGTGGACTAGCGTGGGGAATGGATTGTATAACAATGAAATTATTATTATTATTTTTTTTTTACTTTTCAAAGAGAAGAGCAAACTAGGGGAGGAGGGATGGGCAGGGAGGAACTTGTGTGACAATGGAAATCCAAAGTCTCTGTAAAGTTTCATTAAAAGTAATAAAAAAAATTTGAACAACACCACTTTTTAAACTCAAAGGAATTGAGTCTTCTGTCACTAGTATTCATTGCCCAACTTTCAGTTTTATGGGAATTAATTAAAAATACCATGGCTTGAATCAGGTGTACCTTAGTCTTTAAACTGACACTGTTGCTCTTTAACCCTTTGGAGAGATCCTTTACATCAGAATCTGTTATGATTACATAAATATATTTTTATAAATGGGCTATGAGTTATGGCCAATCAAGTATCTAAGTGCCCTGTGGAAACCAGCTTCAAGCCTTGGTCCTCTTGGGCCTCTCTGGAAGCCTCAGCAAGTTCATCATAAATGTCAGCAAACTGATGGAAGAAATTCTGCTTTCCAATGTCCAGGGCTGGGTTGATAGATAGCTTCATGTGTCCTCTCTTTCCCATACCACAAGTAAACAGCAGCAGTACAGCAACAAAACTACAGATAATGGGAAACTTTTATAACCCTTATTTAAAAATGGATTTAAACTATGAATCAGTTTCCACTTAGCTGCATGATGAAGCAAAGTGCAGAGGGCTGCATGTGAGTTCCTTCCACTTGACTCCTCTCCTTCTCCAGCCTGACTTAGCCCATGCTTTGAGCACACAGAGAGGGAGCTGAACGTACTCATCCATGAACCTTGTAATCCACGGCTACTTCCTTTCTGTTCTGTGGGTCTTCAGTTTCATAACTATAAAAGCTTCCCAAGCTGCATGTGCTCTTACTTCTGCTATTCTTCTTAGTCACCTGAGAAGGAGTGGTATCACTAGGGTTACGGTCACCCAGTGTGGCCAACCTCTGCCTCCAAGGACCTCCTCTCCTACCAGACCATACAGAATCCTTAGTAATGTGTAATATAAATGTTAATAACAGAATGATACAGGACATAGTTGTAAATTGTTTACATATAGTATTATTTTAGATTATATAAATATTAACAGCAAAATTGATTTGGTTTTACATTCTGAGTTGATTTCAACTCATGGTGAAACTTTTGGGTTTCTCCTCTTTTGGGTTTTTATTTACATTTTTTTATTTGAGTGAAAGTTTACAAATAATATTTTTTTTCAATGAATTACTCCAAAATTTACTTTATAGGGACCTCTTCAAAGTACTGAAGAGAAACGGTGTCTCTCTGGAGACTAAGGTGCGTCTGATACAGGCTATGGTCTTCACAATCACTTTTATGCATCAGAGAGTTGGACAATGACCAAGGAGGATAGAAGGAGAATTGATGCCTTTAAGCTGTGTCTGGAGAAGAGTATTGAGAATACCATGGACTGTTAGGAAAACAAACAGATTTGTCCTGGAAAGGGTTAAACCAGGCTAGTCCTTGGAGGCAAGGATTCTGAGGCTCTGTCTAACATACTTTGGACATGTTGTGAGGAGAGACCGGTCCTTGGAGAGGGACATCATGCTCGGGAGGGTGGAGGGACAGCACAGGAGAGGAAGGCCCTCTATGAGGTGGATTGATTCAATGACTGGGATAATTGGGATGGGAGTGTCACAGACAGTGCGATTGGCACAGGATAGAGCAAGGTTTAGGGCTGTTGTACATAGGGTCGCTATGAGTCGCAAGCAAGCGACTCGACGGCACATAATAACAAAACAACAACAACAAAGGAACAAAATTGTTTTGTAAAGTCAATCTACATTGAATGACAACATTATCAAGTAATTGAGCAGAAATGTTTCTTCCCTTTTTTCTTTAATTATTACTTCATTTAAAAAAATTGCTGATGTGTCATTGTTGTTAGGTGCCATCAGGTCGAATACAACTCACAGTGACCCTGTGAACAAATCTGAACCCTGTCCTATCCTGTGCCATCTTCATCATCTCTGACACACTGAAGCCCATTGATGCAGTCACCATGTCAATCCATCTCACTGAAGATCTTCCTCTCTTTCACTGATCTTCCACCTTTCCTAGCATGATATTCCTTTCCAGGGAATAGCCTCTCCTAGCAGCATTTCAAAAATATATGAGACAAAGAAAGCTTCAACATCCTTGACTCCAAGAAGCAGGCTGGCTTCACTTTTTCCAGCATGTATCTGTTTGGATTTTTCTGCAGTCCATGGGCCGTTCAGTGCTTTCTTCAACACCACAACACAAAGGCATCAATTCTTCTGTCAGTTTTATTCAATGTCCATCTTGCAGATGTGTAGCAAGTGATTGAAAAGAACATGGCTTAAACCAGGTGTACCTTAATCTTCAAACTGACATCATTGCTCCTCAGTAATTTAAAGAAGTCCCTGACAGTGGACTTCCCCAATGCAATACATCTCTTGATCTCCTGACTGCTGGTACCAAGGGCGTTAATTGTCGACCTAAGTGAGATGAAATCATTGACAATTTCAATCTTTTCTATATCATGACGTTGCTTATAAGTCCAGAGGTGAGGATTTTTTTTCTTCTTGATGTTGAAATGTAATCCGTATTGAAAGCATATCGATCTACTTGAAAACTCAGCAATCGTTTTCAAGTCCTCCTCCATTTTAGCAAGCAAAGTTGTACCATTTGCATAACACAGGCTGTTAATGAGTCTTCCCCCTTCTTGATTTTTCATTCTTCTTTAAAGAGTCCAGTATCTCAAATGATTTGTTCAGCATACAGAATGAATAAGTATGGAGAAAGGATACATCCCTGATGCACACTTTTCCTGATTTTAAGCCATCTACTGTTCCCTTGTTCTGTTTGGACAACAGCTTCTTAGTCTAGTTATAGATTTCACATAAGCATACTTGTGTGTTCTGGAATTTATCCAACAATATCATTGATATCACATGCAAGCAAGATTCTGCTGAAAATTATCCAAAAATGTTTGGAACAATATGTCAACAGAGAACTGCCAGATGTGCAGGCTGGATTTAGAAGAGGTCGTGGTACTAGGGATATTATAGCTAATGTAAGATGGATCTTGGCAGAAAGCAAAGAATACCAGAAGAATGTCTATCTGTGCTTCATTGACTATGCAAAGGCTTTTGACTGTGTGGATCAAAACAAGCTGTGGCTGACTCTGAGAAGAGTGGGAATCCCAGAACATTTGATTGTGCTAATGTGAAACCTATATTTAGACCAAGAGGCAGTCATCAGACCAGAGCAGGGAGACACTGGATGGTTCAAAATCCAGAAGGGGGTTCATCAGGGATGTATTTTGTCTCCATACCTTTTCAATTTGTATGCAGAACAGATCATTCTGGGCTGTACGAGGAGGAATGTGACATCAGGATTGATGGAGGAATCATCAACAACCTGCATTATGTGGATGGCACAACCCTGCTTGCTGAAACTGAGGAGGACCTAAAACGCTTGCGGCAGAAGGTCAAGGACTGCAGTCTTCAATGTGGATTGAAGCTCAACATCAAGAAAATAAAGATTCTCACCACTGGGCCAATTGGCAGCATCAGTATAGATGGTGAAGGGATTGAGATAGTTAACAGTTTTAGTTTACTTGGTTCCACAGTTAACACTCTTGGTAGCAGCAGCCAGGAAATTAGGAGATGAATTTGCATTGGGAAAGTCAGCTGTGAGGGACCTCTCAAGGGTACTGAAGAGCAATGACGTCAGGCTGGAGACTAAGATGCACCTGATCCAGGCTATAGTCTTTGCAATTATGTGCTATGCATCAGAGAGTTAGACAGTGAACAGGGTTGATAGAAGAATTGATGCCTTTGAGCTGTGGTGCTGGAGAAGTGTTGAACATACCATGGACTGCTAGGAGAACAAACAGGTTTGTCCTGGAGAAGGTGAAGACAGAATGCTCTTTGGAGTCAAGGATTCTGAAGCTTCATCTGACATACTTTGGGCATGTTGCAAGGAGGAACTGGTCCTTGGAGAGGGACATCATGTTTGGGAGGGTGGAGGGGCGGCGAAGGAGAGGAAGACCCTCGATGAGATGGATCGATTCTATGAGGGAGTGGTGGAAGTGAGTGCCTTTGAGACAGTGAGGTTGGCACAGGATAGAACGGCATTTAGGGCTCTTGTACATAGGGTCATTATGAGTTGCAAGCGACTTGATAGCACATAACAACAACAACAACAACAGCAACAATGTGTTCTGGATTCCCATTCTTTTCAATATTAGCCATAGTTTGTTATGAACAATATAGCAAAATACTTTTTATAGTCAATAGAACATAAATGGACACTCTTTTGGTATTATCTGTTTTCAGCCAGGATCCATTTGACATCAGCAATGATAGGTTCACAAAAGTATAAAATTACCACAATGCTTTAGCTAAAACACCACACAATTTAACAGAATCAGTGACTATAGAAACATTAGCAGCAAAGAAAACAATAGCATGCACTTGCATCACGTGGAGATTAGATGACATGATGTGAAGCGGCATTGTAATTGGATCATAATGAAGGCTTTTATCTGGGCACATCTGTAGATGATTGTTGTTGTTTTTGTTAGGTGCAGTCCAGTCAACTGTGACTCACGGTGACTCTGAAAAATAGATTTGAACCTTTCCCTACCTGCCCCATCCTTTCCATGTAATGTGGGAGCCCATTGCAACAGTCACTATATAAATCCATCTTGTTGAGGGTCTTCCTCTCTTTCTCTGACACCCCCACCTTTCCCAGCATGACATCCCTTTCAAAAACATGCTCAAAATATGTGAGACGAAGTTTCACCATCCTTGCCTCTACAGAGCACCTTGATTGTACTTCCTCCAAGACAGACTTGCTATTCTTAGGAAGTTCAAAATGTAAATTAACATAGAGTTTGACCCTTGTAGGTGTATTGAGATATATACTGGGAGGGAGGGGAGAAAGAGAGAGAAAGAGCCCGAGCTTATAAAAAAGGCTTTTGTTGTTATAACTATCTATAGGGACATTAAAAAACGTTTCTGCTGAAACACTGCAGAACAAGTTTATAGTCATTTTGGTATCACTCCCTCTGACAGTGTGGTCGACCACCGTCCATCCACCTTAGCCCCTGAATCCTGGGCAGCCCTCTAGTGATGTCTTTAGTAAGGACATAAAGTATTTCCAGAATTTCTCACTGACTGACTGCTGCTCCCGCCTCAGGCTGCTATGTTTGCCCTTGCTTGATGCAATGTTGTCTTTTTCTCATCTGCAGAGCTCGGACATCCTCAGCACCGTCGGTTATGACAGCATCATCCAGCACCTCAACAATGGCCGCAAGAACTGCAAAGAATTTGAAGACTTTTTAAAAGAAAGGTACAGTGTTGTTTCCTCTCTGAAGATGGGGACTGGGGATTGGAGATGGATTCTTCCATGTGACTAAAGAGCAGAGCAAAACTCAAAAACAAACTCATTGCTGTTGGGTAGGAACCAACTTAGAGCTGACCTTCCCTCCCCCTCTTCCAACCCGCAGCAGATTTCAGGGGGCTGTAAATCGCAATGCGGGAGACTGTCTAGCTTTCTTCCATTGGACTGTTGCTGGCACCAAACTGCCAGAGACAGTGCCACTTCTGAGTTAGCACTATAACACCGTGTGAGTATGCCACTAGAGTTCCTTAATGAAAGAATGGTGCACTGTTTATTTGTTGTTGGTTTTGTTTGTTTGTTTGTTTTGTATCTCTTCCCCTTTCCCCCCTTTAGATCTCTTGCTATCAGCAGTGGAATAATACTCAAGAAGTAAATAAAACCCTTCCCTGAGTTTCTCAGAAGGTAGCTCTGGTGGCTCAGTGGTTAAGAGTTTCCCTGCTGATCCAAAAACACGTGGTTTCAATCCACCAGCTGCTCTGCAGGAGGAAGCTGGGCCTCTCACCCTGTGCCGTTTACAGCCTCTGAAAACCCGCTGGAGGGTCAGCAGTGAGTCGGTTCTGACTGCACAGTACACAATAGCAACAACAAGGTTCTTAGAAATCAGGGTGGGAGATAACATTTATAAATGAGAAAGCAAATGTAATTCTAAGTGGTGTGGTCCACCTGACACTGAGAGACCTCAGGGAAAAGGAATGCGGTATAAAACAGGTGAGAGGAGAAGGGTGAGCTTTATGGAGGAGATCCTTGAGGTGGCCTTTGGGGGTGGGGAGCTTTGCATTGATAAAGGAAAGAGACCCAAATATCTGTGGCAGGACATCTAACTGAAAGGGAAGAACCGAGCGTAAGGGAGTTTGTGAGAAACGTAGAGGGACAGATTTGGGCGAGGTCCGGTGGGTGGTGGGGCTTTGTGGTTTCTGCAAAACTGAAGTGGTTTTGAAGATTTTATTTTAGTGGTAAATTTGGCTTTTTTAAAAAAAATCTGTACTTAATGATGTAAGTCAATTTTGGCGAATATCTTATTCCTCCGAAAAGCTCTGTTTCTCAAGTGATTCTGGATGAAGTTTTGCCTGAGAGGTTTGTTTTGGTTTTTACCAAAGAACAGGACCATTGCCAGTATCCATGTTAATGAGCACGTTTTGGTTGTAAGGCGCTGAGTGATGGGGTCAGAATCTGGAGACATCAGAAGGTTTTCGATAAAGTCTTTTGCCCAAGAGAATATTATATAATGATCAAGTTTATCACACTGGTTGCCTCGTCCCTGTAAGGAAGCCTCTCTTGGAGCTGTCGCTGAGGTCTAAGGGGACTGGAGCATTTCCATGATGTGCGTCTAATGAAAAGAGCACAGACAGGAGCCAGCCATTGTTCTTTCCTCTCTGAAGGGTCCAGCCTCCCTCTTTAAATTCTAGATGTGGATGATGGCAGCATTCCTTTATGACTCTCCTTTCTCTCTGCAGACAGGGAAGTTTGGACAGTGGAGCTCATTATCTCCACAGGCTGCTGTCAGACAATTAAAAACAGGCTAAGCCTTAAACAAGCAAGGGTCTCAAGCATTTCCATCAAGTTCTCTCAACCTTAAGAAGCCCTGCTGGCTTACTGCATTGCATATCGGACTGCTAACCCAAATGTTGGTGGTTTGAGTCTGCCAGCCCCTTCAAGGGAGAAAGATGGAGAACCTCTTCCCGTAAAGTTGTATAGTCTCCAAAAGGCAATGGATGATTTCCACAAGTCAGAACTGGCTCAATGGAAGTGGGTCTGGTTTGTTCACCTCAGAAGGATCATTTAGGAAGTGATTTTTTTTTTAAATTTTGTACAAATGGACAATTATTTGATATTTAGTTTCCCTTTTTTCTATAAAATTAAACTAATAGTAGAATTAGTTTTATTCATTTGGAAAAAATTAACTGTGGTAAAAATACCCATATCGAAACATTCACCAATACAAAAATTTCTACATTTATAACACTATGCCATTGATTACTATTATTCTTTTTTTAAAAAAATGTAGACTATGGTCTCATTCTTTTAAAATTATTTATGTGTTATATTTCTATTCCTCCATTCTATCTATTATGAGCAGGAAGAAATGTTCATTATGATTATCAACAAATGCTAACCCAACTTATTCCTGAGTGGTGAAATTTTGGACAATTTGTTGTTTTCTACTTTGTACTTTTCTTTTTACTTGTTTTAAATATAATGTATGTGTATCCCTTTGACAAAATGGAGAAACATGTTTCCAGAAGCATGTTGTAACAGGGAAACTACAAAGTCTAATGTTGCCAAAAGCTCTGGATCAAAAATGAAGCTTAAAATAGAATATTCAAAGCTAGCCAAAATTGGTATGTTTGTATTGCAAGCCAATGGATATAGCCATTAACCTACTTGTCATTTGGACTGTTTGGACTGTTCTTCTGTTTCTTCGGGGGCGTATTTTATTCTGTAATTCAGGATTATGAGGCCTCAAGTTATTAGAATCCATATGCACATGCAATAGAACCCTTCTTACTATGTCATAGTGATCTGTGCTTTACGATAAAGTAGACCAGATTATCTTGCTTAAAAATAAATACATGTTCTCAATATGTATATTATTTGTATATAAATATTTAATAGTTGTCTTAAAAAATAGAGAAACACATTATGTAAAACATATGACACAGGGGAGAAAGAAATTTTGTATTATATAAAAGAAGACATATCTATAAATGTAAGGAATTCCTACAGTAGTAAGGAGTTGTACTGCCAAGACAGAGGTTCAAGGTTCAAATTCTCTAAGGGAGAAAAATGGTTAGGTTCTTCCCATGTGATTTACAGCCCCTGAAAACCCACTGGAGGGTCAGGTATAATTTGGGACGATGCATAACAACATAACCAAACAATAGGGGCGGGGGGGGAAATCCCAGTATACTCAGTTAAACAACAGGAATGTGTGTGAGTAGATAACTTAAAAAAGGAAATATAAATGCCCGGTAATCATATGAAATAATGCATCAGGTCACTAGAAAGATGAGAGATGGGATTAGAAAGATTTTTTACCTCTCACATGGGTGAAGGTTCCAGGAAATGGGAACTCATATACAGGCTCATACGTCTCGTTTTCTTGAAATTCATGATCATAGCATATTTTATAAATTGAAAGTCTGTGGCAGGTTTGCATGGTGTAAATCTAAAATCAGTGCCATTTTCCCAGCAGCATGTGTTCCTCTCATGTCTCTGTTTTCCATTTTGGAAATTTTCATAATATTTCAAACCTTTTCATAACACTAATGCACCCCCAATATATTACAATATAGTGTAAACATAATGTTCATATGCACAAAGAAACTAACAAACAAAAAATTCGTGTGGCACACTTTTTTCCTTATTTTTTTTTAGCTAATTTTAATGAAAGTTTACAGAGACTTAAGGTTTTCAGTCATTCATTGTGGCATACTTTATTTGATACTGGTTTTCTTGTAATGATCTGAAATGGAACCTTCAGTGTCTTTAATGTGTGCCTCTTCAGCTAGGGTGGAAGGATATAGTGACAAAGCTGTTTTGGAGGGCAAGTTGGCCCTATTTCCTCCAAATTTAAAATGCATACCCCTCTGATCTAGTAAATCCACTTTCTAAGAAATCTATCCCAGAGACACACTTTTGGAAATGTGTAATCATACTTATGCAAGTATGCTAATTTTGCTTTTTCTTTTCTAATGGTGTTTAAAAATCCCTTACCATGGAAAGCTACAAACATGGTATATCCATATGAACTGAGAAGAAAAATTCTATAAGATGCATTACTAGGCGAAAACGAATTAAAAACCTAAACCCAAGCCTACTGCCAAGTTGATTCCAACTTATGGGGACTCTCCATTGGCTTTCTGAGAGTTCTTTGTGAGAGACGACTGCCACATCTTTCTCCTGCAGAGCAGTTGATGGATTTGAACTACCAACTTTATGTAATCTAAAGAGTAATCCACCATACTACCTGCATTTGTTACAGAGTAACAAATAATAGAATGAGGTGTATATGTGTACGTGTGTGCCTGGATTTGCATGCAAATGCAGAGAAAAAAGGACCAGAATGAGATATATCACCACATAGAGTTAATGATCCCTGGGGACAGAAATGGGCTTGAAGAAGATCATGAAAGGGGATTTTTGCATATTATTCTATGTAGCTTATGTTGCTTGAATCATGTGCTATGAGAATGTTTATTTATAACTTGTTAACTTTTACAATTTTCAAATAAAGTAGGGTAGACTAGCCTGTTGTTAACTCATAGTGATTTTGGGGCACAGTAGAACTGTCTCATAGGCTTTTCTAAGCTGTAGAAAAACTAGGGAGCACCAGTGGCCTAGTGGGTAGGGAGTTGCGCTCCCAACACAAATGTAGGAGGATCAAACCTCCCTGTTGCTCTGTGGGAAAAAGAAGAGCAATCTCCTCTTAAGCGATTTACAGCCTCTGAAAGCCCACTGGAGGGTCAGCTATGAGTTGATGCCAACTCAAGGGCAATGAATGACAACAACATCATCTTTCTTGGAGCAAACTGTCAGGTCTTTCTCCTGCAGAACCACTATTGAGTTCAAATCTCCAGGTGTTTGGTTTGCAGCTGAATACTTAGCCATTGCACCACCAGGATGACTCAGACCAGCCTGTTGTGGTTGTGTGCCTTTGGGTCAGAAGCAAACCATAGCTGATTGTCCAGTGAGTTTTCAGAGGTGCCCATTCTCCTGTGGAGCTGTGGTGAGTACGAACTGTATGCCTTTGAGTTTGCAGCACAGCTTCTTACCACTAGGCCACCAGCACTTCCTTAAATCCCTTTAAACAATTATTATGGTTTAGGTTAAGATGAGGACTGGGGCAAGAAGTGGCTATAATGACAGAGAACATGGGATAGTTCTAGGGACTTTAGGCTCCTCAATCACTGTGTTATAATCACTTATTTTTTTTTAATTGATTTGCTTACAAAGTTTGTGTACATAATGTTTCACATTATTCTTTGTCCGCATTGTGTTTCATACAATAATTCTCATGAATTATGTTTTATAAAAATAGGTGGAGGGAGAGAAAGGGAGGGAAGGAAATGAGAAGGAACCAGGTGAAAAGACAGGACAATGATGGGCAAGGTCTAATCAGCCACTTATGTGAGATGTGCCAACTGCAGTTTGTACTTGAAGTTTCCACTTTTGGGGACACAATTTGCATTTTTGTGTGTTTGAATGGAAAAGTCTTACTGAAAGAAAAGTTCAGCATCAGGGGTGTAGCCGTTGAGAGAAATGATCTCTTATTCTGTTTATTTCCACCCCTTTAATTCTTGGATGATGGCTTTGAACTGGTAGTCTCTAAAATATTAAGCTGCCATGGCCAGGGTATCACACTCAGTATTGCTGTTGAGTTCACTCTGTGAAATTTTAGCTGGCAAAGATCACCTAGATGAAAGTCTTTTGACCTTTTTTGCAAGTCAGAGGACTGGAATGCTAGTTGAGCCTCTGCTGTCAAGGGCAATTGTCTTCAAGTGACAAGCTCATGGGTCTTAGGCAGGAGTCAACCTTGAGAACTCATCACCCTCTCTTTTGTTCATCTTAGGGCATCAATAGAAGAGAGATATGGCAAAGATCTGCTCAGCCTCTCTAGGAAGAAGCCATGTGGACAGTCTGAGATCAAGTAAGTATCATATTTCTTTCCAGTTTCCAGGCTGACAGATAATTGTCAGACTCTTATCACTTCAGACAGAAGGCAATGTGTTAGGAGAAAATGCTTTTAATCTAGTATTCCCCCCACCCCTTATTTAATACTTTTTAAAAGTTACAGAAGCAGAGAGGAGGCTGAAAATGAATTCTGAAGCCACAACTCATTATTACTGTGTTCACATTTCCCCTGAAGTTCTTCCTTATTCATATTTATCTATCAGTTGTTGTGCTGTTGAATCAGCATAAACTCATAGTTGACGCTCCAGTGAGTTTTCAGAGGCTGTAAATCGCATGGGAGTTTACACTATTTATAAAACATAACACTAGAAATGTTATGGGATTTGTTTGTTTCGTGCACACGTTCACACATGCACACACGTGCATGTTTAGCTGTGATAACAATTGGAGCCTGTCTCTGCACCATTTGTAAGGTCTCTCCACCAATGTGACCTTTCACCACCACAATAATTATTCCTCTGCTGTTCATCAAGCACTCTGAGGGTGCAAACAGGGCTATATGATGCCTACTTTCGGCATACACGGCCTCCTATGCACAGCTGGCTTCATGAGCAGCTGTACAGGATCTCCAGTTAAATATACATAGTTTAAGTTCTGCTGGCATAATTTTAAAATGCTTAAAAATTTATAATTATAAATATTTTTATATTATAAAATATAAACGATATATTAGAAAGAGAAAATGTTCTAAAATTATTAATTATAAAGATAAAATATATTAAAATAGAAATATATTTTTGTACTTATAATTTATTTTAAAAAGCTTCATATATTAATTTTTTACACATATTAAAAAACCCCAATAACAGTAAAAAGCCTCCAAAAAACCCAGCAAACAAATAACAAATCAAAACCCCACAAAGCAAGACCAAAACAACAAAACCCGCTATCATGGCTCAACTTTCAGACAAATAACAAAACCCAATAACATTAGGAGGCACTCACTCTTTAGCTCTTATTCTTTGACTATATAAGGTCAAAAGAGCAGCATTTACAGAAAATCCAGCATCCGTGGGAACTTCTATATTTTTTCATCAGGTGAAAGATTGTACAAACATGAGCTCATATTCATTTTAAACTCTGAAGAGACTTTTGATTCGGAGGTTAAAAGGTTTTTGGACCCTGCAACACATGTTAGTGAGAGACTTTCAAACGTATCTGCTTCCACATTCATCTTTCTGTCAATAATTATGACAAAAAGCCCACTCATTAAGAATGCTCATTCATTCTTCTAAGACAATGATTAATTTTTTTGTATTCTTTGAAATTGTATTATAAACTGGGTAAAGTGGACAGAGTATGTACATGTATGTATTTTATGCTTGATATGTTTATAATAATTGTTGGAAATAGTTTTAAATTTTATTATTTTTGTGTGTGTGTATCATCAAATTGGATCTGACTGGTACAAGAGGAGATTGCTCCTCCTTCTCCAGCAGAGCATGTGGTGGATTCGAACTGCATACCTCTGTGACTGGAAATATTTCTGTGAGAAAAGACAGTGAGGTATATGTGAGGTAACTAAGAACAGAGGTTTGCTGCTGTTTTTAAGTGCTGTCTAGTTGAGTAGGACTAATAGCAACCGTATGAACAACAGACCTAAACCCTGTCCTATCCTGTGCCATCCTCATAATTTCTGACATATTTGAGCCCATTGCTGCAGTCTATCTCATTGAGGGTCTTCTTCTATTTCATTGACCCTCCACCTTTCCAAGTTTGATGTCTAGCAGGGACTGTCAATTATCATGATTTTTCTTAGAAGACTAGCAGAATTTCCATGTATACGTGTACTAAATGCTGCTGTGCATAGAGGATCGTGAATTCATCAAATCCCATTCCCACTTGAACAGCTGGAGTGAACTCAGTGAGATCAACCATCAGGAAGATAGCAGTGTTCACAAACATTACCCAGGTCCTCACCCGAGGGGAGGGTTTACTTCAGGAACTGTGCTTGCTGAAGACTAAGACCGTGCATGATGGGGAGCTGGTTATCTGGGAGAGAAAAGAACTACTGAGAGAAAAAAGGCAAAAAATGAATCCTGGCCTTCCATGTCTATGGTATGATGATGGAATATCACTGCTGATTATTTTAGATAAGATCTCATCTCGCTAGCTGACTTGGCCTAGGGATGCACTTTGGCGGCTCGATGAAGAACATGAACTTGGTAGGAGAGCCATGGTCGATCTTTAGGAACGACAGCTAGCTTCTAGGAACTGAAAACAGCCTCTAAGTGACAGCTCTCACAAGCTGAGGTTCTCAGTTCTACAGCTGCAAGGAAGTGAAGTCTGGCAATGGCCTTAGTGAGCCTACAATGAGATTCTTCACCAATCAAGTCTCCAGAGGAGAAGGCAGCCTGGCCGACACATTGATTTTAACCTTATGAAATTCTCAGCAAAGAGACCTGTAAACAAATTCTTGTATGCAGATCAATTAAAGTATTAGAAACTAAAAAGAGCATCTCTATTTGTCAATCTATCATTCTTTCTATTTATCTATGTATCTAAGAAATGCCCCCTAGGGTTTACAAGACTCTATGGGAACAGTCTGCCTCAGCTTTGTTTGAGAAGCTGGTGGTTTCAGATTACCTATGTTTTGTTTAGCAGCCCAATGATTAACCCACTTCACCACCGGGGCTCCTTTGTCCAGCTCAGATAAATAACAAGGAGTGTATGACAGTTATGCCTGAAACTGAGCGTGTGGGAAGGGAAATCTTGCTCTTCTGCTGAACTTTCAGACTAGCAATGATGATTCTATTTGCTGTCTGCTGTCTGTAGAGAGAAACGTGCAAAGGCGTTATCCTAAGATTTAGGTAAACAATTTCCAGAACTGAAATTATGCATGTGCTTGTTTTTCAGCACTCTGAAGCGGGCCCTTGAAGTCTTCAAGCAGCGTAAGTGCTTTTTAAAGTGTATTTGCTGCCCTTGGCAAGCTCTTGTGCCGTGTCTGTCACTAAAGGTGGGTTTTGATTTGAATAGTAATCACACTACTGGAGTACCATAATCTCATATTGAGTGGGGGAAAAAAAGAATAATGTTAACTTTGCATTAGTAACACAATTCAACACTCAGTGCAGCTGTTAAGGTGAGAAATAGCTCTGTGGAGCTGAAATGAGCTGGAGAACCCTTTACCGCTGCCCATTATGAGATAGAGTTGATGCACCCAGAGCAGAAGAGTCCGTGCTTCAGTAGAACCACATGGAATGTTCTTAACAGATTGCTGCACCTCTCCCCCAGAAGTCCTGATTTAAAAGGAGGGAAGCTGAGGATTTGCATGGATCACAGGTCCAGGGACCACACTTTGAGAACCACAGCTGTGGAAGGTTATCTTTATTTAGGGTGTATTACCAAGAAGCAAGGTAAACATCAGTTCACCTACCAAACTGTAGTGAACAATTTCACATAGGTTTCTTTGATGTGGTGAAAAACACTTGAAAGTGTTCATTACAGATTGTAGTTATGGACAAGCAAGATTTAGCTTACTGGACACGCCACTCCTGACAGACACTGCAAATTTGTAAAGAGTTATTTATTTATTTTTTTAAGTTAGATTTTTTGTTGTTGTTTTTTGTTTGCTTTCATGTTGTTTAATTTTTTAAATTTTATCATTGTTATTATTAATTTTAATGAAAAATTACAGAGATTTTGGATTTCCATTCCCTCATTGTTGCACTTTTCTCCCTGCCCACTCCTCCCCTCTAGTTCGTTCTTCTCTTTGAAAAGTAAAAGTAAAATTCTTTCATTGTTATACAGTCCCTCCCCTCAGGTCCACTCCACTGTTCAGCCTTCGTTCTGGACTCAAGTTTTTGATTCTGGAGGATGGTGCTGTGGAGTTGGGAGAGAGACAAATGTCAGCCAGACCTACAACAGAATCTTTGATGGGATGAAAAAAAGTGAAATCATTCACTGCACGTTACTAAATAAGCACAAAAGAGCCGATGTTACCTTGCTTAATGGGCAACCCCACTCCATTTTTGTTGTTTTGTTCTACCTCAAAGACCTAGTGAGCCCTGGTGGCTTAGTGATTAGAAATTGTGTTGTCAATGCAAAGGTACATGGTTTGGCTCCAACCAGCTGCCCCATGAAAGAAAGATGGGCAATCTCCTGTGTAATTTACTGCCTCTGAAAATCTGCTGGAGGGTCAGCGAGGGGTTCGTGATGACTCAATTGTACACAGCAACAACAGCACAGAGACTTAGTCATTAAAGTGCTTGTCCACACCCCACTTTCTCCAGCAAAACATGTTTACTAGGCCGAGTTTTCGTGTTTGATCATGTCCTTCCAGAGCCGTTTCTACAGGTGTTGAGATCTGAGAATATGTTGCCGACGGTGCTGCATTTCTCTGAGGTCCTCATCCATTTCTATGCTGAAGAAATCTTTCATTAAAACAGGTGTGCTGGAGAGTGTGAGGATGACACAGGACAGACCAGGGTTCAGATCTGTTGTTCATGGGGTTACTATGAGTCCTGCTTAACTTAATGACGACGAACAATAACAACAGCACGGGATGATAGATGTGGAAAGATCAAGTTGTTGTTGGTAGGTTCCATTGAGTCGAATATGACTCGTGTGACCGAATGAACAACAGATCTGACCCCTGCCCTCTCCTGCACCGTCCTCACAGCCTCCGAGACATGCTCGAGCCCACTGAAGTCACCATGTCAATCCATCTCGTTGAGACTATTCCTCTCCTTTGCTGATGCCTTCTGAAATACACTGTATTTTTTAAAAAAGTACTATATTTTTGCATGTAAACCATCCCTGTAGACAATATATGCACATATTTAGCATGCATAACACACATAGGAAACTGGGCCATAAGAAAGATGTATGATTTCAAAAAACTGCATAATGTGTGCGTTATTTGTGCAAAGATAATGGCAAGCTCCAGGAGAAGAGGATTGTGGCTGTTTTTATCTTCAATCATGAACATATACTCAACAGAACTCAAACTCCTTGCCATCAATTTGGTTCTGACGCAGAGTCATCAACCACTGGGGTTCTGAGCCTGTGACTCCAACAGGAGACATCTCCCCACTTTCTCCTGTGGAGCCACTGGTGCTTTCAAACCACTAAGCCTTTGGGTTGACGGCTAACTAAGCTAAAGATTTTCTCACTCTGCTCTTGGTAGTCAAGGCAATGAAGGTATCCAGAAGAGCTCAGGGTGGTGGTCAAGTGATGTTAATTTTGCCATTTGCTCCAGTATTTTAACAGCTTTGCTTATTTGAATTCACATGAATCTAGACATTGTTTGTTATGTTTTTAAAATTTCTTTTTGCAGAAGTAGACAATGTGGCACAGTGTCACATTCAGCTTGCACAGACTCTAAGAGAAGAGGCCAGGAAAATGGAAGAATTCAGGGAAAAGCAAAAGCTACAGCGGAAAAAGGTTAGTTAGATTTACATATATGTTAAGATTTTGACTTTCCTCCTACAGAAAATCCCAGTCTTGTTTGTTCATGAAAAGCTTTGATTCAAGTCCCGCCCTCAAGAAGAGATGCTCTTCTTTTAACCTAAGATTACTTACTGAGAACCCATGTGGGAACCCGTGTGGCTATGCCTGTGTGCCCATTCTACATCTCAAACAGTTCACCTTTTAAAAAATTCTTAAGAGATTTCTGAGAGTCAGTCTGCTTTCTTTTACTTTCGGGGGGGGGGGAGAAATAAAAATCCCTATATTATAAAAAATTATCAAAGGGTATGAAGTCCAGAAAATATTGGCTACAAGTGGCTGGCAATCATTTGCTGTGATCACTATTATCAGACTGGAAAGGAGCACCCTTTGATCTTTGGCGGAACCTAGAACATTTGAACTGGGTTGCTCCCAGACCACAGTTCTCCACATAGAAAGGGCAGTAAAGGAAGGGTGAAGAGGTGGAGAGACCTTCCCCTCCCTACCCAGCCCAACCACCACGTTTTACAAACAGGGAAGCTGAGGGCCTGGGGAACGCTCTTTTATATTTTTCTTTTAAAAGCATATATGAATGAGCTTTTAAAAATTGGCGCTGTTTTACTCTGATTCGCAAACTACATGGAAGGAGACAGGCATGAGCAAGAGTTATTAATGCTGTTGATTGCGGTCCAGTTGAGCATGACTCATGGCGACTCTATCAACAAAAGGCCTGAACCCTTTCAATAACTATCAACATTTATGAAAGTTCATAGAGTTTCCAGAGGCATGTTGTTGAGGAAGTGGATGCCATTCAGACCTGATAAATAGTTGGGAAGTTATAAAAATAAAAAAAAGTTCAGGTTTATAGTAAAAAATTTAGACTAGACCAGACACTAAATTCTTTCTATTTAGTTCCTAAAAGACATGTATATTGAGTCTGAAACTGTAATCAAGAAGGCCCTTCTAGAATCTTCTTTCTCAGGCTAGTCTTACCTACCCTTATGTGAGAGACAGGCTATTTCTTATATAGCGTCTGAAGAGATCCTTCCCAGGTTTTCTGGATAGCTCTGCATAGCCATTGGTAAACTTCTCCCTTCCTCAAAATCTTTCTAGAATTGTTTTCTTTTTAAAATTTTCTTTTCTTTTTTTATTTGAATGAAAGTTTTCAAATCATTCTGGGTTTTCAGTCAATCATTCATATTCATTTTGTGTTTTGACATTGTAATTAAAATGTCATTTGATTATTCAAATAACATTTTTAATAACATTAATTGTAATGCTTTTGTTGTGCTGTGACACTGAGTCGGAACTTACTCACAGCTGCCCCACTAGCAAGTTTTCAGAGGCAGTAAATTGCATGGGAGGAGACTGCTGGTCTTTCTTCTGTGGAGAAACTGGTGTATTCAAACTGCATGCCTTTGGGTTGGCAGCACAGCTCTTTACCACTAGGCTGCCGGAGCTCCCATAATTATGATAAATAATATAATTAATCAGTGATAATGCCTGATCAACCTATTATTGTATATTGTCTTTCCTTTCATACAGCTTTTCTATCCATTTATTTTCCTCCTCTCTCCTTCCCTTCCCATCCCTGGTAATCATCCAAGAAAGATGTGTGTAAACCTTTCCTTAACTTTTACTAATACTGGTCTTATACCATAATATCCTCTTTGTGACTAACTTACTTAACTTGGCATAATGTCTTCTAGCACATAATAACAATGTCTTCTATTTTACATCCATGGTATACAGGGTTTTATTAATGCTTTACTATTTTTTAGTGTTGCATAATAATCCATTGTGTCAATGTATCATAGTTTATCTATTTGTCCATTAATATAATTTGGGTTGTTTCTATTTATTTTCTATTGCAAATAGTGCACAGTGACTATTGTTGCTGTTATGTGCCATCGGAACCAATTCGTAGCTGTTCCTCCCAGGTGTTTTCAGAGGCTGTAAATCACATGGGAGAAGATTCCTTAGCTTTATCCCTTGGAGCAGTTGGTGGATTCAAACAGCCTACCACTGGGTTGGCAGCATAACTCTTTACCCCACGCAGCCATCAGAGCTCCCTACAAGGAGTATGGCTGTGCATATATATGTTTGTATGATAATTCTTATTTCTTTGGATTGTGTATCTACTAGTGTGATTGCTGGATCAAATGGTATTACTAGTCTTTACTTTTTAAAAAAGTGTCAGACAGCTTTCTGGTTCTTTATAGTTCCTTGGGATAGTTGTCTGCAGTATGTGAATCCACTAATTGGCTGTTAAGGCCAAGCCTACCTTTGGGCCAGTTTCAGCGTCTCTGCCTGCACTTCTAATTTGGAGTCTGATTCTTGATGGTCATTTAGCCTTTTTGGTGAACAACACCACCACCTTAAGAGACATTTTACCTGATATGTACCGTCTTTTCATGACATGTTCTGCTCTTAGAAACAGTCTCTTCCTGTTTCATGATCTGTATGTGTGTTGCTTTTCTTATTAGGAAGGAAGGGAGGAAACTAACATTCAATGGAACAGCAGACCAAGGTCTTTCATGTAGACTGTTAAGGGCACTTAGATCTGAGGATGTGTCCGATCCTACTTTTTCTTCATTATAATTTATTTTATTTGTTGTTGTTAAGTTTCTACATGTACAATTCAGTGATATTGACAATGTTGTTTGAGATGTACAACCATTCTTATGCCATTTCTCTCCCATTAACATAATGGGACTCAAGTTTCATATCTAATCTTTTGAGTTTCTACTTTCAATTTTATTCCAAATAGACTCCCCCCCCCCCCATTAGATAGAACTTGAAGTTTTTTCCCAAAGATTCTTTGCTTCCTTCACAACAGGTTTATGAACCAAGTGGTAACACGGATGAATCCAAACAGATTTTTAAAGAGCCCAATGCTCAAGGCAGATTTTTGTTAATAGTTAAATTATTTGTTTGGTTTTAAGAAGACTTCAAGGGACATTTTTGGCTCAAGGTTTAAAATTTCTTTTAGGGAAGCAGTGTTTTCAAAATTTTTTTAAACTTTGTATTTTATTCTGGTTTACTTACAAATTCCATATTTATTGTTTTTCACACTGTATCTTTCCTATTTCTTTAACCCACCTCTCCCTTCACACATCAAATTGTGTGACCCTAGAGTTACACTCCCCACCCATTCTCATACACGTTTTACTAGTTATCTATTTCTATAATAATAATAATAATAATAAATAATAATAGTTTTATACAATATTTGTTCTTATGGGACTGAGTTAGTTCACTTAGCATAGTGTTGTTCTCCAGTCCCTCTCAAATTAGTGATTTATAAAACCATTTCTCCTGTGTGTTGCATTGTGTGAATGTACCATAATTTCTCAATCCATTAGATTGCGGTTGGACATTTGGGCTGTTTCCCTGTTCTAGCTATAGTGAATAATGCTGCTATGAACATTGATGTACAAGTCTCTGTTTGTGCCTCAGTTCTCATTTTCTCAGGATATATTCCAAACAGTGGAATAGCTGGATCATATGGAATTTCTAAGTTCAGCTTTTTGAGGAAGAGCCAAACTGCCTTCCAGAATGGTTGTACCATTTTACAGTCCCACAAACAGTATGTAAGAGTTCCTATCTCTCCACAATCTCCTCAACATTTATTACTTGCTGTCCTATTAAACTTTGCCACTGCTACTGGAGTAAGATAGTATCTCATTGTGGTTTTGATTTGCATCTCTCTTATTGCCAGTGATTTTGAGGATTTCTTTATGTGTCTGTTGGTCATCTGAATATCTTCCTCTGTGAAAATTCTTTCCTTGTCCTTTGTCCATTTTGTAACTAGCATTTTTCTTGTGGAGCCCCTGTACAATTCTGTAGACTTTTGATTTGAGGCCCTTGTCTAAAATGATATAGGGGAGCAGTTTTGATGTTCATTTAGCCTCTGTGGTTCTAGAAAGTCTGGATTCCACGTGAATATGACCTTCTTTTCTTCATATCACCCTCTTTTGACCAGGATCTTTTTTAGCATCTTTGATCAAAATTGTCAGTATTGGTTGCAGGGAACCAAGCAGTCCTGAGTCCCATGGCAAAGGAGCAAATTTTCCATGGAGGGAATTAGCTACCCATTCTATTTCCCCAACCCACTCTGGACTCTCCTTCTTTATCTGTTGCTTCATGTTAATCCTAACCACTTTTCTAGAGCAAAAATAGCATGTTTATTACACACATAGCAGGGTCAAACCCTTTTTAACTGACTCTTCTCTAGAAGAATAAGTAATATTTCAAAATGCTGTCTTTAACAATCAGAATGATTTCCTCTAAAAGGGAAGGAGAGTCATTTCCTCACATTTTCAAGAGCACTTAGTAACTCTGGTCATTTCAAGGAGAGTTTTGCTAATTTTGCAAGCCTTCTGAAACTTCCCCTCCTAACAAATTACAGAGATCAAGTTCATCCAGCTGGAAGAGCACTCTGAATTCTGTTAGGCAATAGAGTAGACTATGCTCAATGCACCACGCTCACCCAGTTCCTCTGGTTTTTATCTGCTCTCAACAGCAGGGAAGTACCTTTAGAGATTTCTTTCCGCAGTCCAAAATGTCTTAGTAAGTTCATTACTACCTGTGTCAAAGTAACTTCTGGGTTGTGCCACTTCCTTATTTAGATACAGTTTTTTCCTCTTCTTCTTCTTTTAACCATTTACGTTGGGAGAAAATGTGTCAGCGCTAACTTCCCATTTTCATTGGTCAAACCTGGCACGCCCTGGTCTTTCACTTCTTGAAATTGATGATTTTTCCATTCATTAAGGAAAGCTTCATTTGGTTTCTCTAAGTACACTGAGTGTGTGAGGTTCAGGTGGAATGGCTGTTCAGAATGTTTATGGTGCATTAACTCATTGGACATTGTGTCCACATGAAGCTTGAGTTTGGTTAGAGAGATGAGCATGAGACAGTGGTCCTGGTGCAAAGTGTGATGAACCTTGTACAATGTAGGAGTGTAGGTGCCATGTGAACATACAATGAGGACACCTCATTTCCTCTGTGGGGTATGAGAAGCTCTCTGGAGGGCAATGACATTGAAGACAACATCAGCCGAATGAAAGGCAATAAAGGCAAGGGGGTAACAGATGAGGCTCTTTCTCTCTCGGAGGGCCTTAGGAGCCCTTCTCATTGATACTTGCAGCTGCTCAACTTCTTTCCACATCATAAATGTCCTAAGTAGCAGAGCTCGGACGTGGCCAGTTGCGCTCTCTGCTGGTATCCATATTCTGTTTTATCGTCAGTGCAAGTTGGAATGATCACAGCAGAATTTAGAGCCACCTGTGTGCAGAACTATCTCCCAAGAAAAGGGCCATCTTGATTCCAGCACGTGATGGAAAGTTACTTCCAGTCTCACACATACAGTCTCAGTGTCAATAGAGTGACGGATGGGCCACAGAGCTACTCTTTCAGTCATTTGCTACAGGTTCATTTGCAAATTTCTTTTCCCATTTTTACCCTTTGTCTTGCTTCTCCTCACCCTGTTTTGTTGTTATGTGCCGCTGAGTCAAAACCAGACTCATAGCTGATCCTCCTTATAGCAGAGGTGATTGCATTTTTGTGTGTCTCTGTGTTATCAATAATAAAAGTACAATCAAAATCCCACTGAAGTTGGTCTGAGCAGAAAGTTTTTGAACCTTAAAAGTAATACTTTCTAAAAAGAGACTTGAAAAAGAATCCCTGATTCACCTGAGGTCACACATGGAGGTCACTCAATAAGTGAACATGGACATGAAGAAACTTTAATCAAGGTGATGGAGCGAATGGAGCTGGAGCTGGCATTCGTTAACTCCCTGAGTGGCCTTGCACAAAGCATATTACCTCTTGACGCAGGGGTCACACAGACCAGGTTTGAAGGTTGGACTACTGCTCTCTAAGAACCTTGCCATCTGTTAAATGCCAGGAATCCCTAGTATCAGAGGGAGAAATACTATGAAATAAAGTATTTTGACTAATGCTAGAGATTTACAGCCACCTGCATGGTGCTTGAAGCAGGCGTTACGTAGGACTTGAGGATAAGGAAGCTAGGGTTGAGCCACAAATACAAAATAGTGATGCTCCTGATAGATGAGTCACAGTATGTATATTCAGACTAGAAAGAACCACAGAAAAGACCAACATTACCAATTGTTCTGGTCTGTGTAGTACCTCCTCCTGGCCAATGGACACAGTGACCCCTGTGAAACATAACTGTCTGTAATTCCTAGGATATGGCCCTTTGTCTTTCCATGGGAGCTCATGTTTGAATTCTGCTTCTTTTCCTTGTCTGTAGTGTCTTCCCATTGCTAGATGTATGGCCGTTTCTGTACCCCTCACGTTTGGTTGGGCTCGGAACTGACTGCTGCCTAGCTTACTGAGGAATCTCTCTCCTTCAGGGGAGATTTCAAATATCCAACAACACTCATGGGATGAAGATTAAATAGCATCAAAACTTGACACTTGCATTTAATCCAGAATGTATTAAATGAATATGAAATTGAAAAAGACTCCAACCCCCTCTCATATGTGAAATGTGTCTATCACAAATATTCCACCAAGTGTCTTGAGAATTCATCAAAACATGTTTGTATGTTATGGAGAAAAATACCCCACACCTTACTTTTGTGTACTCACAGTGAATGCCTTTTAATTGTGGTGTTGGAAAAGAGTACTGAATATTTCATGGACTGCCAAAAAAACAAACAAAGCTGTCTTGGAGAAAGTTCAACCAAAATGTTCCCTGGAGAGCTCCTTCTGGTAAAACTGTCTCACACATACGTGGGGCATGTTTTCAGGACAGGCCAGTCCTTGGAAAAAGACATCATGCTGGAAAAGGTCCATGAGGAATTGACACAAGGACTCTAACAACAGGCTTGAGCGTATCAGACAGGTTGAGGCTGGTGCAGGAGAGGACGGGGCTCAGATCTGCTCTTCAGAGGGTCGCTGTTAGCTGTAAATTGCTCGCTAGTACCTAACAACAACCACCCTACAACACCTAATATAAGTACAGAATGAGATAATCTATGTTAACTACGTGGCCCAAATCACAATTGTTTAGTAATAATATTTTGTGCTCTTTATTAATAGTGCTTGTTCTCTCTCTTCAGACAGAAGTTATAATGGATGCGATCCATAAACAAAGGAATTTACAATTCAAGAAAACTATGGATGTGAGTAATACTTTCTTGGTTTTGTTTGTTTTTCTTTGTTGTTGTTTAACTCTTAACATTCTTTGAAACTCTGGGCTGTCAACTCTGAGCATATTCTTCTTCAAATGCCATTTCACTCATATTGTTATCTGTTAGTGCCACATTTTAGAGAAAATAGCCTTTTGTGGTTTAGCCTGTTTTCTTTTTAAAGGCTCTGGAAAAGATTGAGCTTGACATCAAATGGTTGGAACACAAGAATATTATTTTTCTGGTAACCTGGGGCAGTATAGATATTTCAAAAGCACAAAGCATATATATTATCTGATGTCATTTATTTTGTGATTTTTTTTCACTGTGACCTTGATGAATTTTGTTTTTTTCACTTCTGATATTAAGTGATTTTATCTTATAATACTTGTACATTATAAAAGCCTGTCATTGTTGTTGATTGCCATTAAGTCAAACACAACTCATAGCAACCCTATGAACAAAAGGCCTGAAGCCTCTCTTTAACTATTAACATTTATCAAAGTTCATAGTATTTCCAGAGGCATGTGTTTTAGGAAGTGGATGCCACTCCTGCTCCCAACTTTCCTTTAAATGAAAAAGCTTTCATAAAACAAACTTATAACAAGATACTAGGGACTTTCCACCTGTTTATTGTAACTCTAGTTAATTTTTAGACAAAATGAATTCATCTATGGGAAAATTTATGTTTCTATCTTTGTATAGAGATAATACTTGATGCCAATGACGTAGATCCAGTGACCTAGTTAAAAAAGAAAGTGTCATCAATGTTGAGGACATACATGGCCTCTTCTGCTGCCAGACATTTCTCTTTGAGATAGATCATCTCATAAGTACCCATTAAATATGGAATAACGTTAGGGCAATGCAGAAAAAGTGTGGTTAAAACATTATTTTCTTCTGAATTTTCATAATTAAAGAGAAAGTCTTATTGTTGTTGTGTTGTTAGGTGCTGTCGAGTCGCTTGTGACTCATAGGGACCCTATGTACAACAGCTCCGAACCCTGCTCTATTTTGAGCCAACCTCATCGTCTTGGGTGATGACTTTAAGGAGAAGCTGAAAAACCTGGTGAAAAAAATGATTAGTTTAATGGCTTTGAGAACAGGTGTGCTTTCAACATTAAGCTGGGCTGCAGAAGCAGATGAAGGAGTGACAAAGACATTTTCCTTGTATTAAGAAATTTTTTTCCCCACAAGCCCTGTTATTTTTAGTATGAAATTTTGTGGAACATGTGTAGGAGTTTATTTTTTTCTATAGAAAAGCAGATATGGTTCTATAGTTTTACATCAGAAATGTTCTAGTTAATGAACCTATGCCCTCTTTAGCCATAACCATTCATTTTTATAGGGACCGAAAAGTCACTTTAGCGATAGTATCTGTATTTTTTTTTCTTCTTATGGTTTGACGCCAAGTTTGAGGTTTTCTGACTCCTCATTTTTTTATTAATTTTAATGAACATTTACAGAGATTTTGGCTTTTCATTCATTCATTGTTGCACTTTTTTCTTTACCCTCCCTCCCCCCAGTTCACTCCTCTCTTTGAAAAGCAAAAGATAAACTTCTTCATTGGTATACAATCCCCCCCAGACCCTGACCCTGCTCCCCTCCCCCACCGCTGCCCAAATGCACTCCACTATGCAACCTTAATTCTGGATTCCTGTGATAATCACAATATGCTATCATATATCACTTTTAAACTGCTCTCTCCCTCATCTGTTTCAATATCCAGTTTTTCTCAGTCTTACCCCAACCCTGATGTCAGTCACTTTCTACAACCGTGACACCATGCAGTATTTGTCCTTTTGTGACTGAGATATTTTACTCAGCATAATGTTCTCCAGGGTGACTAATTTTGAATAATATTGCATAAGTTCCTTTTTTTTCAATGCAGCTTAGTATTCCATTGTGTGAATATACCATAGCTTCTCTATCCATTCATTTGTTGATGGGCACTTAGGTTGTTTCCAACTCCTAGCTATTGTGAACAAAGCCGTGATGAACATGGGTGTGCATCTATCTGCTTGGCTGTCAGTTATGGTCTTTTTAGGGTATATTCCCAGTAGTGGAATTGCTGGGTTGAATGGTATCTCTATTTGCAACTTTTTGAGAAAGCACCACACCACTTTCCACAAAGGTTGCACCATTTTACACTCCCACCAACAGTGAATAAGGGTTCCAGTTTCTCC